>NC_053489.1:171042974-171355891 GCF_905171775.1 Rana temporaria
GTGCCCATCCGTGCCGCCTATGAGTGCCCATCAGTGCCGCATACCAGCGCTGCCAATCAGTGCCACCTCATCTGTGCCCGTCAGTACTACCTCATCAATGTCCATCGGTGCCCATCAGTGCCGTCATATCAGTGCCCGTAATTGAAAGAGAAAAACGTATTTACAAAAAAATTAACAGAAAAAAATAAAAACATATTTTTTTTTCAAAATTTTCAGTCTTTTTTTAGTTGTTGCGCAAAAAAAAAATCGCAGAGGTGATCAAATACCACCAAAAGAAAGCTCTATTTGTGGGGAAAAAAGGACGCCAATTTTGTTTGGGTACAGTGTAGCATGACCGCGCAATTGCCATTCAAAGTGCGACAGTGCTGAAAGCTGAAAATTGGCTTGGGCGGGAAGGTGCGTAAGTGCCTGGTATGGAAGTGGTTAAAGTGAAACTTAGTCCTGAAACTAAAAATTTGTGAACAGGAAGGGTTTTTATTACAGAAGAGACATACTGGGGGTAATTTACTTGCCCGAGAAGTACTAGGTGCCAATATATGTAATAGCTCCCATTTTTGGCAATTAAGAATTCAACAGGTGAACGTGTGAAAAAAAGAGCGCTGTTAGCAGCGAAAATACGTTAGTAAATTTGGAAAGCAGTGCTAATTAGCAATTTTTTTCATTACACTGCCTTTTTGGTGAATGGGTAGAGGTAAGGCAAGATCTGGGGGGCCCCCTTGTTAAAGGGGGCCTCCAGCTTCTGATAAGCCCCCCCACCCACAGACCCTGACAACCACCTGCCAGGGTTGTTGGGAAGAGGCCATCCCATTGAAAATGTCTGGTTAATGACGAAACACGTTTGGGTGGACGCGCAGTGACGTAACCACGCCAAGGAGGAAGGGCTCCGCTTGTTGACGGCCGGCATCTGTTTTTATGTGTAATGATTTTACCTGCATCTTGTAAGTACCACTTACATTTTTTATATAAATAAGTCATACGGAATTATGCTATGGTGCACCTTCTTTCTACTTATGTCCATCTGGTGGAGTTTGTGAATGCGAAGGAAGCCAGCTCTGGGAACTTCCCCCCTGGGAGTCTACTACAGCTTTCAAAGGCCGCGGCTGGGCTATAGCCGATTGCTAATTGAGCTTGCCCTTTCTGTAAGCGGCTTTGATACTCGGTGGTGGGTCTTCACTTAAGTGTGAAACATCTGTGGTGTGAAGTTTTGGAGCATATTTTTCAAGATTAAATACTTGTGTGCATACTGAATGGTTCACATTTGGACTATATATACATAGTTTAACATTTTTGGTTTCAGTGGACTTTATGTTTTGGTTCAGTGGTGCAGCTTTAACCCCTTTTTTTATCCTTGTTTCTGTGTATCGCACGCAAGCTGCTGCCTTCCTTATTATTTAACCAATTCAGTTTAATTTTTGAGCATTTTTTATTATTTTGATTGTTTATATTTGTAACTAGCTCAGTTTTCCTTGTTTTTCCTAGTACAGGGACTACTTTGAAGTCGGTGTGATTTGAAGTTGCACAGATATGAATGGTACTCATTGAAAATCATGGGGTAAGACTTGTCATGCCACTTTAATGTCCAAAGTCGCAGGAAAAGTCTCACAAGTGTGAAAGGGGTATCAGCCCGACTCTGTGAGCGATTTCAGAGACATCAGTTCACTTGGGCCAGAAGCAAATGTGTGGTGATGCCAAATAAACAAACCAATGAACCCCACCCATACCAAATCTAACTACCCCATCCACCCCCACATTGAGTAAGCACAAGTACATATCCTACACTTACACGAGCAGTGAGCAGCACCTCCTCTTTGCTAAAGAGGGACCTCGCCATGTCCACCTAGATGGAGATTTCCTGACCAGCACAGGAACTTCCGGGTGATTACAGTGACTAATTCCTGTGTCAGATGGTGAAACCACGCTCTTTTGATCGCAACCACGAGAAAATGTTCTTTATTTTTGTTTATTTGCAGATATGCAAATTTATATTTACACATATAACGATATTTGAAGGCAGACTGGTGAAAGACAAAGGCCCAGTTTGAGCCCTGGTTCACAATGGCAGCGGGAGGAAATTGTGCGAGTTCAGCTGAACTTACACGATTTCATTCCTGCCAGTCCAGATTATCTTTAAACAATATACCGCATATTTCAGTACCATTTAGGCAATTATATCATGCTCTAAACATTATTTCCATGTGCACTACTCCAGGTTTTAGCAAAGTAAGGGTTTGGGCACTATTTGTTTTCAGGGAGCTATAGTAAATTTGATTTTGGGAGTACTTTTTCACCAGCGCTATAGTGAATACCGTTTTAGTACTAATCTGTGGTAATTATCGCTAATTAGGGCCACGACGCTATAGTAAATGACCCCCAAAATGTCTCTCCTGTAATACAGGCTTCCTACCTACCTACTTGCAAGAAGATTTGGAAAGTACACTGAATTGAGCATGCACAGCTTAGGAGTCTATTTTCAAAAACAATTGCTGTATGAATGTGAAAAACACACAACTGCAGTGAATTTTTTTTATTTATTTTTTTGTGTATTCTGATTAGTTCTTATGGTCCTGAGGCTATCTAGTGGCCACAATGTGGTATTTTTTACTGAAATACCTCTATCAAGAAAATACTGCACTATGACCACTAGATTGTGCTGCTGATGATCATAGGAGATAATAATAATAGACAAAATACAACCATGTTTTCTTGTGGCTGTGCAAATGTTTTGTACGGTTTATTTTTCTTATCGATAGACCCCCTATGTGTACATGTACATTGAGGCATGCCTAGATGAATAAACTCCAATGAGCATGTGAGAGTTACCGTATTTATCGGCGTATAACACGCACCGGCGTATAACACGCACCTTAACTTTAAGAGGGAAAAAAATTTACACAGCCCCCTGGCATAGTACACGGACCCCCTGCATAATACACACCTGTACAACACCGCAGCCCCCTGTACAACAGTGCAGCCCCAAGTATAAAACATCACAGCCAGCACCACAGCCCCCTGTACAACACTGCAGCCCCCTGTAAAACACTACAGCCCCCTGTAAAACACTGCAGCCCCCTGTACAACACTGCAGTCCCCTGTACAACACTGCAGCCCCCTGTACAACACCGCAGCCCTCTGTACAACAACACAGCCCCCTTTCACTATAAAGACCCCCCTGCACTCCCAGCACTGGGACAGGGACAGCGCTGCCAGCACGCTCCAAAGCCGAGAAAACTTCACACTGTTAGCCCCTTCCCACACACCACCCCCCCTGCATCACTCCCACTGCAAAGCAAAGTTCTAAAAATACCTCCATCAACGCAGCTCTCTCTCGTGGAACCAGTCATGTGACTGCTCTTGTCTCCTTCATTGATGGTCACATGACCGATGTCCTCCTCCAATCAAAAGCTACACATGAGGAGGAGGCGGAGTGGGAGGAGGAGAGCAGCCACAACGAGCGGCGCCAATTAAGGTATGCAGAGGCTTAGATCCACACTGAGAGTTCACAGAGGAGGAGCGGCACATGACAAAGGACCGGCAGCAATGTTCTCTGAACTTCAAAGCCTACTGCCAGCACCGTCCCATGGCCAGGAGAGGCGGGGCGGCCGGCCCGATCCCCGCCCCCTGTTGGTTAAAAAAAACAGATATCACGTATAACACGCAGGCATGGTTTACCCTCTATTTTCAGGGTAAAAATGTATGTGTTATACTCCGATAAATACGATACTTAACCCCAGCCTGGCCAATCAATATGCCCAAGGATCCCAAACCCAGAATAAGCCAGGGAAAATATGTTGACAAAGGAGAGGCAGCTCACTGGAGGGGAGGTGAGTATGTGATGTTTTAGTTCCACTTTATTGTCTGAACACATATACCTCACTAGGTCAACCTTTCAGTCAACATTTTTTTAGTAACACAAATGGGAATTTCTGTATTAATTGATCCCATTGTGATTACTTTTTTTTTTTACATGATCCAGATAAAGGTAGAGACCTGTCACAGTGCCTGCACACAACCCTTTGATGCTTTTGAATGTCACCAGAAACCCGGAGTCAGCAGACACATATACGTAACTCTGGCCTTCACTAGAGAAATTCCTGACCTCTAGTGCTTCTGGGAAGCCCAGGAACACCAAATATATGTACAGGAAACTTTCAGTGCCCTCTGTTTAGTGGCAGCACATATGTCATTACAGTTTGGTAGTTTTGTTTTAAATTCAACACTTTTTTTTGTTTTTATTCTTAATTTGTAGAAAAGACTGAAGCATCCAAAGTAATGAACAACAGAATAGGTACAATATCTCACATAACACAGAGTCATTTCAAGTAGCATGGTATTATAGAGCGAGATACAGAAATGCAAGATATTCTGACATCCAAACACATTATTTATTATTTCAAATGTTTCAAAAACATTTTATATAGATTTAACTGCAATGTTCGAGTATACAACAGACCGCTTAACCACTTAAGGACCGGACCAATATGCTGCTAAATGACCCAAGGGGTTTTTACAATTCGGCACTGCGTCGGTTTAACAGACAATTGCGCGGTCGTGCGACGTGGCTCCCAAACAAAATTTGGGTCCTTTTCTTCCCACAAATAGAGCTTTCTTTTGGTGGTATTTGATTGCCTCTGCGATTTTTTTTTGTGCTATATACAAAAATAGAGCGACATTTTTAAAAAAAAAACAATATTTTTTACTTTTTGTTATAAGAAAAATCAAATAAACTAAATTTTAGTCAAACATTTAGGCCAAAATGTATTCAGCCACATGTCTTTAGTAAAAGAAATCGCAATAAAAAAAAAATTGCTACCTAGCGGCAACAGTGACACTAATACAGCGTTCAGAAAAATGATCGCTTAGTGACACTGGCAATAGGGAGTGAAAGGGTTAACTAGGGCGGTGATCAAGGGGTTAAAACTTTATTAGTGGGGGTACGGGGGCTACCCTGACCCTAACACTAACTGCCTGTCACACTAACTGTCACACTAACACTAAATGCAGTGATCAGTACATATATGATCACTGCATTCAGTGACACTGTGACAGGGGGGTGGGGGGTGATCACAAGGGGTTAATGTGTAGTTTGTGTCAGTGTAGTGTTTGTGCGACTTACTGTGTGATGTATTCTGTCCTCAGCGGCGGTTGAAAATACCGCCAAGAGGAGAGAATACATCACTTCCCCCTTCCTGTGTTTACACAGGAGGAGGAAGTGACACACGGGGGAGTGCTTGCATTGGCTGTGAGCGAAACGGAGGGGGCGGACAAAAACGAACAGCCGCCCCCTCGTCCCGGATCGCTCGCACAGCCACGGGAACTGCCGCATGAACCCCCGATCGGACCCCCGACCCACATCTAGGCAGGGACGTACAGGTACGCCAATGTGCCTGTCCGTGCCATTCTGCCGACGTAAATGTACATGCGGCGGTCCGGAAGCGGTTAAGTAATCACAGCAACACATAGGGGTTGATTTAGGCCCCTTTCACACTGGGGCTGGATGTGCGGTGGCGGTATAGCGCCGCTATTTTTAGCAGTGCTATTCCGTCTGAATTGCCGCAGAATTGCGGCGGTATTCGGCCACTAGCGGTGCGGTATTAACCCCCACTAACCCGAAAAAGGGTTAATACCGCCTGCAATGTGCCTCTTTACCGCGGTGGAAGGAGCGGTAAACACACCGCTCCTCTCACCGCTCCAAAGATGGTGCTGGCAGGACTTTTGGAGCGGTCCCACCAGCGCATCGCCTCAGTGTGATAGCCCTCAGGCTTTCACTTTGAGTCTGCAGGGTAGGAGTTTTTCAGGCAGTATTTAAGCGCTATTTTTAGCGCTAAACCGCCTGAAAAACTCCTCAGTGTGAAAGGGGCCTTACTAAAGGCAAATAAGCTGTTCACATTGCAAGGGAAGATGCACTTTGCAAGGGAATTCTCCAGAGCTTAAAGTGGTTTTAAACCCTTTACAACCATTTTATGCTACAGGCAAGCCTATAATAAGGCTTACCTGTAGCTACCCAGGATAGCTCACTAAAGCAAACTGAATAAATGGCATTTATGTGCCATTTTTAAAGTTGCTTTTAGATTGGGTTTACAACCACTTTAAAAATGTCACTTTGCAAAGAATACCCAATCACCACGTACACATAAAAATAAAAAATAAAGTATCTTTCTATCTCATTCACTATGCTCTGGGGAAAATTCCTCTGCAAAATGCAACTTTCCTTGCAAAGGGAACAGTCAATCTATTTGGCTCTAGTAACACCATTGTCTATTATAGTGTACCCTGGAATCGATGTCAGCTGGTTCACCACATTTCTTGGTTTCACCCTTTTTTAGGTGAACAATAAAATTATTAAAAAAATATAAATATATTTTAAATATTTTATACGGTATATATTGAGAATCAGTAATGTTTTATAATTCTGTTTAGCCAGTTATGTGAATCAGACACTTGAAGTTTGCAGCTTCCTATGCCATCCATTGGCTTGTTGAACAATGACATTGCTGATTCATTTTCCAGTGAATGGGCCCGTGACACAAGAGGCTGCCAACCTCATTTTTTTACTTGTTCTGCTCTATAAAAATGTACTTACAAAATGAATGTTCACTTTGTTAAGACTCCTTTTACACTGAGGCAGTTTTCAGGCATTTTAGTGCTAAAAATAGTGCCTGTAAAGCACCTGAAATCTGCCTCTCATGCCTCCCCAGTGTGAAAGCCAGAGTGCTTTCACACTGCTGCGGTGTGCTTGCGGGACGAGAAAAAGTTCTGCAAGCAGCATTTTTGGGGTAGTGTAGGAGCACTGAACTAAATAGGCAGTGCTTCCCAAGCACATGAAAATCGTATCCGAAGCACCACAACACAGGCACTTTTAACCACTTCTTGGGGGTTAAAAGCGCCCCACTAGTGCCCGAAAAGCTGCTAACGAACTCGCCTCCCAGGGTAAAAGCAGCCTCAGTGAACAACCCATGCCCCTTTAGTAAATCAACCCCATTAACTTTAAGGCAAGTGGACTTATCATTAAGATTCACACAACAAATGAATCACACGGACACATGTCAGCATTGCAAAATCACAGTATAGTTTTGTATAGGAAGTACTATTTTATTTGTAAACAAAAAAAGTTGCGCAAATAACATATGTGAATGATCCAAAAACACCATGTGAATAAATTATATGATGATGTGATGAACAGTGAATGTCATTATACGTAAAGTTGGTATTGAACAAAAATACATTAGTGATCAAAAAAATAATAATATATATGTAAAATATATATATAAAAAAATGATCAAAAAGTGAATAAAAATATGTGATATAAACTACATGTAATTGATGAATATAAAAGGTACATCAAAACACAAGAAATACCAAGTGAAAAATAAAGTTAATAATCAACACTTCATCACTCAAGGTGAATAGAGAAAAATGTAAAGATACCAAAAGTCCAAATAAAAACTGCAGTGAAAGAGCATGAAGGAGTCCCAAGGGAAGGAACAAAGCCATCTTAAGAGATCCCGCAAACACTGTAGTGATATTATATTCAGCTTGCACGAGTACATCAGATTTGCCAAATCAATCCTTATGCCCCGTACACACCATCACTTTATGTGATGAAAAAAAACGACATTTTCTGTGAAGTAAAAAATGACGTTTTTTAAACTTCAATTTTCAAAGACGAAGTTGCCTACACACCATCGTTTTTCTCACAATGTTCTAGCAAAGCGAGGTTACGTTCACCACATTTTTCCATTGAAGCTCCCTTCATAACTAGCTTCTGGGCATGCGCGGGTGAAAAAACGTCGTTTTAAACGACGTTTTTGCTACACACGGTCAATTTCTGTGAAGTAAAAGTTGACGTTTTGAAAAACGACACATAAAATTGAAGCATGCTTCAATTTTTTTTGGTCGTTTTTTAGAAGACATAAAACGACGTTTTCCCCCACACACGGTCATTTAAAGTGACGTTTTTAAAAACGTCATTTTTTTTCATCACATAAAGTGATGGTGTGTACGGGGCATCACAAAAGGGAAAAAAGAAGCCAGATGGCCTCTTACCGGAATTGAAGGACTCCTAATTACGGGAGTCATTCTCACCTGGTTAAGCAAAGGAATCAACCGCGGGTTTCCATGCTTCGGTCAGCTTCACACACGCCTGCTTGTGTTTCTCCCTGGATCCACTCTCCAGTCAGCTGCACACACCTGGGGAGAAACACAAGCAGTTGTGTGTGTAGCTGACCGGAGAGTGGATCATCAGAGGGCCCTGCTCGTTAGAGCTTACAATTTAGGAGGGAACATTTTTTAATTTTTATGTAAACAACAAATAAATATATGTAGCTACTGTGATGGTAGCTGGATCAACCATGGATCATTGGGATATAACCATGTGACAATTGTTGAGCACTTTATTACCACCCTTTTTCTTTCTGCTACATAATAAATCATAATTTTGTACATATTGGTCTCATTTGATTTGTTCAATAAATAAAAAAAAAAAAAAAGAGGCAAGAACAGTTTGGTATATTTTTGTGCATTTTATAATTTTATGGTAAACTTAGTTTGAGTGTTTCTATTTTGAGTAATGATCTCTAATATCCAGGCAGAGAAATGTGTCTCAAGCCTTTCAATCTTTGCGGCTTTTCACTATGGTGTTGAACATTTAAATAGAAGGCAAAACTGCTGATTTTCAGCTCTCAAGTTCTTAGCAAAAGTGGTATAAATGAAAAAAGTAAAAGGCAATTTTCATATAGATTCACAATGTTTCTATAATAATATATATACTGTAGCTTCACAGGGAAGAGATTATCTTGCAGGATTAAATTTAGAAAAGAAGAGGGAAGACTAAAGCCTCGTACACACGTTTGGTTTTCTCGGCAAGAACCAGGAAGAAAACTCCTAGCAGAGCTTTCTTGCCAAGTAAACCGAGCGTGTGTACGAGGCTTTCAGGTTTCTCGTTAAGTAAAAACTTCCCAGAATCTTGACGAGAAAAATAGAGAACCTGCTAGCCCTGTACACACGGGCCAGAATCTCGTCAGGAAAAAAATGTTGTTTTTCCTGACGAGATTCTTGGCAAGAATCTCTTGCCACCCGAGTGTACAGACACTCCTTTCAAAAGAACCACGGTTCTTTTGAAAGGCAAGAACGCGGTGACGTCATTGCATAGTGCTCGTCACATTCGATGCCATCGCCGCCATCTTGCTGCACCCTACCTATGCCTAGGAAGCTATCGCGCATGCGGCAAAGTCATTTTGAGCATGCACAGGTTTCCACGTCGACAAGCAAGTATACACACGCTCAGGTTTCTCGGCGGGAAAACGCTGCCAAGAATCAAGACGAGAAAATAGAGAGCAGGTTCTCTATTTTTCTCGTCGAGATTCTGGGCAGTTTTCTTGATGAGAAACCTGAAAGCCTCGTACACACGCTTGGTTTACTCGGCAAGAAAGCTCTGCCAGCAGTTTTCTTGCTGGTTCTTGCTGAGAAAACTGAGCGTGTGTACGAGGCTGCTCTCTATTTTCTCATTTTGATTCTCGGCAGTGTTTTCCTGCCGAGAAACCCGAGCGTGTGTATTAGGGTTGTCCCGATACCACTTTTTTAGGACCGAGTACAAGTACTGATACTTTTTTTCATATACTCGCCGATACCGATTACCGATTCTCCCCAAATGCAGCCATGTGTCCCCAAATGCAGTCATGTATCCCTAAATGCAACCATGTCCCCAAATGCAGGCATGTACACAAATGCAGCCATGTCCCCAAAATGCAGCCATGTCCCCAAATGCAGCCTTGTCCCCAAAGAGAAAGCCAAGCCCCCCCCCCTGCCGCCACTGTCGCCGTCTAGTTGATCAGTGCGGGGAACATTACAACTTTCATTTGAATAGCTGTGTGTTCCCCGCTGAGCCTCATCATATATAGCCCCTCCCCCTTGTCCGGGCACTTTGACATGCAGATCACCCATCCAATCCTGGGATGGGTGATCTGTCTATCAAAGTGCCCGGACAGGGGGGGGGCTATATATGACGAGGCGAGGCGGGGAACACCCACTCTCTAAAAAAAAAAGTATTGGTGAAGCATCGGGAGCATGTACGTGCACAAATGCTCAGTATCGGTCCCGATACTAGTATCGGTATCGGGACAACCCTAGTGTGTATACTTACATGTCGCCGTGGAAACCCGCCCATGCTCGAAATGACTTTGACACATGTGCGGTAGCTTCCGAGAGATAGGTAGGGTGCAGCAAGATGGTGGCGACGGCTTCGAATGTGACGAGCGCATGCTAGTCGTACGCGATGATGTCACTGCGTTCTTTCCTTTCAAAAGAACCGCGGTTCTTTTGAAAAGAGTGTGTGTACACTGGGGCGGCAAGAGATTCTTGCCAATAATCTCGTCAGGAAAAACAACGTTTTTTTCCTGGCGAGATTCTGGCCCGTGTGTACAGGGCTTAAAGTGTAAAAGTCATCAAAAAATATCTACAATAATTATTAAACATTACCTTGTGTGTAAACCTTATTAGTGAACTTTTTTGCCCCATTTTAGTCTATTAAATATATAATCATAATCACTTTAGTATATCTGTTTGATAAGTAAAAAAAATATATATCCGTGAACTACTGAACACCTCCACCTGTGTTGTGGAGATAAGGAGAAGGGGGCTAAAGTCCTAACACAATTCTTGTTCTAGGTTGACAATACTACTACTTCACAGATACAGTAATGTGGGTGGGACTTGACACCCTATTGCAGGAAGAGTGTAACTGGCAGAATCACCATGTTAAAATAAGGGGAAAAAAAGTCTGAAAAAAGGAATCTAATGAAACCACCATATCTAAGAAATGTGAAACTGCAATAGATAAAAAGAAAATGTAAGTGATATACCATTGAGACAAGGTATTCCTGGGAGAAAAATGAAGGCCCTTCTAGGTGGAGCTACCTATGCACCAAATTCAAATAAAGTATTTCAATTTTCATTCACGTCTGGACCTGCATTCCTAGGTAGAGTCAAGAGAATGTAAGTGATACTTCCTTGGGAAAAGGTATTCTTGGGTGGAGGTTCCCATTACAAACTAAGACCCATATAGGTGTAGGCACACAGTATACTACCATATGTATACTGTATATACGGCCTCATATTGAGGTGGTTATACCAGGATAATGGTCATAGGTGTGCGCAGCCTTTGGCATTAGGGTGTGCACCCCAAAGCTCAAACACACTCTACCGATCACTCACAATGTTCATTTAGAAAAGGAAGGGGTCGGGGGGCGTGGCCAGCACGGCATGTGAACAGACGCAGGTTCACAGAGCTCCGCACTGATCCTGCTATTATCCGGTTTCCGGCACCTATTACACCCGGATTTTTTCGCCCAGGAGGGCAGGGGAACGTTCTCCCATCACCCTGCGCTGATCGGTTCACTCCTGGAGGGCATGATGACCCGGGGACAGAGACAAGAAGGCCCGAGAATGGAAATCCAAGATGGCGCCGCCCCGCCATCAGCACAGAAGGCGCGCGGAGGGGACAGAGCAAAGGAGACAGTGAGTAAACCCCTGAAAAGGGCCAAGGAGAGCTCCGGGGACCCCCCCCCCCAAAGATATGAGGTACTATGCCCAGAAAATGGCAGGGAAACCCCCGGGAGTGAACGCGCAGCCCATAGACGATTGTGCCCCCCACAGTGACACTGAGATGGAGGAGGGGGAGAATGTCCAGGGAGCAGGGGCCATCTTGGAACATGCTGAGAGCAGCTCCAGCCTGCAGTGGGATGCTGAGGAGCCTGAAACAGAGGAGGGAGATCAGCCCACGCTTGCTGTTATACTAAAGGCTGTGAATAAATGTACAGCTTCTGTCAATGGCCTACGGATCAGATTTGGAAGTTTGGAGGAGGAGGTGGGCCTGATCAGACATGACATACAGAAAATGAGGGAGAGGACCACGGCAGCGGAGGGGAGGATTAGTGACCTGGAAGATAAGTTGCCCCCCCTGATTAGAGAAACCCAGAGCACCTCAAGGCTTGCCAGAGCGGTTGATATGCGTGCAGAGGATTTTGAGAACCGCCTTAGACGCAATAATGTCCGCATTGTTGGATTGCCAGAAAAGGTGGAGGGCCGTGACCCCACACAATTTGTGGAGCAGTGGATGACTGAGGTGTTCGGCAAGGACGCTTTTACACACTTATACGCGGTCGAGAGGGCCCACAGAGTGCCAACTAGGCCTCTCCCGCCGGGCAATCCCCCCCGCCCGATCCTGGCCCGACTCCTGAATTACAGGGACAGAGAAATAATACTGCGGCTGGCCAGGGAAAAGAGAAATGTCCAGTTCAATGGTACCCGGGTCTCATTCTATCCGGATTTCTCTGCTGCAGTACAGAAGAGCCGTGCCCGGTTTACAGAAATTAAGAAACGCCTGCAGAAGGTGCAGGCCCCGTATGCCATGCTATACCCTGCAAGACTTCGAGTAATTTTGAATGGTCAGGCCCACTTTTTTGAACACCCTGCTGACGCCTCAGACTGGCTGGACGCTAATGAGGGGGCACTACGCCAGGTGAGGAGGCCTCCTGCGGAAGATGACTGACACTATGGCCCATTAGCTCATGCACTGCCTATGTTGTCCCTCGGATGAGGGCCCTGCCGGAAACACTCAATATCCTTTTTTTTTGTTGCTCTGAAATGCGAGTTCGGAAATGCTGTTATTGTTGCACCCAGCAATGAGGGGAGCAGTGGCCGTAGCCACTGGTGCTACTTGCCTGGAAGAATGCAGGGACCTGTTGTCCCAAGGTTTTCGGGGTTGCCAGTTGGCACCCCGCAGTTTGAGTTTACAAAGGTCCTGTGGGCAGATGGGCACACACCCCTCACGGGCGGTTGGCCTGCAACGGAAGAAACTGGCGAAATGCCCTGATACACGGCTGTGTATTTATGTACATCACATTGGTTCAATTTACTCCAGAGCTTTTTTTGACTTGTTTCTGCTTTTTTATATTTTTTTCTCATGGGAGATCGTGCTCTTCCCTCTACACTTGGTTGACCAACCTGTATCTATTACGAGTCCTGAGGTCCGCCACGGCTTTTTCTACTAAGGGGGTGGCGGGTGGAGGGAGTCGAGGAGTCTTTTCCCAGTCTGGTGACATGCAACAACCCCCCTGATGGCGACGGTAACTGTATTATCGTGGAATGTTAGGGGTCTGCAAGACCCGTTGAAGAGGACTATGGTCTCGTCCCTGATGAGAAAACAGCTCCCTGCCATTTGTGCCCTTCAGGAGACTCATTTGACCCCTGACTCTGTTTCCTGTATGGGATATCGGTGGGTGGGTAAGGCGTATCACTCCACTCACACCTCGTATTCCAGGGGTGTGAGTGTACTGGTACATAGCTCACTGGATTATGAGGAATTGCATGCTGATATAGATGATGATGGGCGATATGTTTTTCTTTTATGCAAGCTGTTTGCCTTTAAATGTATTCTTGCTTTTGTATATGTGCCTCCCCCTTACAATAACCAGGTACTGAGGGCTCTGGTTCAGTTCCAGGTGAGGTTCCCGGAGGTGCCACTGTTTGCCTTCGGGGACTTCAACTGCTACATGGACCCCCTGGTGGATAAGCATCCGCCGGGAGGGGATGGGAGAGGGACGAGACGGACGGCTCTTAGAAAGTTGGCGGAGGAGGTGGGCTGGAGAGACCCTTGGAGGGCTAGACACCCGGGGGACAAACAATTCTCATGTTTTTCTAAAAGTTATTCGTCCCTGTCTAGGATTGATTTGTGCCTGTGCTCACATGCTGCAGAGAAATACATCTCAGAGATGACTTATGGGGTACGAAGTGTTTCTGATCATTCCCCGCTGATAGTGTCCTTGGAGGTGCGTCCCCCTTCTGCGGTGGCCAAGGCCCCGTGGAAGATGAACGCCTTCTGGCTGAGCCTTTTCCCATCACACGACCACATTGAGGCCAGCATTGAGGAGTACTGGCGTCTGCATACTGACACGGATAATATAGCGGTCACTTGGGAGGCCTTCAAGGCTGTCCTGAGGGGCTTGTTTATTAAGGAGATCCAGGCTATTAAGGGGAGGACGAATGCACACAGGGAGGGGATAGAGCGGATGGCGGAGAACTTAGAGGCCACATTCATTGCAGATCCTTCGGACTCAAATAGGGAGGCGTGGCTCTCGGCGCAGGACGCTCTGTACCGGGTCACGACTTCGGGGGCAGAGAGGAAACGATTTTTTCAAAAGGCGGCTTTTTACGAGGAGGGTGAACACACTGGTCGCATGCTGGCCACCATTGCCCACGCCCAACAGTTGTCTCCCTCCATAGGTGCGCTACGCGCCTCTGGGGGGGGGGTGGCGAACTCCCCTGACCAGGTTCTTGCTGAACTGGTCGGGTTCTACTCGTCCCTTTATGGGTCCAGGAGCACGTACTCCCTGGATTCGCTGAGGGAATATTTAGACCCAGTCCAATTGCCACAACTATCTGTCTCCAATAGGGAGATGTTGGAGGCACCCCTGACCCTGGGAGAATTACAGCTGGCGACCAACCTGTTCCCAAATTCGAAGACACCTGGAGACGATGGTCTCCCTGTGGAGATATACAAACAGTACGGGGAACTGATGCTTCCACATCTCTTGAAGGTGTTCAATGCCGCAAGGGAGGTGGGCACTCTCCCCATGTCCATGACCAGAGCAAACATTGTCCTGATCCTAAAGCCCAACAAGGACCCGCTTGACCCAGGATCCTACAGACCAATTTCCCTGTTGCAGAGTGATGTAAAGATTCTCGCCAAGGTCCTGGCGGTCAGGTTGAATGGTGCCATATCCACTATTATTCACTCTGACCAGTCAGGGTTTATGCCGCAGAAATCGACGGCTATAAACTTGAGGAGACTCTTTCTCAATATGCAATCCCAGGCGGATAATATGGGGGACAGAGCTTTGCTGTCTCTCGACGCACACAAGGCGTTTGATAGCATCGAATGGGAATATCTTTGGGCGGTGATGCGAAAATTTGGGTTTGGAGAGGGATTCATTTCTTGGGTCCAACTCCTGTACTCATCCCCGGTGGCGGCGATAAGGGAGGGTGGCAGGGTGTCGCGCACTTTCGACCTGCACAGGGGCACGAGACAGGGGTGCCCATTGTCGCCCCTCCTCTTTGCCCTAGCCATTGAGCCTCTCGCGGTCATGATACGGACGGATCCATTAATTCATGGATTCCATTTTGGGGACCTACACGAGAAAATTATGTTATACGCCGACGATACCATGCTGCTTCTTGGGGACACGACCGGGTCATTGACGGAGGCCATGGAGGTGGTCCGGAGGTTTGGCGTATATTCGGGCCTGACCATTAATTGGACTAAGTCCTCTTTGCTGCTGCTTGATCGACGGCCTCTCCTGCCCATACATACTATTCAAGACATCCCGGTCTCCGAATCTTTTCGGTACCTCGGTGTCCAGGTTACCGCATGCCCGCTAGACTATGTCAGACTCAACCTCACCCCCTTGCTTAATCGCTGTAGGGACAGGGTCAAGGTGTGGAGCAAACTTAAATTGTCACCGGTGGGGAGGGTGAACTTGATAAAGATGATCCTTATGCCACAATTACTATACATATTGCACAATTCCCCGATGGTCATCCCTCTCAAAAAGTTCAGAATTATTAATTCTATTTTCCGCTCTTTAATCTGGCTAGCAAAACCCCCCAGGGTTAAACTTGAACAACTGCAATGTCCAAAAGAGGCCGGTGGATTGGCATTGCCCAATCCCTGGCTTTACTATTTGGCCTCCCAGGCGCAGCATATTGCGAGGGTGGTTGGCCCTCAACAGGACCTCCAGCTGAATCTGAGGGACTCATCGGTTCCACTGCTCAGATTCACGACCGGGGGGGAAGTGATAGAAGGACTAGAGGCCCTGAGATACGCGAAATCCAACAAACGGTTTCCCACATATGCACTCATGCAGAAAGTCTGGAACAAGGTCAGGATGATGCAGGGTGTGACTGGGTACACTAAATATAGCCCCGTATGGGACAACTTACACTACCGTGAGATAGCGAAAATACCGTATGGTTCAAGGTGGAAACAACATGGCATATCCCTCATGACACACATTGTAAGGGCAGGACGACTGAGACCTTTTGCTGAGCTCAGGGCTGACTTTCAACTCCCGACTTCCATGCATTTTTACTACCTACAACTCAAACATGCATATGAAGCCCAACGGGAGGATGACATATGGGTCATGAATGTGGCACCGGTCTTTAATTACCTATCGGATGTGTCCTCCTACAAGGGATTTATATCCAGCTGCTATGCTATGCTGCTCAACCTTTTTTTACCAGGTGCCCCTCACAAGGCGGTGGCGAGGTGGGAACAGGATGTAGGAGCGTTTGAGGATGAGCAGTGGGAAGAGGCCTTGCAGGCGGTTCCCGCTTGCTCCCTAAACGTGGCACAGAGACTTTCACAGCTGTACATACTCCTACGGGTTCATTACACGCCGGCCAGGCTGGCGAGGATGGGACTGGGGGTAGACCCCTGCTGTACTAGATGCTGTAGAGACCATGGAGATCTCATTCACCTCCTGTGGCGGTGCCCGAAGCTCCATCTGTATTGGGCAGGGGTGGTGGATACGATTAACAGGGCCTTCCAGGCTCAGGTTCCTTTGGAGCCCAAGGTGTGTCTCCTGGGGATCACGGAGGGTCTCCTGGCAGAGGATATACCCAGGCAGGCTATAGGTAGAGCTCTGTTTCAGGCCCGCTTGTTAATACTGAGACACTGGAAGGACACTGAACCACCGACAGTGCAGGAATGGGTTAAACAAATGGGAGTCACTCTGAGGTTGGAGAAGGTGGTGTATCAGAGACGGGGGACTAGCGGCAAATATGAGAAGTTATGGGCCCAGTGGCTCGACACTCCTGGACTTGCCCCAATAGATTTGGTATACGACAGGTTATTTTAGAACCCTTTTCAGCCGGGTTGGGAGCAACCTTATAAGCCCCGCAGGGGGAGGAGACGGGATTTGTTGCAGGGAATTTTACCATGATGCAGAGTTTTGAATGTAGTACAAAGTTTTGTTTTATGTGTACTCTCCCATGTGATTTTCAATGTGAATATGCTCTGGAGACTGTAAACTGTTTTTTTTTTTTTTTTTATATATATATGCTCAATAAAAACATTTGTTTGAGAAAAAAAAAAAAGAAAAGGAAGGGGTCGGTAAATGGCATATTTACTGGCCCCTTCCCCCACTCATCCTAAAACATCCACAGCAACAACAGGTGGGAGAGGAGGGAAGCCGGCAGTGCTGTGGGGGGGGGGGAGGTGGGGGAGCCAGGTCAGTAGGGGGAATCTGTTTTGCACAGGGTGATTAGGGTGTGCCTGGGCACACCTGGCACACCCTGTGCGCACGCCTATGATAATGGTTAAGGGTACAACCTCGATTACTTGAGCCACTCGATCACATTTATAGGTGGAGGAAGGGGGTTCTTACTTCTTGCTACCACCTTTCCTTGGCTTTCCCATCCCACTGGGGACCCCAAGACTGATCCGACCGGCGGCATCCCCTGCACAGCACAGAGGGAGAGGAACTGATTTTGTTTCTCCTTTTCTGTGAGATGATGATCAGAGAGTCTCAGGACACTACACGCTTGGCTAAAGCCATTGACCTGCGTGCAGAAGATTTTGAGAATCGCATGAGACGCAATAATGTGCGAATTGTAGGGATGCCTGAGAAGGTGGAGGGGCGGGATCCGACTCAATTCATAGAGCAATGGCTACTCACTGTTTTTGGCAAGGAAGCATTTACCCATTTGTACGCAGTGGAGCGTGCCCATAGAGTCCCTACTAGACCATTACCGCCGGGCCACCCTCCGCGTCCGCTACTGGCAAGGTTATTGAACTATCGAGACAGAGAAATTATTCTGCGGCTAGCGAGGGAACGCAGGAACGTGCAATTTAACGGGACACGGATCTCCTTCTATCCGGATTTTTCGGCCGCGGTTCAGCGGAGCAGATCACGATTTTCTGATGTCAAAAAGCGCCTGCAAAGGCTACAAGCCACCTACGCAATGTTTTATCCTGCAAAACTCCGTATCACCTCCGGAGGTCGTACCCATTTCTTTGAGAATGCAAAGGATGCCTCAGAGTGGCTGGATGCAAATGAGAACGCCCTCAGACAGGCCCGGGAACAGGTGGCTGATGAAGATTGAGTACCAAGTCACCTCGGTGCTTGCGATTATACACCCTTAAGTTCTTTCCCCCTTTCTTTTTTTTCTTACGGGGCGAGTGGGCTGCTGGAAAAATACATCGATATACTGTTCCTTTAAAATGCGAGTTCGGAACTGTGTTTATCCATGGTATTTCCTGGATGGTTACCCTTGATTGGATTTCTTTTCTTTTCGTTTTTTCCTGCTGCGCAAAGCAGCCATGTGAATGGTATCACGGATACGTTGCCCGTAAATTGGCAGAAGATGTGTAGGTTAAGTCAGTGTGGAGGCATACAGGTGGTGAGGGACCTACACAATGTTGGGCCTCCTCGGGCTGCTTCACCTCTCTGTGATGCCGCACTGCAACAGTTTGGAGCACCGTTGTGCTCGTTGAGCATGTATTTTTGTTTTTGTTTTTTCAGAGCACTGGAACGATCGAACTATGCATACATGAATGTTCTCTTTTGTACTGACACGGCATTCAAGCCTCTCCTGAACTGGCGATACGGATCGGTGGGACTGCTCCCCCTGTTGCCTAAGGTAGCTCATTACCTAGTAATTTACCTGCGAACAATTTTTTAGATGGCTACTGTACCGCTACTTTCTTGGAATGTTAGAGGACTCAATGATCACTTGAAGCGTACCATGGTGTCCACTTTGCTGCGTAAACATTTGCCTGCCATTTGTGCCTTACAGGAGACACACCTGGTTGCTGACTCTGTTGCCTGGCTGGGATTTCGATGGGTGGGGAAGGCATACCACTCCACTCACACCTCCTTTTCTAGAGGTGTGAGTGTACTGGTTCACAGCTCTCTTGATTACGAGGAAATTGATTCCGTGATAGACACTGAGGGGAGGTTCATTTTCTTAATGTGCCGTTTATATTCACTTACATGTATCCTTGCCTTTGTTTATATCCCACCGCCTTATAATAATTTGACCCTTAGGGCACTATTGGAATTTCAGGTTAAATACCCGAAAGTCCCCCTATATGTTATGGGGGACTTTAACTGTTACACAGACCCGGTCTTGGACAAACACCCGCCGGTTACAGCTAGGCGAGGGACCAAACGTACTGCACTGAAGAAATTTATGGATGAGGTGGGTTGGAGGGATCCGTGGAGGGCGAAACACCCAGAGTTGAAACAGTTTTCTTGTTTTTCTAAGAGCCATCATTCATTATCCCGTATCGATTTATGTATCTGCTCATTCGCGGCAGAACGATATGTGGCGGAAGTCACGTATGCTCCGCGGAGTGTGTCAGATCACTCCCCGCTTGTGGTGCAGTTGGAGGCTCGTTTGCCTTCGACTCTGGAACGTGCCCCGTGGAAGCTGAATGCTTTTTGGCTTCAGCAATTCCCCTCCCACGAGCAGATTGGGACACAAATTGCAGACTTCTGGGGGATTCACGAGGGGGGAACGGTGGATACTGGTATCACCTGGGATGCCTTTAAGGCAATGCTTAGGGGAGTCTTCATTAGGGAGATACAGGCAATCAAGCGACACACTGGGGCTCAGAGAGAGGACATGGAGCGGCTGGCAGGGGACACGGAGAGAACGTTTGTGGCGGACCCCTCAGATCATAATAGGGAGGCGTGGCTGGCGGCCCAGGCGGCCTTGGGCCAAGTCACTGCCTCGGCGGCAGAGAGGAAGAGATTTTTTAATAAGCTGGCCTTTTATGAGGAGGGGGAACATACGGGTCGCCTCTTAGCTAAGATTGCTCATGCCCATCGAGTTTCCCCTTCTATTGGGGCGTTGCGCACTAACACTGGGCGGGTAACTAATTTGCCCCCTCAGATAATGTCCACCTTAGTGGATTACTACTCGTCTCTCTATGGGTCTAAGCAGGCCTACACGGCGGGCGCCCTACACCAGTACCTTGATGCAGTGCGGCTTCCCCAGATGTCCTCTTCATCTAGGATGCTACTGGATGCTCCTTTAACATTGGGAGAGTTGCAGTTGGCGACCGGTGCGTTCCCTAACTCTAAGGCCCCGGGCGATGATGGGATACCTATAGAAGTCTATAAACAATATGCAGATTCCATACTACCCAGGTTACTGAAGGTGTTTAATGAGGCCAGGGAGGGAGGGGAGCTTCCCCGCTCTATGTCCAGGGCTACGATTGTGCTATTATTAAAACCTCATAAAGACCCCCTTGACCCGGGCTCATACCGCCCTATATCCCTTTTGCAAGCAGATGTCAAGATCTTGGCGAAGGTCCTGGCAATGCGTCTTAATAAGGTGATTGCCACGATCATCCATTCGGATCAATCTGGCTTCATGCCCCAAAAATCAACGGCCATCAATCTGCGCTGGCTTTTTCTCAACATCCAGTCCCGGGCTGATAATGGGGGGGACCGAGCACTACTATCGCTAGACGCCCACAAGGCGTTTGATAGCGTCGAATGGGCCTATCTCTGGGCGGTTATGCGCAAATTCGGATTTGGGGACGGATTTATCTCATGGGTTCAATTGCTTTATTGCTCACCAGTGGCTCACATCAGGGAGGGAGGCCAGTTGTCACCAGGGTTTGAACTGCACAGAGGAACGAGGCAGGGCTGCCCCCTGTCCCCTCTTCTGTTCGCGCTGGCCATTGAGCCTTTGGCGGCCATGGTCCGCTCTAATACAGCCATACAGGGGTTTAAGTACGGTGAACTACATGAGAAAATAATGATGTATGCGGATGACACAATGTTGTTCCTGGGTGATACCTCTATTTCCCTTCGGGAGGCGATGAGGGTGATAAGGGAGTTTGGGGTGTATTCTGGTCTGGTGATTAATTGGACCAAGTCGTCACTGATGCTGCTGGATGAGACACCGGACCCGTCAGTGCTGACCTTATGGGATATTCCGCTTGCAAGCTCCTTCAGGTATTTAGGTATACAGGTGACCCCCAAACCCCTAGATTATATTGGACTTAATTTGACCCCCTTGATTAACCGCTGCCGGGATAGTGTTAAGATTTGGAGTAAACTCAAGTTGTCCCTTGCGGGTCGGACAAACCTTATAAAAATGATTCTGATGCCGCAATTGCTTTACGTCCTTCACAACACCCCGATGGTCATCCCCCTATGTAAATTTCGTATTATAAACTCGATTTTTAGGTCCCTTCTCTGGCAGTTAAAGCCGGCCAGGATAAAGCTGGAGCAGTTGCAGCGCCCAAAAGATGCTGGAGGATTGGCGTTGCCCAATCCCTGGCTCTATTATTTAGCCGCACAACTACAACACATTTCAAGGGCAGTTAGTCCCCGGACGGAAGTGCTTCTGAATCTGCTGGATTCCACGCCGGCGCTCCTTCGATTCACCACAGGGTCGGGGGTGGCGGATGGCCTTGAGGCCCTGCGTTTTAGTAAGTCTAATAAATTATTCCCCACTTATGTACTTATGCAAAAAATCTGGAATAAGGTCAGAACTATGCAGGGGGTGCAGGGATTCACTAAATATAGTCCGATATGGAATAATAATCACTACCCGGAACTGGAGAAATTTCCCTATGGCTCCAAGTGGCTACAGTTTGGAGTATCTCATATGTCCCACATTTTCCGAGAGGGAAAGTTGAGGCCCTTCTCGGAGCTCAAGGAGGCCTTCCAACTCCCTACCACAATGTATTTTTATTACCTGCAGCTTCGGCATGCGATTGGGGCCCAGGGGGAGGGGGGCCAGTGGTCCTTGGATTCCACCCCTATCTTCAATTACATGTTTGATATTGACACTTACAAGGGCTTTATCTCCTACAGCTACACAATGCTCCTTAACCTTTTTCATAGGGACTTTCCTATTAGGGTGGTTGAACGGTGGGAGCGTGATGTTGGCGCCTTCGAGGATGAGCAGTGGGAGGAGGCCTTACAGGCTGTTCCCCTGTGTTCTCTTAATGTGGCTCAGCGGGTCTCGCAACTGTATATCCTTTTGCGGGTGCATTATACCCCAGCTAGATTGGCTCGCATGGGGGTGAGGGCAGATGCCGATTGTACCAGATGCAGTAGGGACCATGGAGATTTGATCCATCTCCTTTGGAGTTGCCCGAAGCTCCATCTTTATTGGTCACAGGTCCTGGATACCCTCACTAGAGTCTTTCAGACAACTATCCCTGCTGATCCTAAACACTGTTTGTTGGGCATACTTGATGCGCTGCCGCTGGAGGATGTATGTAAACAAGCTGTGGTGAGGGCTCTCTTCCAGGCCCGAAAGCTGATCTTGAGGCACTGGAAATCCACGGAGCCCCCTGCTCTGCAGGAATGGATCACCCAAATGGGAGACACGCTCCGCTTAGAGAAGTCGATTTACCAGCACAGGGGGGCGAGAGGTAAATTTGATAGCATGTGGGCCCCATGGTTGAATGTCCCCGGACTAGCCCCAGTGGATCTGGTTTATGACCGATTGTTTTAGGCTTTAAGACGGGTACCTTTGCCTTGTTTCTTACGGTGGGAGTGGGGGGTGTAACCCTTGCAACTAAGAGTGGTTCTCCAATGTTTTTTCTTTGTTTTTATTTTATTTCTCCCGGTCTATTATATATATATGCGGTGTTGCTTTTATGTATGCTGAACCTTGCAGTCTTTTTGGTCTGTATATACCCTTTTTGCTCTGAATCATGTATGTGTGTTTAATTTTTGTGCTCAATAAACACGTTTTGTTTGATTAAAAAAAAAAAATAAGGACATTTAAAAGCAAAATGGAAGGATGAGGTAAGTGAAGGAGGACTGCACTAAAGTAAAGGAAGCTATTTAGGGAAAAAAAATTGTACCTTTACAACCCCTTTAAACTAAAACTGTACAGGTTGGCTCCATTATACTTTTCAGTGTATTACTGTATAAACAAATGCATGCCCAACTTTGTGTCTCTGGAGAGGAATATTTTTGGATATTTGTATTTGTGAGCTGAAAATTCTTTTATAGTTCAGAACTTTACCAATTAGTTCTCCACACAAGGCTTTCCATCTCAATAAACTTAGCATAACATTTTAATGCTGGTAAAGGACGCATTAATCCCCTTGCTGCATTCTCCATAATGAATATTAAATAGAAAGGAAAGGAAAGGGGCTTCAGTGTGTAGGAAGTGTTGGTTATAGATGGGGGTTTCAAACATAAACTAAAATAATTGTACAGGGCCTTAATTTATAATGTTAAGCGCATGATAATTGATCCAATAGAGTAAAATACCAGCATTTAAAAAGTATGATTTACAGTGTACAATCATGCTACTTTATCTCTTTAAGAGCAAAAATATTGTCTAAACTCAGTCATTAAATCTCATATATACTTTAACATAGACCCCTTGCTGACTGCCGAATCATGTGTGTGTATATACTGTATATATAGATCTATAAACATCTATATATCGATCTATATAGATCGATATATAGATCTATATATACACAGTATATAGACACATGATTCCAGACTTCTGCCTGCAGGAGGCGCCCAAGCTTCTTCTGCTGTGATAATTTTCAGCAGAAGCCAATCAGCGGGTGTCAGGCAGTTAATGTCTTCTGGCACCTGCCCATTGTTGGTAAAGTACACCGAATGGGGATTTGCTTATGTAAACAAGGCAGATCCCTGTTCTGACAGGGGGTAGGGATGGATTCTGTGTTCCTGCAAAGCGGGGACCAGTACTTGACAGGACTCTGGACAGATTCTCGCCCCAGACGGGTAACAGGACGGGTGTAGGTGGTATGACTCCATTTGCCAAATTGGTCGGTGAGCTTGGGCTGAGGGATGTCTGGAGGGAGAGGAATCCTGAGGTGCAGGTGTATTCATGTTATTCAGCCACCTACCATTGTTTGTCACGCATAGATCTTTGCCTGGGAAATGTGGGAGCACAGGATAGGACAGCCTCGGTTCTCTATGCCCCTAGGAATATTTTGGATCATTCCCCTCTTGTATTAGGCGTTAAGTTCACTCAACAGACACAAAATAGACTGTGGAAGGTAAATCCTTTTTGGTATGAATTATTCCCTGCCCCTGACCCTATTTCTAGGGAAATTTTGGATTTCCTCTCTGTCAACAAAGGCACTGCAGATCCCATGGTAGTATAGGATGCTCTGAAGGCCCGCATGAGGGGGCTTATTATTAGACAGATCTCTAACCTTAAGACTAAAACCAAGGAGTGGGAAAATAAGGTTATGAATATGGCTGGAGAAGCAGAAACACATTATATTCAGGACCCCTCAGATGTTACAGAAAGGAAGTGGTTGGAGGCCCAAGCTTTGTATCAACAGGTCACTTTAAATGCAGCCGAAAACAAAAGATTTTTTATTCAACAGAAATATTTTAATGAAGGGGAAAATACAGGGCACCTCCTGGCGGTGATCGCAAGAGCACAGCAGGGCAAGGCGCATATTGATGCCATTCAAACGCCGCTTGGGGACACAGTAAATGACCAAGCACATATTGCCTCGGTGTTTACAGACTTCTTCAAAGATGTGTACACTTCTAAAGTAAATCCCACTGAGGAGGCAGTCTCCCACTTTCTGGACCGGTGTGACATGCCTAAGGCTATGGCTCAGGATGTGATGATGCTGAATACTCCACTCAAATTGCAAGAACTCTCATTGGCTGTGTCGCAAATGGCGAATAGTAAGGCCCCTGGTACAGATGGGTTGCCAATAGAAACTTATAAGAGATATGAGGGGGCTCTTTTGCCGGGACTGTTGGAGTTATTCAATGAATCCTTTAAGTCTGGTCGTCTACCGTCATCTATGGGGGAAGCTGTGGTGGTGGTGCTTCCTAAGCCAGGCAAGGACCCCCTGCAGCCTGACTCCTACAGGCCTATGTCGTTACTGAATTCAGATGTTAAAATATTGGCGAGGGTTCTGGCAATGAGGCTTTCTGCGGTGATATCTAGATTGGTCCATGTGGATCAGTCTGGCTTTATCCCCCCACGATCCACAGCGTTGAATATTAGAAGGCTCTTCTTGTATGCAGCCCCAACAGTGAGGATTAGAATAAATGATGAGATGTCGGAGGCCTTTCCTTTGTTCCGGGGTACTAGGCAGGGGTGCCCTTTGTCGCCCCTGCTTTTTGCCCTAGCGTTGGAGCCCTTGGCCTCTAGGATACGTGAGTCCCCTGACATAGTGGGATTTAGGCGCAAACATGGTGAGAACAGATTGTCACTGTACGCGGATGACGCACTGCTGTATTTGGGGGATACGGAGGGGTCCCTACTTGCAGTGATGCAACTCATCGAGCGTTTCGGGGAGTTATCTGGTTTTGCCATTAACTGGCATAAATCGGTGCTCCTCCCGCTTGATGATCCACCTTCGGAGTTGCCGGAGGGTGTATCCCGGATACAGTTGGTGGACTCAAATATTTAGGGATTGTAGTGACCAAAGACCCGACAGATTATGTGTCCCTCAATCTCAAACCTCTACTGCAAAAATTCAAAACTAAATGCTCCGCCTGGGGTAAGTTACCCCTGTCAGTTACGGGACAAGTAAACTTGATCAAGATGATCTGGGCCCCACAACTGCTGTATATTTTGCATAATGCCCCAGTGTGGATCCCAAAGTACTGGTTTCAGCGTATTGACTCCCAATTTAGGTCCCTTATTTGGAACAACCGAGTGGCCAGAATAAAACTTATCACCCTGCAATACCCTAAGGATCAGGGGGGAATGGCTGTTCCCCATGCTCAGACGTATTTCTATGCAGCCCAATTACAGCATTTTACAGGGTGGAATCAGTCGGCGGTGGTAGACCCCTCTAAGGCCTTGCTCATAGACCCAACCACTTCGTACTCTGCACTATCTCACATGGAGATGGGTTTCCCTGGTGCTCCTGAGACATGCCCTACGGTCTGTCTTTTTAAAAAACTGTGGAGTAATGTTAAGAGGAGAATGGGGATCACGGGTTTCTTGCCTAGTACACCCATTTGGCGGAACAGGTTTTATACCGAACTAGTTAAACTCCAGGATTGCTCTCGGTGGAAGGCAGCGGGCATTAAATATTTGAGTCAAATCCTTGACGGGGCGGTCCTAAAATCTTTTGGAAGGCTGAAAGAGGAAATCCCTCTGTTGGGTGAGTGCCACTATCAGTATCTTAGGTTGGCGCATGCAGTTAGGTCCCAGGGACATTGCTCATCTCTGCGCCTAGAAAACTCTAACTTTCTGGGCTCAGTTTTCGATGAAACGGAAAAAAAGGGCTTCATTTCCAGATCCTACCTACAATTACTGGCACCTATACAAGCACCTGATGTTCTGCCCTGCAGAGAGAAATGGGAGAGGGATATTGGGCCCATAGATGGAGAACAATGGGAGCAAGTACTGCGTGCAGGTCCTTTGGTCTCAGTGTCGGCAGCTCAGAGACTGTCGCATTTGTTCATTCTACACAGAGTATATAGGACTCCGGTACAATTACATCACTGGGGTAGGCGTGACACACCCATATGTCCCAAATGTCAGGTTCACCCGGGAGACCTTATCCATATGCTGTGGAGATGCCCCAAGCTTGTGAGGTATTGGAACGCAGTGATCATGATCATTAACTCTACTTATCAGGTCCAGTTGCCTAAGAGTCCGCTGGTGTGCTTGCTTGGGGGTCTAGATGAGGACTTATACTTGCCTCCTGTTTACACTGCTCTGCTTAGACTGCTTTATCTGACAAGAAAGCTTATAGCGATATTGGTTGTCTACATGATGATCCGGCAGTGGATCCAGGATCCAGGAGGTTAATAGGATTCTTATAAGGGAAAAGAATACATACTCCCATAGGAAAGCATCACGAAAATTTGATAACATATGGCAGTGTTGGTTGGAATCCCTGGAGGTGGTTCCCCCACAACTGGTCCTTGATAGGTTGTTACAGGGATAATGACTTGGTTGGGTGGACCATTAGGATGTGATTGTCTCTTAAAACTACTGAACATGAGGGTAGTGGGACGGGTGGCTTGAGAAATTATGTATCGGTGTCATCAGGCTGGGCTGGTTCTTTTTTTTTTTTTTTTCTTTGTTTGTTTGTTTGTTGGTTACTGTTTCTTTGTTTTTTATCTCTATTCCTCTCCTGACAGATATAACAAGGGGCGGAGTGGCAGTTGTACATGGTACTTGCTTCAGTACTGTTATTGAGATTATGTATTGCTCCTTGTTTTTGTACAACTGACAATGTATCCTGTGTGGCCCTTTTTCTTTTGGGTCACTTAACTGCTCTATACATGTCTTTTGTTTTCTTTTGATTTTTTCAAAATAAAAACTTTTCTGATTTAAAAAAAAAAGGGGGGACCAGAATACATCTCTTGCCTTAGTAAAAGCAGCACACATAGTAAACACAAACACTGACTAGGCACACATTTAACCCCTTGATCTCCCTAGATTTTTAACCCCTTCCCAGTGTTATTAGTACAGTGACAGTACATATTTTTAGCACTAATCACTGTATTAGTGTCACTGGTTCCCACAAAGTGTCGAAAGTGTCAGAATGTCCTCCTCAATACTTCTTTGCTGCTATAAGTCACTGATCACCGCCAGTACTAGTTTAAAAAAAAAAAAATTCCATAAATATATCCCATAGTTTGTAGACACTATAATGTTCATGTAAACTAATTAATATACGCTTATAGGGATTGTTTACCAAAAATATGTAGCAGAATACATATTGGCCTAAATTTATGAAGACATTTGATTTTTTATTTGATTTTTTTATGTGTTTTATAGCAGAAAGTAAAAAATATTGTTGTTTTTTTATCAAAATTGTTGGTCTTTTTTTGTTTATAGTGCAAAAAATAAAAAACAAAGTGGTGATCAAATACCACCAAAAGAAAGCTCTATTTGTGGGTAAAAAGGAAATACATTTTATTTGGGTACAGCGTCGCACAACCAAGCAATTTTCAATTAAATGAACGCAGTGCTGTATCACAAAGAAATGCCCTGAAGGGGGGGTACATTTTCTGGTAAAGAAGGTCCATGTTCAGGCACTTCCTGTTATAGGGTGCCAATTGTCTCCCAGTTGTACTCCTGCATTGTCACCCTGTAACATCCAGCCCCACTATAGACTACAGGCATCCATACTGAAACTGCAGGCATGGTCCACCATTTTCACTGTGGTTTAGGCTGCAGTGGCATTTGTGGTGCATTTAGTTTTATAATGTAATTGTCCAGGAAAAAAATAATGTATTAACCACTTCAGCCCACTTGGGCATTTTGCTGGCCAAAGACCAGGCCACTTTTTGCGATTCGGCACTGCATTGCTTTAACTCACAATCGCGCTGTTGTGCGATGTGGCTCCCAAACAAAATTGATGTCCTTTTTTTCCCACAAATAGAGCTTTCTTTTGGGGGTATTTGATCACCTCTGCGTTCTTTATTTTTTGCGCTATAAACAAAAAAAGAGCAACAATTTTGAAAAAAATTCAATATTTTTTATTTTTTGCTATAATAAATATCCCCAGAAAATATATAAAAAATAAATGTTTCCTCAGTTTAGACTGATACATATTCTTCTACATATTTTTGGTAAAAAAAAAAATTGCAATAAGCGTTTATTGATTGGTTTGTGCAAAAGTTATAGCATCTACAAAATAGGGGGTAGTTTTATGGCATTTTTATTAATAATTTTTTTTACTAGTAATGGCGGCGATCAGCGATTTTTATTGTGACTGCGACATTATGGCGGACACATCAGACACTTTTGACACATTTTTAGGACCAGTGTCATTTTTACAGCGATCAGTGCAAGAAAAATGCACTGATTACTGTGAAAATTACACTGGCAGTGAAGGAGTTAACCACTAGGTGGCGCTGAAGGGGTTAAGTCAGTAATAGGGAGTAATTCTCATGCCGC
This sequence comes from Rana temporaria, assembly GCF_905171775.1. Taxonomy (NCBI): domain Eukaryota; kingdom Metazoa; phylum Chordata; class Amphibia; order Anura; family Ranidae; genus Rana; species Rana temporaria. The sequence goes on from NC_053489.1 coordinate 171,071,898, forward strand.
GTACACACGATCAGTCCATCCGATGAGAACCGACCGATGGACCGTTTTCATCGGTTAACCGATGAAGCTGACTGATGGTCCGTCGCGCCCACACACCATCGGTTAAAAAACCGATCGTGTCAGAACGCGGTGACGTAAAACACAACGACGTGCTGAAAAAAACAAAGTTCAATGCTTCCAAGCATGCGTCGACTTGATTCTGAGCATGCGTGGATTTTTAACCGATGGTCGTGCCTACTAACGATCGGTTTTGTCCTATCGGTTAGGAATCCATCGGTTAATTTTAAAACAAGTTGCCTTTTTTTTAACCGATGGTTAACTAACCGATGGCGCCCACACACGATCGGTTTTGATTGATGAAAACGGTCCATCAGACCATTCTCATCGGTTGAACCGATCGTGTGTACGCGGCATTACTGTTAGGGGGCGTGGCTATGAGTGACACATCACTGATGACCGTTCCTGATCACAGGGAACAGTCATCAGTGACAGTGTCACTAGGCAGAATAGGGGAATTTTTTTCCTCCCCTGCCCAATTCGAATCCCTATCCTTTGATAATTATGCTGGGTTGTGGGTGCTGAATACACTTACGTCCGGACCTGTGCCGTTAGTTGTTTGTTCTTGTATAATTGTCTGTCATGTTGCATGTTCTTTAAGTGTCCAATTGATTATTGTACTCAATTGTCCATCTTCCCCTAGATAGCTATTTGATCACTGTACTGTATTACACTTATATATTCTTAATATTATTAACCAATACATTTTGTATATTTATACTATTTTGAATATCTCCTGACCAATCACTTCCTGTTGCTAATAGTAACTTATTTTGGCATGTCCTTGGCCACCCTCCTCCTCTTCCCCCCTCCCCAGATTCTTGCAGAATAGGGGAATGCCTTGTTTACAAAGGCATCCCCCTGTTCTGCCTTTGCCGACCGCAATTGCGGGCCACCCGGGAACATCGAGTTCCTGGGACCCGCGAGCGCACTCACGAGGCACGCGGAGTGTGTGCCCGCTGGTCGGCAAATTTAAAGGGACTTTCAGGTACGCCAAAGTGCCTGCCTGTGCCAGTCTGCTGACGTACATCGGCGTGCGGCGGTCGGCAAGTGGTTAAGAAAAATAAAATGAATACTTGGAAATATAAAACACTTTTTTTTAATAGTTTTATTTAAGAATATTTTTATAATCAATATACCTATGTTCAAAACACTGCATATGTCCAATCAATGATTATATATCAGGAACATATATGATTTTAGGTGACGCACATTTTGCACAAAAAAATGCCATCTGTTATTTAATGTTCAGGGGAACCTGATCGCTTTCCTCACCATGCTTACTCTAACCTTTAGTCCTTAAAGGCTTGTTAGGATAATATAAAAACTGGAAAGGAGAGACAACAGAAATGCAAAGCTAATGAGTTTGTTTTGGCAGGGCAGTTTTTGATTTACATTTTGTATTATTTGATGGTTGGTGAGTGAAAGGAAAGGTAATCAGAAATGGAGAAACTTGATCTTCCTTTTCAGAAACCCTAATTAATTAAGAATTTGGAAGTGCTTAGTCAAGGGCATCCATTCAGTTTTCAGTGCTCTATGTACGAACCATCATTTAATTAGAAAATGACTTTATGGTCTTCTGTTCACCACATCTCACTGAATCATTTTTTCTCACGTGTCTATTTATTTCTTTTTGTGCAGCATTTATTCACCACACAATTATTTAAATTGGCTGATTAAAATGATTATTTTATGCATTACAGATAGTTCATTTATTTCCACTATTTTATTTTACTAAAAAAAAGGCAAAGGGCCAGATTCACATAGGTTAGCGGATCTTTAGATACAGAATTTATGCCTAATTCACAGCAATGCATTTTTAGTGCTTTTTGCATTTTGCAGATTTGCACTACGGTTAACATGATTACCTATGGAACAAATTCTGTAGTGCAAATTTACAAAATGCAAAAGCACTAAAAATGCATAGGTGTGAATCAGGCCTAAGACAGCATTTCTAAGCTCCAGAATGGAGGGGGTAGGGATCTGATGGCACACACTGTACAGCATAAAGCACAGAGCTGAATGTAATCTGAGACCTGAGTTGGCACACCACTACTCCACACAATCTTATATGAAGTCTTACATACTGTAGCTAAGGCTGTATGTCACCTTCTGTGTGCTGGAGGGGGGCTAGGCCATCCACTGGTATGTCTGGTATTAGCATAGACTATAAGAAGTGACTCATGAGGATAGCAAAGGAATGGCACAGGAGATAGAAACCACACTCCAGTGCTTTGGATAGTGGCAAATAAACATTATAGAGGGGTAGGCTTTCCATGCCTCAACTCCCCCCCCCCCCAAGCACACTAAATTAAACTTCCCATTTTAATTTTATACCTTATTTTATATTCAATGCAGGTTGTACATACAATAGCTTCCTGAAAACATTACTTCACACTGGCGGTCCACCCGGCGGACTCTGCTTTGCTCAGGGGCTGAGCAGGAGGATGACAGATCCGTCTCCACTCACTGTGCAGAGGTGGACCTGTCAGAGTCCTGCTCTCCTCTATGGGGAAATCTGATGAAAAGGACCGCCTATCCGTTTTCATCTGATCCCATCTGATCTGACCCGCTAGACGGATGGAAAATAGGGCCACCATCCCTCTGGATTTCACAAACAGGATAGGATTGGATATGTCAACGCTAACATCCGCCACTCCATAGAGGTGAATGGAGAGTTTGATTAGGTCCAACTGAAAAACTGACAGGCGGACCTGATCGGCAACCCCATATGAAAGGAGCTTTACTTAGGATACTTCTTACAGACGGAGAAATTCAGATTTCAAAATGTCTTAGTTAGATAGTAGGTGAGGTTGAAAATAGACTCAAGTTCATCAAGTCCAACCTATGTGTGTGATTATATGTCAGTATTACATTGTATTTCCCTGTATGTTGTGGTCATTCAGGTGCTTATCTAATAGTTTTTTGGCCCCCGATGAAACCACCGCCTGTGGAAGGGAATTCCACATCCTTTCCGCTCTTATAGTAAAGAACCCTCTACGTAGTTTAAGGTTAAACTTCTTTTCTTATCATTTTAATGAGTGGCCACGTGTCTTATTAAAGTCCCCTGTATCCCTATTGTGGGGTCACCAGTATGGTATTTGTAAATTGAAATCATATCACCTCTCAAGCATCTCTTCTCCAGAGAGAATAAGTTCAGTGCTCTCAACCTTTCTTCATAACTAATATCCTCCAGACCCTTTATTAGCTTTGTTGCCTTTCTTTGTACTCGCTCCATTTCCAGTACATCCTTCCTGAGGACTGGTGCCCAGAACTGGACTGCATACTCCAGGTGTGGCCGGACCAGAGTCTTGAAGAGTGGGAAAATTATCGCTTAATCCCTGGAGTTAATCCCCTTTTTAATGCATGCCAATAGTCTTGATGGGTAAGTGTCAATCTGAAGCAGTGGGTGTTCCCAGGCAGACTGAATTTGCAAGCAAACCAACAAATGTGTTACAGAACTTCCATAATTGAAAGAACTCAAATCCAATTAATGAATGGGTTGAACAGTCAGGCTGTGGAAGAAAGGGCAAGACTATGCTAGATGTCCTCCAGCCAGGGAATGAGACAAGTTCTGTCTGACATGCTGTAGCTTCTAATGCAAACTGTGAGAAGCTTACAGTGTGCAGTGCAATCAGAGTATTTTAGTACAGAAGAAGCTAAATGTATAATAGAGTTCAAGCCCATCGAGCGAAATATGTTAGAGGGGTGATTATGGAGGAGGGACCATATTCTTAGGCTTGTCTGCTGAATAAAGTTCTGTCTGTGATGACATCATTGGTGTGTGGGTCTTCCTTTGCATTATACCAAATACAGTTTATGTCATTTTAAAAAAGGCAAGCTGACAGCAGGTTCTTCCTGATGATAGTTTGAAGGCTGTAAAGCTGTTTATAACATGTTTTGCATAGATTCCCAACAAATCTATCTTTCCTATTTTAACACCTTTGAACCAACCAGAATCTTTTTTTAACTGGCAAAATGCTATTCCTTACTACCCGAGAATCAACTAACAAAGAAAGCAGCAAAGTAATTGCATATATGTCTGAACTGATCACTCCCCCTACATCATTATAATCTTCTTGCCAATCTTCATTCCCGTCATGTCAGCAAGAGTGTGAGACGTTCTCTCGACAATTAAAGTGTGATTATGGCTAAACCATGTATTAAGGGTCCTACGCCTGAGCCTCTTCCTCTGATCCCAATCCATATGCTGTCTTCTTACCTATAGTTTCTTCTATTAGCCTCTTAGGTCATGCACTTTCTAGGATAAAGAAAGACAGGAAGGACGTAAAGGCAACATATTCTTCCACATTCACAATTATCTGGTCAAAACAAATCTAACAAAGGATTTCACACTCACTGGAAATTAAATTTAGAGATTGCTATACATTTCAATATCTATTTTGCCTAAAACCCAAATACCTAAATATGCATTCCCTTCAATAAATGCTAGTTGTCTGGCTATTTCTAATTTGAGTATTTCAAAGTCACAGGTCTAGATCAAACATTCAGTAAATAAAAACTCATGTCTGTGTAGTGCCTGTGTACTTTCAGTCCAGGTGCTATCTTAAATTTAGAGGGGGATGAGAGAGTTAGTTTACTCTCATCCAGCTAATTCATGTAAATTAGGCCTCTACTCTAGCTGGGCTGTACTGCCAGTTCATTCTGTGTTCCAGAGATACCTTTCCAGCTCTGGGCGACAGGTGGCAGCAGTGGAGCTCAGTCTGAAGCGCCTCTTGCCAGCAGCCAATCAGAGGAGTTTCTCCTTCGCGGGGCATGCTGGGGGAGGGTACTTCTAGGGCAGACGATATGGCCTACCAGGCCAGGGCGCACGTGCTACGCGGTGTCCTTGGTTCCAGGACCATGATGGCCCAGGGCAACTGAAGCTGTGGCAGGGCCCCAGTCATCTACTGGGTCCCCAAATTTCTGAAGAAGATCCCAAGCCAGTTGTGCTGTTCGGTGGGGAGTCAGTCTGAGGAGAGCCCGAAGGCAGGCAATCCAATAGGGCCTAGACAATCCATCGGGGATCAAGGTGACCGGACATTGACAGTTTGTTTGTATGGCAACCTGTCAGTCGGTGACTATTTGAGAGACTACCTGAGGGAGATTCAGGCAAATTACAGTACTGAGAAGGATTCGCTTTATTATCTACGTTCCAGCTAAAAAAAGGGCCTGTGGCAGAGGTTCCACTTCTATCCTCCTTTCAGCCAAGTCTGTGGCAGAAACTTGTTCCTTCTCAAGGTTCCGAGTGATACCCTGGCTGCCAGATCGGTGTGAGAGGCCTGTCCAGGTACACTATACCCCCTCGGTGGAGGGGCGACAAAAGTGAGAGGGTTATTTGAACTTCTCCTCTTCACCCATCTTTCTCTATCTACCTCAAGTTCACTGTTTGCCGTGTTGGGCAAGAATAAAAGCACAGAAAAAGACACCTTGCTGTTTGGACATTCCGTCATTGCTCATTATCATCATCATACCCCTAGACGCTCACAAAGGTAACACGCCATCCCTGTTCTATCCAGCAGCTACTGTGGGGGTAGCGCTACACGTGGAGGCTCGTCCGGGATCGGCTGTTACCGTTCGCAACGGAACTGTGAGTTTACTTTCTACTATTTAGAGCAAGGAATTGTCGTGTGTCGAACTGTGTGGTGAAGAAGGAGTTAACCTCAGGTAGCGAAAGTCTGGGCGCACGTGCAGCGGAGTGCGTGCCTGCAACGTGTCCAGACAAGTTCTTTAAGTGGGAGGAGCTACCCACCCCTGCATGAGACGTAAGGCGAAGTTTGGCGCCAAACCTAGCAGAGTGATTGCCGCCCACAAGAAAGAGAGACACGTGCAACATGTCTGTTCCCTCGGTGCCATCCACATATTTTTCAAGGCTGAGAGCCCCTGTTTCTAATCCGGATGTCCCCACGATGTCTGCTGCCGCCGGAGTACCCCTCACTGATACTGGGATCCGGATGCAGACCAAAGGAAAATTTGTTCTGTTTTCGAGTGGAGGCGTGGAGGCCCTAGGACTGTCCTGCCCTCGCTGCTCAGAGCTGGCCATACAGATCCTGCCCTTTGTCCGGTGCAAAAAGTGACGGACTTTCTTGTTCCAGGTCAAGCCACCCACTAAAGCTCCCCGAGAGTATAAGGTGGATTGGATTTCTGGGACTGTGACCGCGGAGGAGGAGGCCCCATGGCCAGAACCTTCCCCATCTATCCGGAGGTCGTGACCATACCCGTGGATCCGGAGGTCGTGACCATCTCATCCTCCTTGACCCTGCTCTTCGCTGCCTCCCCGTCCAGATCACCGGAGGCAAGCGAAATGGATGAGAAAGAGTCGAAAGATTGTGTGACGAGTGTGACTAGTACACAGACTGATGCTGTATCGGAGGCTACCACCACTAACGTGGTCTCTATATGGCATGCCATTGCAAAGAGGGGTCCCACACAGGCTTCCTGCGGCTGCGGTCGAAGCCTGCCTACCCACCAACTGGACTGGCCTACTGTCCCTGCTGGGACATGTAATTATTTGCCTGCGGAGGAGTACAACTCTTCTGAGCTGGAATCCCTGTCGGACTACGGGGGAATTAAACACTGGTTTGAACCAGAATTTCCCGAATCCCAAGGCTATGGGGGATTCTGGGCCCACAAATCGCGAAGAAGAAAGAAACGCTCCGGCCGGAGCGCACCGAGTGAATTGAGCGCAACAAGTTCCAATGTTCCGCAGCTGACCTGGGGAGTCGGTGAGTCTACTACTACTACTATTGTCGCCAACCCCATTCCTGCTGCAGTGTGGCTGTGGGCTAATTTTTGGGGCCTGTAATGGCCGACACTTACTTCTGCATCTGGTGAATGCCTAATGTTCCACCAGCCACAGAATAGAATGTTGTTTGCTGTCAGGTGAACACCTGTGGTTGTGGGCGAATTTTTGGGGCCTGTAATGGCCGACACTTACTTCTGTATCCGGTGAATGCCTAATGTACCACCAGCCACAGAATACAAGGTTGTTTGCTGTCAGGTAAATGCCTGTGGCCGTGGGCCAATTTTTGGGGCCTGTAATGGTCGACACTTACTTCTGTATCCGGTGAATGCCTAATGTTCCACCAGCCATAGAATACAAGGTTGTTTGCTGTCAGGTCAACGCCTGTGGCCGTGGGCTAATTTTTGGGGCCTGTAATGGCCGACACTTACTTCTGTATCCGGTGAATGCCTAATGTACCACCAGCCACAGAATACAAAGTTGTTTGCTGTCAGGTGAACGCCTGTGGTTGTGGGTGAATTTTTGGGGCCTGTAATGGCCGACACTTATTTCTGCATCCGGTGAATGCTTACTTATTTTTGTTTATAGCGCAAAAAATAAAAACCGCAGAGGTGATCAAATACCACCAAAGGAAAGCTCTATTTGTGGGAAAAAAGGAGGCCAATTTTGTTGGGGAGCCACGTCGCACGACCGCGCAATTGTCAGTTAAAGCGACGCAGTGCCGAATCGCAAAAAGGGGCAAGGTCCTTTAGCTGCATTTTGGTCCGGGTCTTAAGTGGATAAATGTAACCATATTGCTACACTTAGAGGCTCCTCTCTTCTTTTTTATACTCAGTTGTGACATGATGCTACTCTTATATCAAGACATCGCTTGTAGATCAAGGCAAAAATTATTAAAAAAATTAGCTTGTCTTGCAAAACAAGGTTTTAGTGTATTTATTATAAGGTATGATTAAAGCAGCTTTTAATTCCTACAGTGGATTCCACTACTCTCACTCTAATGCTGGGCTGCTCATATTTGGAACTTCATGGTAGTGCTGAAGCTTTCTTGCTTCTCCTCTCCCACACATTAGGGATGAGCCAAACACCCCCCAGTTCGGTTCGCATCAGAACATGCGAACAGGCAATAAATTTGTTCGAACAAACAAACACCGTTAAAGTCTATGGGACTCGAACATGAAAAATCTAAAGTGCTAATTTTAAATGCTTATATAAAAATTATTGTCATAAAAAGTGGGACATGAATCAACGCAAAAAAAAGTTTTAAAAATTGCAGTTTTTTCAGGAGCAGTGATTTTAATAATGCTTAAAGTGAAACAATGAAAGTGAAATATTCCTTTAAATTTCGTACCTGTTGGGTGTATATAGTATGCCTGTAAAGTAGCGCTTGTTTCCCATGCTTAGAACTGTCCATGCACAAAATGTAATTTCTGAAGGAAAAAAGTCATTTAAAAGTACTCGCGTCTATAATGAATTGTTTTGTCGGCTCCCAGCAATACAGAGAAAAGTAATTGAAAGTCATTGATAAAAAAAAAAAAAAAATATGCGTGGGGGTCCCCCAAATTCAATTACCAGGCCCTTCAGGTCTGGTATGGATATTAAGGGGAACCCTGCATCAAATAAAAAAAATGACGTGGGGTTCCCCCCAAATATCCATACCAGACCCTTCAGGTCTGGTATGGATTTTAAGGGGAACTCTGCACCAAATTTAAAAAAAATGGCTTGTCTTTCCCCCCAAAAATCAATACCAGACCCTTTATCCAAGCATGCAACCTGGCAGGCCACAGGAAAAGAGGGGGGATAAGAGAGCGCCACCCCTCCTGAACCATACCAGGCCACATGCCCTCAACATGGGGAGGATGTTTTGGGGGTCTGTGACTCCTCAAAGCACCATGTCCCCATGTTGATGGGGACAAGGGCCTTATCCCCACAACCCTTGCCCGGTGGTTGTGGGGGTCTGCGGGCGGGGGGCTTATCAGAATCTGGAAGACCCCTTTAACAAAGGGGATCCCCAGATCCCAGCCCCCCCATGTGAATTGGTAAGGGGTACATTGTACCCCTACCATTTCACAAAGAAAGTGTAAAAAAAAAAAACACAGACACCATTGGGATAAGTCTTTTATTAAAGTAAAAAATAAAAAATAAAAAAAAGATTCCAGCTGTGGTAATCCACTCTCGGTCTCCACTCCAACGCTGTCGGTATCCTGCGCTGGATGATCTCCTCTCCAGACTCCAGCGATGGATGATCTCCTCTCCAGGTCCAGGTTCCAGCGATGAGATGTCCAGCACAGCGAGGAACAGCATCCTGTCTCCACCGGAGACACCCGGGAATAACGTTGTGGCAGCCTGACAGGTCTCTTATGTAGCTGAGGATGGGGCCACCCGTCACGTGACCCCGTCCCCCTCTGACACAAGGGGAAACCCGGGCTTACCCAGTGACGTGACAGTGACCCCACCCCCACTGATGCAACGGGAGACCTGCGTTACATCAGAGGGGGCGGGGTCATCCGCCACGTCATTGGGAAAGCCTGGGTTTCCCCTTGTGTCAGAGGGGGACCGGGTCACGTGATGGTGGCCCCGTCCTAAGCTACACAAGAGACTTATAGTGAAAGAAAGAGGGAGAACTCTGCGTTATGGTTACATATAAATTTAATTAGAGCTGCTCCCCTAAAAGTGCTGCAAACAACAACTTTAGCAATGTGTGGGGGGGTATAAAGGTAAGGGGGCGCTATTATAAAGTTCTATAATGTCATAATCAAATAAATCAATACATTAGAAATCAGTATATGAACTGTAAAAAATCAATACAATATTATTTTAAAGTGCATGTACAGTACATATGTGCTAGCATGCCAGTGTACAAACAAGTGCAAAATATATCCAGAAATAGCAGCAATAGTAGCGCAGTGATAAGCTATTAAAGTCAATGCATTAGATAGGTTTCTTGAAAGTTGACACCAACACCTCAGAGACAATATCAATAATGGCGACACCAGGTGGGAAGTAGAGGTAAATGCCTACTTACCAGACCACCATGACCCTTTGTTTTAAGAAAAGGTCAGGTGGAGTTTTGGTACAGTTTATGGCCTGAGGTCTGCTCTGTACTAGTACCTGGATGGGACTGGCCAAGGATGGACTTCAACAGATGATTAGCATACATAAATAGAAGAAAAACGGGTCATAGTGAAGTTCCGCAATTTATTACGAACAAAGATAAAAACACAGGCCAAATGGCTGCTTACTTTAAAGTGGAGGTTCACCCAAAAAATACATTTTTAACATTAGATTGGGCCTAATTACGGGAAGCAGAATCGGGTGTTTTATTTAAAATCAATGCAGTACTTACCGTTTTAGAGATAGATGTTCTCAGTGGCTTCCAGATATGGGCTGTGGGACTGGGCGTTCCTATTTGATTGACAGCCTTCCGACCGTCGCATACAGTGCGTCACCAGTTTCCGAAAGTAGCCGAGCGTCGATGCGCAGGCGCCGTATAGAGCCGCACCGACGTTCGGCAACTCGTGACGCGCTGTATGCGACCGTCGGAAGGCTGTCAATCAAATAGGAACGCCCAGTCCCGAAGACCATACCCGGAAGCGGCGGAGAACATCTATCTCTAAAACGGTAAGTACTGCATTGATTTTAAACAAAACACTCGATTCTGCTTCCCGTAATTAGGCCAAATCTAATGTTAAAAAAAAAATTTCGGGTGAACTCCCGCTTTAACAAGTGCCGAGGCCTTGGCACTGAGGGATCGAGCGTATTACAGCCTGATCTGATGTGGAGCACTTGCTGCACTGTGGGGGTTATTTACTAATGGAAAATCCACTTTGCACTACAAGTGCACTGCAAGAGCACTTGAAAGTGCAGTCGCTATAGATCTGAGGGTGACATGCAAGGAAAATAAAAAACAGCATTTTAGCTTGCACATGATTGGGTGATAAAATCAGCAGGGCTTCCCCTCATTTCAGATCTTCTCCTCAGATCTACAGCGATCTACAGTGACTGCATTTCCAAGTGCACTTGCAGTGCACTTGTAGTGCAAAGTGGATTTGACTTTTCGTAAATAACCCTCTGTGTCTCACTCGCGTGGGTAAGTATAGCGTGCGTTCCACCGCCTTACAGCACCAAACCCGGAAGTGGCTGAGATGGATGAATGTGACCAGGAGCACCTCAACGTATGTTTCATCTATTAATGTCTTTAGGAAACGTGACGTTATGTGGGTACTGTGTCTCTGGCCCCAACAAGACTACAATTATTCTCACTTCCTAAAGTTTAATGGAATTTGTGGTGTCAACTGATATATGGATTCAGGACCAGCTGGACCTATCTTGCTGATTGGTTATACAAGCCTTTTTTGATTTGGGTGGTACGTACCTCTCCAAGTCAATACCATCTGGTAAGCCTCCTCCTTACATCGGTGGTGGTGTTTCTATTCTTTCATAGAATGGGTTATATTGATGAAGGATTCTTCACTTCAACTTTGCAGTTTTTTTTCTACGCGTTTGGACTGTTATTTGTGTTTGGTCACAACAGAGGACTCTTTTGTTTCCATTCATTCTGTTTAAGCTTTGTCACTGACTTAATTTAGTCACTTGGTGTCACTGAAATTAAGATTTCATGAACATGTATTTTTTGTGTTGCTAATTGATTTATTCACACAAATAAGCGCTGCACTTTTTTCATATTTACTAATTTTGCTTTGTCTCAGCTGTGTTGGTGGCTATTTTTTGTGTTTACTTATTGCACAGCACAGTATATCCTATATATTTTTTTTTCCAGATCAGGAGGCCTAGGTGTCCCCTATATTAGGTGTCCCCGATGTTATTAGGCCTCACTGTTCAGCCCTTATTTTCAGCCCATATCTGACACCTTGCATTATGGTTATCATTCCCTTCCTTTAATGAATGGATGGAAATTGAAAAATTGTGGATTCCACCCATGCATCTATCAACACTATATTATGGATTTCCTCCCCAGTAATAATGTTGAATGATATCACAGGCAACCCCTGGTAAGCCTTTTTTGACCTAATATGGCTGTTAACAGCAGGGTGCTCAAAACAAGAGCTTTATAACATGGATATTAATATCTCTTCTCTGTAAGGAGTTTCAATCTTGGCCAATTGATTAAACCAAAGGGCTCTTTGTTTAATCACAGTACATTTAAATAGCTGTTACATTAGAAATTGGGCTCTCTGCCCAGTCTTTGCTGGGTATATGTAGTACTGTAACACATGATGTGGTCCAATTCTTATAGTAAACCTGTTACAAAATTAGACAATTCAATCTATACAGATGGTGATAAATCCATAATCAGAGGTCAACAACGCTGGTGGAAATCACATGTCAAAACACTTAGTTAATTCAAGAAACGTAGGCAGTATACATAAGTTATATGTAAATATGAGCTTTAAAGTCAATATGTCTCAGCTTTCCAAGCCTCCATATTTGTATGTTAATGTGACGTCTGGCCTCACAACCAGTGATGACACACAAAAGATATTGTGTGACCTTAACAGTAGCAATAGTAATTCACATATAAACTTACCAGCCAATAAGTCTGTAACTGCTGATCAATTTGCCAATAGGTTTTAATGGACATTAACCACTGCAATCATCATATGCTAAGTTTGAATTGCTCAGTTTTGTGAAAGACTCACTTTAAGTAGTATGACATTGTAACAGTAACAAGTGATGTCTTCTATAGGTATCGTAGATGTAACGGAACGTCCCACACTCCGCTTGAGTGCTTCCGTCATATACAGCTTCCTATCAGTCTGGATATAGATATCAGATATTCCAGCTGCCCTCAACACACAACGAGACGAGACTTGTTTGTGTGCTAAACATGGAGTGTTTAATAGAACCAAGAATGCAACCTTATATACAGTTTAAAGAGGAGGTAACCAGAACATAAATTAACATGAGCTAATTAACTAATCATTTACCCAGACTAGGCGACTTAGATAAGACATTTCAGAGTAGACGTCCCATCTCCGCTCATCTGCTATACAATACACATTATCATAAGTGTAAACACAGGACATCTTCACACAATAGCAGGGTCAATTAGCATCTAACAGTATGTGTCCCAATATGATGAATGAGTAATTAACAATTAACTTGTGTTCAGAATCAACAAACAGTAAATAGTTCTTTACAGATATCCTGGAATATATTGTGGATAATAATTACATAATAATCCCATCTCAGGTAGTCCAAGATATAATTTCTCAGTCACCCTATGCCCCTAGTGGAAATAGGATGATTTTAGACATAAGATGGTTCGGGGATGTCCCAGGTGAGTCTGTCACAGTAGATATCTATATACAGCGGGTAAAATAAGTATTGAACACATCAACATATTTCTAGGTAAATATATGCTATTGACATGACATTTTCACCACGTGTCAGCAACAACCCATGCAATCCATACATACAAAAAATAAATAAAAAATAAGTTCAGAAATGAAGTTTTGTGTAATAAAATGGAATGGCACAGGGAAAAAGTATTGAACATATTAAGTATTGAAGAAACGGAGGTGCAAAAAGGCATGGGAAGCCAAAACATCAGTAATTAAAAAGCAATCCTGCCCCTTGTCAGTGCAAATTGATATCAGCTGGTTCAGTCTCAACTGATGACCTATAAAAAAGGTGTCTCATTGCCAAGGTGTCACAAAAGAAACATCTCATGATTGGTAAAAGAGAAGAGCTCTCTCAAGACCTTCAAAACCTTATTGTTGCAAAATATGCTGATAGCATTAATTACATAAGGATTTCTAAACTTCTGAATGTTCCAGTGCACTGTTGGGGCCATAATCCATAAATGGAAAAAACATAATTTCACCATAAACCGTCCACAACCAGGTGCACCTCACAAGATTTCTGACAGAGGAGTAAAAAGAATTATCACAAGAGTTGTCCAAGAGCCAAGGACCACTTCTGGAGAGCTTCAGAAAAAACAGGAATTAGTAGGTACAATTGTTTCAAAGTAATGTAATCAGCCACCATGGCCTGTATGCACACTCAACGCAAAAGACTTCATTGCTGAAGAAAAAGCATGTTGAAGTTTGTTTAAAGTTTGCTGCACAACATTTAGACAAGCTTGTGAAATACTGGGAGAATATAGTCTGGTCAGAAGAGACCGAAATTGAACTCTTTGGATGCCATAATACACACCATGTTTGGAGGTCAAATGGTACTGCACATCACTCCATAAACACCATACCAACTTTGAAATTTGGAGGTGGGAACATCATGGTGTGAGGCTGTTTTTTCGGTACTGACAAACTTCATATCATTGAAGGAAGGATGAATGAAAAAATGTACCAAGACCTTATTGAAAAAAATCTACTGCCATCTGCCATGATGATGAAATGACTGAGGATATTTCAGCAAGACAATGATACCAAACAAAAGGAAAAAACTGCGCCAACATAAGTGAAAAACAATCAAGTCCTTATAAAAAGTAATAAAGTGATCCCCATTGAAAACGTCAACATATGACGAAACGCATCTGGGATGGCGTGCAGTGACGTCACCGCGTTCTACGCTAGGAGGAAGGGCTCCTGTTCATGCCGGCCAGCATTTGTTTTTAATTATCTGATTTGCACTCTTGTATGTAAGTAGGTTTTATTTTTTTTATTAAACCGTTTTGTACGTTACTATACTATGATCCGGTCTCCTTTATTGCATATGGTGTGTGGATTGGCTGCATGATACGGCTATTGAGGAATTACATCCACGTTGTGGCTCCATGATCCTGCATTCATCCCACTGTGGATTTCGCTTTTGGCTGATGCCTTTCTGTGATCTGGAATCCAATTCTGTGCTGTGATTTCATACCCCTGGGATATCCCGCCGTGGATCTCGTTTATTGCTGTTAATGATTTACCATCTGGTAAGCTGCAGTCCATGTGGTGGTGGTTCACAAAGATTTCAAGTGCACTGGGGTGCTGCTTGTCCTAATCTTAAATCATTATATTGGACAATTTATTACTTTTTATAAGGACTTGATTGTTTTTCACTTATGTTGGCGCCGTTTTTTCCTTTTTTTCTATGTATTTGTGTTAATCACATGTGATTGCAGCCTTCTGGAATTTAATTTCTTATTCACTATTAATTTTTTGGGTTAACGCAATTTTCTTTTCTATATAATGATACCAAACACAAAGCCAAGTAAACGCTTAATTGGTTTCAAATAAATAAAATAAAGCTGCTAGAATGGCTCAGCCAATCACCTGACTTGAATCCAAAAGAAAATCTATGGAAAGAACTAAAGATCAGAGTTCATAGATGAGGCCCATGGAACATTCAAGAATGGGCCAAAATCACACCTGAGCAATGCATGGGACTAGTTTCTCCATACAGGTGGCATCTTGAATCTGTCATATTCAACAAAGGATTTTGTTCGAAAGTATTAAATACATTTCAGTTAACATGTACCTTTTCCATGTGTCATTCCATTTTATTACACATACAGTAACTCAATTTCTGAACTTATTTGTTTTGGTTTCTTTGTATGTATGGATTGCATGGGTTATTACCACCGTGGTGAAAATTTCATGTCAATAGCGCCTTTAGAAATATATTTACGTAAAAAAAATATTACCTGCTGTACTGTATGGGCCAGATTCACGTAGAATTGCGACCGTGTAACGTAACCCGTTTACGTTACACCGCCGCAAGTTTTCAGTGTAAGTGCCCGATCCACAAAGCACTTACCTGTAAACTTGCGGCGGTGTATCGTAAACACGTCCGGCGCAAGCATGCCCAATTCAAATGGGGCAGGTACCATTTAAATTAGGCGCGCTCCCGCGCCGGACGTACTGCGCATGCTCCGTTCGCAATTTTCCCAACGTGCTTTGCGCGAACTTACGGCGGCCCGACGTGTTTGTGAATCGTGACGTGCGTAACGTACTTACGCCGGAAAAAAAAAATTCAAAAGCGACGCGGGAACGACGGGAATACTTTAACATGGTGGAGTAATTTTACACCATGTTAATAGCACCCCTAACTTTGCGACGGGAAACTAAGACTTGCGCCGACATAACGACGGGAAAAACCTTTGTGGATCGCCGTAACTGCTAATTTGCATACCCGACGCTGGAATACGACGCAAACTCCACCCAGCGGCGGCCGAGGTACTGCATCCTAAGATCCGACGGTGTATGTCAATTACACCTGTTGGATCTTAGTGCTATCTATGCGGAACTGATTCTATGAATCAGCCGCATAGATAGAACAAGAGATACGACGGTGTATCAGGAGATACGCTGTCGTATCTGTTCTGTGAATCTGGCCCAATGTACTTACACTTTTGCATTTTTACATACCAACAAACTATAATGTTGTCTGCTTTGAATTGCCTGAGCCAAACTGTATTCTTTTTGTAACATACAATTTATGATTCTCACACATTTGCTGTTCTCTCAATTGTTAAAAAGAGATGAAGGGTAAATGGCAAAACAGAATTTGAAATGGTTTGAGGAGCAGTGGTTGGGGAATCGCAAAGGGTTTGACAAATATTGAGATTCTTTGAACCTGAACTTAGTGGCATATCCCACTGAAGTCAATTGGGGGAATCCTACTGTCAGCCCATTTTTAGGGCTAATGGGCAAACTTCTGCCACAAAAGGCACAGCCAGAAATTAGCCAGTAGTTCGCTGGGGCTGTCTTTGTTCTGCCTGATGCAAAATAATCCTACTTCTGTCCCATTTCTAGCAAGCTTTCATTAAGAATTAAGGGCCAGATCCACAACCAGCGGGCGCAACTTAAATGTTCCGATTTAAGTTACACCGCCGCAAAATTTCTACCTAATTGCCCGATCCACAAAGCACTTACCTAGAAATTTGCAGCGGTGTAACTTAAATCCGTCCGGCGCAAGGCGGGCCCAATCTAATGGGGCAAGTCCCATTTAAATTAGGCGCGCTCCGCGCCGGATGTACTGCGCATGCTCCCGACGCTATTTTCCCGACGTGCTTTGCGTTACGTTACGTTGCGCCGAGTTTTGTGAATCGCGACGGTTAAAAAAGAGATGCGGCGGAAAAAAAATTATTTAAAAAGAAATTTGACAGCGACGCGGGAAAGACAGGTATACTTTTACATGGTGTACTAACTTTAAACTTTGTAAAAGCAGCCCTATCTTTGCGACGGCAACATTTACGGAGACGTAACGAAGGGAAAAAGCTTTGTGGATCTCCGTAAGTGCTAATTTGCACACCCGACGCTGGATTTCAACGAGAAATGCCCCCAGCGGCGGCCGCGGTACTGCATCCTAAGATCCGATAGTGTAAGTCCATTATGTCGGATCTTAGGGATATCTATGCGTAACTGATTCTATGAATCAGCCGCATAGATAGAAACAGGGATACGACGGCGTATCAGCAGATAAGCCTGCGTATCCCATTTGTGGATCTGGCCCAAAGAGACTACAGATGATACAGAAATGATGTGAACAATAATTGATTGGAATGTATTACAGAGAAAGAGTACATGCAGGTATTTTACTACAAGAGATTGCAAATGACAGAGCAATGTAAAAATTACCCAGCAGCAGGACAGCTTTAAAAAGCCAGGTTAGGCCCAAATTCACTAGCGACAAAGAGCACAGGTTAGTGCTAACTGTTGAAATTAAGATACTGCAGGGAGCTGCGGTGGCTCAACGCGATTGGCACTGCGCTGACAAGCCATTCACCTCTGCAGCTAGAGGTTCGGATCCCGGTCTCGGCTTCATGTGAATTGAGTTTGGTGGTCTCAGCCCGGCTCCCGGTGGGTGTGCTATGCAAGGTAAGCCTGTGCTTAGTACGCCCACCCCCCTCCCACAAAAACCACCACACCTACACACGCACTCTAAATTGGGTTAACACACGCACATTGACCACGCGGTCTCTAAAGAGAGGCGAAGGACTAATGGGGCTGGTTGAGCGGGCTAATCCTCTCACTCCCTTATAGGGAGTCCCTCTGCCCCGTTGGGCTTCAAAGCGGAGCAGGCAGGGCGGGCTGTGTGGGAGGACCCCCTCACACACCCGCCATTGCCACCCGGGGCATGGAGAAAGGTGGCAGATTGCCTCTGGGGGAGGCCTGCCTACTCCCAACTCCTGCAGTCCAGCTCCTCTCTCGAGCACACGCACAAAAAAAAATACACTTTAAAAAAAAAAAAAAAAGAAATTAAGATACTGCAGTGGGATACAGCAGTGCAAAATTTACCAGCAGCAGCACAATTTTCATCAGGTTTAATAGGCCTGACTGTTCCTTTGCTTGGGAGTGGGACTATTTCCTCACCATTATATTTCAATTCATGTGGAAATGCTATGGTTAGTGTGCATGTCTCAAGCACTAACATAAGATTGTTTGATCCATTACAATGACAATGTAACATTTTTGCACCAGCTACTCTAAGTTCTACTGTATTTCCATTTATGGTCATCATTAACATTCAGGCCTTGTACTCACGACCGGATCTGTGCGCTGGAAACTGTCTGCCCGACAGTTTCCGGCGTACAAGGCTGATTTGTGTTTTGTTCCGCTGGCGTGTACACACCAGCGGACCAAATTCCCGTCGTACCGGAACGCGTGCACGTAAACTACGTACGACGTCACTATAAAGGGGAAGACCAAAGTTAATGGCGCCGCCCTCTGTTCCTCTTTTGCTAGTTACGTGTTTGCTCGTGTTAGTGAAGGTTTGGTTAGAGCTGATTCGCGCTTCTCGGTCTCCAGGCTTTGACAGCGTGTATTCACGGGTTCAGTGCGTGTGCTTGCGGTAACGTAGTTGTCATTCGGCTATAGGCAAGCAGGTTGTTTCTGCTTTAGCAGTTGCATCCTGTGCGCTCGTATCTGTTTGTCACGCGTTTGTCGCAGGTAGTGCTGGATTTGCGAGTGCTTTCTGTTTCAGTGTGTTCTTGACTGACCAGCCGGCCGGTTTGAAGCCATGATGGAGCAGCAGCGTCAATTTTCGCGAGTTGGTGCTGTTTATGGGATGGCTGCTGGATATGTTCATTTGTCCAGTACTTTGGCCAGAAACAGGGGGCGGAGGCGTTTCTGGACCAAGAATTGGTTGCGCCAGCGTGACCAGTTCTCACATATGCCTCTGCTTAGGGAACTCCAGGAGAATAATCCTAATGACTTTAGGAATTTTCTCCGCATGACGGACCCCGTATTCAACCGTCTGCTGGATCTTCTGTCCCCCTATATCACGAGGCAGGACACTGTGATGCGCCAAGCCATCACGGCCGAGCAGAGGCTTATTGCCACGTTGCGGTACCTGGCGACTGGGAGGAGCCTGCAGGACCTCAAGTTCTCGACAGGCATCTCTCCGCAGGCGCTTGGGGTCATCATACCGGACACGTGTGCTGCCATCATCAAAGTTATGCATGAGGAGTATATTAAGGTAAGTTTCCTGGCTCTAATAATGTGGCCAACTAACTTTATTTTTATTTTCCCAGATATGCTGTGTGTTTAACTAACGTTACCTTTTCTCCCTATGCATGTTGATATCAGCTTTACATGTTTTATTCTTGGCCTACCTGCATATTTGTCCCTTACCCAATATTAACCTGTCCAGCATGCTATCCTAGGGACAAACCCACCTTGCCATTTTTTCAAACAGGACTTTTTGGTTTTTGTGTCCCCCCCTTCAAACTTTTATTGTCCCCATCAGAGGGCTGTGGAGTCTCTTAATGAAGTGGCCCTATATATTTCATTTCCCAAATTCTCCATGCACATTTTTCTAATGCAATTTTAATACTGTGAACTGTCACAAGGATGCTTGTAGGATGTATTTGTTACAAAGTACTAAATCTCTAATTTTGTTTGTCCCCACAGCTACCCTCCACACCACAGGAATGGCAGTCTGTGGCTTCCCAATTTGCCCAGCGGTGTGATTTTCCAAACTGCGGTGGAGCAATAGATGGGAAACACGTCCGCATTGTGCCCCCACCCCGCTCGGGGTCCTACTATTATAATTACAAGGGTTATCATAGTATTGTGTTGATGGCGGTGGTGTCGGCACAGTATGAGTTTCTATATGTGGACGTGGGGAAGAACGGCCGGATGTCTGATGGGGGAGTGTTCGCACGGACTGATTTCTATGATCGTCTCCAAGCTGGTGGTCTGGCATTGCCACCAGATGAAGATAATGTGGAAGGACTTCCGTTTGTGTTCCTAGCGGACGAGGCTTTCGGGCTTGGTCCTCACCTCATGCGGCCTTTTCCCCAGAGGACCCTCACCTCAGAGAGGAGTGTGTTTAATTTTCGGTTGGCCAGGGCTCGGAGGGTAGTCGAGAATGCCTTTGGGATACTCACCAACCGGTTCCGCCTGTTCAGGACATCGATACATCTGGCGGAATATAAATTGGACACCGTTGTATTTGCCTGCTGCATTTTGCACAACTTTTTACGCAGGCACTCCCAGACGTACCTACCCGACATCGGTTCTGAGGCAAGACTACCCTCAGATCCCCTTCCCGGGCTGGACACTGGTCGCGCTGGCTTGGCCCCCCAATCAGCTCGTGAGGTACGCGACAAATATGTTGAGTACTTCATGGGTCGGGGGGCCATTGCTATGCCAGATCATATTTCTTTCTAATTCGGCCCCCAAAGAAAGGAATATTCTAAAAAATAATAAATAATTAGACCATTGGACTTTATACAGTTGTTTGTCATTAATGCTTTTTCTCTTTTTCTGTCTTCCTGGTTCTCTAACTAACTTCTTCAATTGTAATGCATAATTGATTTCTCCACTTTTAGTAACTAACCACATTTTGCACAGTATTCACTCATCTACAAACAGGGTATTGAGTCTAGAAATAAGAAGCAACTCCATTTGTAAATGTTGAGGTCAAGTTTTTTTAATTTTTGCTTGTTCATGACCCCAAAAATAATT
Organism: Rana temporaria; assembly: GCF_905171775.1. NCBI lineage: Eukaryota > Metazoa > Chordata > Amphibia > Anura > Ranidae > Rana > Rana temporaria. Next base: position 171,092,577 of record NC_053489.1, read on the forward strand.
TTATATTTTTTTCATTACTCCCTGCTTTTGTACTTAGGAGTCTTCAAAAATTTTTTAAACTTTTTTTTTTTTTTCAGGTAATTCAACCAAAAATATTATGCAGATTATACATTTATTAACAAGTTCACTTTTTTTTTACTCAAATATAGTTAGATTTATTGTTTACATATATATATATATATAGATTATATTTGGTGGGGTGTTTACCGCCTTAAATTTTTTTTTGGCCATATTTTTTAGGCACAAAAAACAATAATTTTTTAACCATTTTTTTTGTTTTTGGTGTGTTTTTCTAAAAGAAAATTTTTAGGTGAGAATTTGGAGTCAAATCTCTACTTCACTAAATTCAGTGATTAGAGAGATTTATAATTCTATATATATATTTTTAAAAATTTTTGGCGTTGTTTATTCTTTATGGTCTAAACTTTATAGTATCCCAAAATGTTCAACATGGTCAAAAAGTAACAAAATCCAATTCCAAAAATATAAAAACTCACAACAGCAGTCAGTCATGGTGTGCTTTCACACTGGAACACGCCAAAATTGGAAGATACACACATTCAGTGCAAACTCGCCAAATGTCATTGGTTCAACAGACAAATGGCCACATGTGCTATCTGACATCATGGGTGATCAATGTCTGTGTTTTGTGGGAGCAAACCCTTCCTCTCAACTACTTGAGGATGGAGGAGGGGGTTGGACCCACAAAGCACAGACATTAGATATTCTGTGATGGCAGATAGCACATGTTGGCACACTGTGTGTGTATCTTCAAATTTTGGCGTATTCATTATTCAAACTGTAAAAATGTTTGTGGGGGCGGGGGATGGGCGGGGGGTGTTTCAGTCTTTGACACGGCCCATCATGTCAATAATGTTCTTAAAATTAGATTCGATGACCATCATTCTTTGCCGCATATTGTCCATTTCCGTGCTGCATTCCAAAAGGACATTTGTTACATTCTGTTCCATGAGAAACATCCTTTCACGCATATTGTGCATTTCAGTGCTGCACTCCATTACCTGCTGAATAATTATAGCAGCACTTGCACGTGAAAATATTGGCACACCATCCTCCTCCCCTAAAACAAAAAAAAAAAATGGCATTTACAATATTATTTTTCAATGAGGCCTATCTACATATGTTTTTTTGAATCAAGCTAGGGTGACACTGACCTGATGGGCTTCTCCTTTCCACCTCTTCGACATCTTCTATCACTCCTCCTTCTTCCACCACCTCCCCATCATCTTCAATCACTCCTCCTTCTTCCACCACTTCCCCATCATCTTGGACTCCTCCTTCATCCATCAATCCACCTTCTTTCAATTCGCCAAATTGTTCTTCCGCCACTTGCCCTTCATCTGCTATGACTTCTAAGTCCAAAATTACTTCTTCCTCCTCTCTTCCTTCCTCCTTTCTTCCTTCCTCCTCTCCTTCCACATCCTCCTCTCCTTCCACATCCTCCTCTCCTTCCACATCCTCTTCTCCTTCCACATTCTCCTCTCCTTCCACATCCTCCTCTCCTTCCACATCCTCCTCTCCTTCCACATCCTCCTCTCCTTCCACATCCTCTTCTCCTTCCACATCCTCCTCCTCCTCCACATGTTGAGATGGCAGATTTTGGCCTTGTCTGGCCCTCTCTGCCTCCTCCAAATGCTGGCGACTTCTTTCCCCTGAAATAAACCAAAAAAAATGTAGACTCATCAGCACACAGATATTGGAGAGCATAAATCGCACACATTGCTTAGAAGATGCTTTCATTTAGTTACTTTTATCTTTCACCAAACCTACATTTTGCAATTACTTCTATATGGCAAGCTCTGATCCTGCCCCTTTTTAGCAAAGTGACACACATGGATGTCCCCCCTAAACTGTATTTCTGGGAGACCCTACCAAAACCCATTTTTGATTTGGGGAGACACAGGTGCTCTGCATTGCAGATGTGAAAACATCTGCTTTATTACCATATTATTTCTAGAACTAGCTTTTACACAATGTTTACAAACAAAGTTTTTGGCCAGTGAGCCATGTCCAGGTGTGTTGTTCCTGGAATAACCGAGCCTTTCTGATAAACTATGTGATGTTACGTTGTTTACTAAGAACACTGTTTGTAAATATGTAGTTATTTATGTTCTAAAAAATAAATAACAACATGTCTTTAAAATTACAAGCAGGCCAAGGAGGCAGATGGTGAAATATACATGGCAACACATTATTGCAGACAATCACCACCCCCCCCCCCCAACCCCAATATATATTTACTTACTTTTACGCAGAATTTTAAGTATTTTCTTCATCTGATGTGGCTCCCTCAATTTTAAGTCTGACCAGCGTTTCCTCAGCTGTTCCTTGGACCTGGTGATCCCAAACATCCTCTGCATTCTCCTCGCCACCTTGTCCATAATATGTGCCTTTCGGCGGTTAGGGGTCTTGTATGGCCCTAATTCACCATCATAGTCCTTTTTTCGCATGATGTAAACTAACTCCACCATTTCCTGGAACCGCATATTAGTGGCTTTATATCTTCTTTTCCTTGATCGGGACGTCCCTGCCTCTGTCCCTTCACTTGTGGCATGAGAGCATCGTGCCCGCTCGTGTGACATCGCCATCTTTCCTTTCCCACAGAGATTATGGGCGTGGAAAAGATGAATTCTTACGCCATGGGCGGAGAAGAGGGCGGCGTTTAATACATACGCGGAGTGTAGAGAATGCAAACAACGTGTTTACGTCCGTTACGCGGAGAATCTTCGAGCGCATCCAGAACATACACAGTTAACGCCATATTTCCTAAACTCATTGATTAGGGGCCTCGCAAAGGTGACGAGGGCGGGGTTTCATAAATACGCGGAGTGTTTAAAAGGTTTACGCCGTGATTACGCATCTTACGCGGTAATTAGGCGAGCGTGAGAAACGAGGAGCGAGAGACAGGAAGGTAAGGAAATTAAAAATGTGATCAGCAGAGGCCTTGAAAATGTAGACACATGGGATGGGGGTTTGGGCTGTTGGTTGCACCCTTTTTAAGCTATTCTGTCTATGGGGTACCACAATGTTATTTTGGTATCCAAATGCTTTTGGACACCTCACAAAATAGAGATGTGAACAATGCTGTACCTCATTGACAAGTTTTTGAATGGTGTATTCAGATCAGGCAAAGTATTGTTCAAGTGTTGGTTGTACAGAGGTCATTAGGAAGTGTCTTTTATGTCATCCATTGTCAGGGGTATGAGATTTACACATGAAAGAGTGCCTAGATGAAAACTGTCATTTGTAAGCATTGTTTAATTTAATATATTTAAAATATTTACTGCAATGTGAACAATGGCTCTGCATCTAGCAAATCAATGTTTGGTACAAGCAATGCGGCCGAGCTGCCAATCATTGTTTAAACAAGAGAGACTGTGTTTGGAATTAGATATAGGTAATAAATTTGAAGACACATATTAGATCAAGGTCAACGCTGATCCTTTGGAATATTTATTTTTCTGTGGTTTATGTTTTTGTAATCTAGACTCAAAAAGAAATATAATTTTGCAAAAATTGCAATGGACCTCCTACAAAGCAAGGAATCTATAGAGGCCTTACTTCAAAAATACCAGGACACGCCCATCCTGTGGAATTCAAAACACTCGTTATATTGCAATAAAGAGGTACGAGCGGCAGCACTAGAAGAGCTAGCAAATTATATGCAAACTTGGGTGCCAGGATGCACTGCCAACATGGTGAAGGATAAACTTGCCAACCTCAGAAGCACATACAGGAGAGCATACAAAGCTAATAAAATCAAAAAATCGGGAGCAGCAGCAAGACAAGCAAAGGAACCCAAACTGTGGTATTATAAACAGATGGCTTTTTTGCGGGACGAAATGGAAGGCAGGAAAACGATGTCCAGTCTTTCTTCCAACCTTTCCTCCATGCTACCTTCCAGCGGACATTCCCCAGATGACCACAGCCCTGCAGAGTCGGAGGAAGAGGGCCTGGCTGACAGAGATGCAGATCTGCCACCCTTCGATGAGGAGGTATAGTAGTTTCCTCTATATTTATGGCGTAAATAATTCTTGGTGGATTAATGATTAGATATTGTAAAAAAAAAACCAAGCTGGAAAAAAGCAAACAAAAAGGTGTACAGACAAATAGGTGTCAGGGATGACAACTGCAGGGGTCAGAAGTAGAGTGTATTCAAGTAATAATGAACAGAAAATACTGAACGAAAAACATGAAAATGAGTGTGGTTTTATTTAGCGAAATTGTAAAAAAATTCTTTTTTTTTCCACACAGGAAGAAGAGATCAGCCAGGAGGTGGCAGATCCTCAGGTGTCTGTCAGCCAGGAGGAGGCCGGGGTCAGTGGCAGCCAGGAGGAGGCCGGGGTCAGTGGCAGCCAGGAGGAGGCCGGGGTCAGTGGCAGCCAGGAGGAGGCCGGGGTCAGTGGCAGCCAGGAGGAGGCTGGGCCCAGTGGCCTGCAGCAGGTCCACCCGGCCAGGAGAACCACCACCAGCCAGTCTTCTCCCCCCCAGGTGAGGCCATCAGGCCGAAGGAGGCAGTTGAGGCCTGTGGAGGAGGCAAGCCTCCGCATGATCCAGGAGGCAAGCGCCATCATGAGGGCCCCCCTCAACCCCACAGAGGCCTTCAGTGCCTCATTGGCCCATGATTTAAATGAAGGGGAGGAGGACCAGAGAAGACTGGCAAAGGCCCTGATGAACCAGGTCCTTTGGTGGATGCAGAGGGGCCTGCTGACCCCAGACACTGGGCTATGTGACCCGGCCCGGCTTGCGGAACACCATCCTCCTGCTGCCACATCAACCCCACCTGCAAGACCCCGTGTTCGATCCGCTGGAAGGCTGCCTGGAGGGAAGGCTGGAAAGAGGAGGAAACGTTGATTTTCTGCCTTCCATTTCCTTCCACATAAAGGACATCTTGTTTGTACTACCACAGTTTGGGTTCCTTTGTTTGTGTGCTGCTGCTTCATATTTTTGTGTTTGGCTCCTGAGGCTTGGAAGTTTATCCTTCACCATGTTGGAAATGCAAGTTTGCATATAGTTTGCTATCTATTCTAGTGCTGCTGTTCTTTTTATTTTTTGTGATGACATTTGCCTGAATAAAAGGCCTTTTGCTTTCATTTGAAAACATGTCTATTGTTTGATATACTGTGGGGATTATTAGGCAGCAAACCTTTAATAAATATACAATGGGTAATTTACAAAGGACACACTCCTTGGGGGGGGGGGGGGACATTTGGTGTGCCAACATGGTTTAATATTCTCTAATGAAACACCAACAAAAAAAACATGTAAAAAAAAAAAAGTTTAAATGGTGACATAACTAGAAACAAAAAAAGAAATTAAAAAAATGCACATTCCTTTACAAAAATGACTACTCTAAATTATGGAGGACCACCAACCAAAACACACGTCTGGCATAGAAAACATTATTAAAGGATTACATCACAAGCAAGAAATGTGACATTTCAGTATGGGACAACTCTATTGAAATTGCATCAGCAAGAGAACGGGGTTATTCTAGCAAGAGAAGAATTAATAAAACGAGGCTTTAAAATGTGGTTTAGTGCGCCTTTTTAAGACATTGTTCTCTTGCTAGAATAAAATGTTTCTAATGACGAATGTGCCATATCCCAAAGAAACGCGAGTTTTACCTGAACGAGCGCTCCCGTCTCCTCATTTGGACTGAGCATGCGCGGGGTTTTTGTACGCTGCTTTTGTGTACAGACGACCGAACATGTCTGACGGACACGATTCCAGCAGACTGTTTTAAAGCAAGACCAGGAAACAGTTGTTCGTTGGAAAACGGTCTGGCCGACGATTGTTTGCTGGAATTCTGTACGTTACTGCCTACACACGAACGAACATGTCCGCTGAAACTGGTCCGCGGACCAGTTTCAGCAGACATGTTTGGTCGTGAGTACGAGGCCTGAGAGTTCATATGCGGCACTGAAAAGGTATGAATGAAAAGGTAGAGTCCAGGGAAGACGGTGGATAGAAGAGACAAGACCCTTGTGCCAACTTCAGTGTATGTATCATCACATCACACCACAGAATATACAAATGCTGCTCTTACCAGATGGCAGATCAAAACCAGCATCTACAGTGGGGAGAAGTATTTGATACGCTGACGATTTTCCAGGTTTTCCTACTTTCAAAGTATGTAGAGGTCTGTAATTTTTATCATAGGTACTCTTCAACTGTGAGAGATGGAATCTAAAACATAAATCCAGAAAATCACATTGTATGATTTTTAAATAATGGATGTGCATTTTATTACATGACATAAGTATCTGATCAACTACCAACCAGCAAGAATTACGGCTCTCACAGAACTGTTATTTTTCTTAGAGAATCCCTCCTGTTCTCCATTCATTACCTGTATTAACTGCACCTGTTTGAACTTGTTACCTGTATAAAAGACACCTGTCCACACACTCAAACAGACTCCTACCTTTCCTCAATTGCAAAGACCAGAGAGCTGTTTAAGGACATCAGTGATAAAATTGTAGACCTGCACAAGGCTGGGATGGGCTACAGGACAATAAGCAAGCAGCTTGGTGAGAAGGCAATAACTGTTGGCGCAATTATTAGAAAATGGAAGAAGTTCAAGATGACGGTCAATCTCCCTCGGTCTGGGGCTCCATGCAAGATCTCATTTTGTGGGGCATCAATGATCATGAGGAAGGTGAGAGATCAGCCCAGAACTACACGGCAGGACCTGGTCAATGACCTGAAGAGAGCTGGGACCACAGTCTCAAAGAAAACCATTAGTAACACACTACACCGTAATTGATTAAAATCCTGCAGCGCACGCAAGGTCCCCCTGCTCAATCCGGCACATGACCAGGCCCATCTGAAGTTTGCCAATGACCATCTGGGATGATCCAGAGGAGAAATGGGAGAAGGTCATGTGGTCTGATGAGACTTTTGGGCTAAACTCCACTTGCCGTGTTTGGAGGAAGAAGAAGGATGAGTACCACCCCAAGAACACCATCCCAACCGTGAAGCATGGAGACAGAAACATTATTCTTTGGGGATGATTTTCTGAAAAGGGGACAGGACGACTGCACCATATTGAGGGGATGATAGATGGGAATATGTATCACAAGATCTTGGCCAACAACCTCCTTCCCTCAGTAAGAGCATTGAAGATGGGTCATGGCTGGGTCTTCCAGCATGACAACGACTCGAAACACACAGCCAGGTCAACTAAGGAGTGGCTCCATAAGAAGCAGGTCCTGGAGTGGCCTAGCCAATCTCTAGACCTGAACTCGATAGAAAATCTTTGGAGGGAGCTGAAAGTCTGTAGGATCTGGAGATGCTCTATATCGAGGAGTGGGCCAAAATCCCTGCTGCAGTGTGTGCAATACTGGTCAAGAACTACAGGAAATATATGATCTCTGTAATTGTAAACAAAGGTTTCTGTACCAAATATTAAAGCGGAGGTCCACTCAGAAAAAAAAAATACATAAAAAGACTTAAAATTACATACAATTTTTTTACTCACCAAAAATGGCTATTGTTAGGCAGTCTTCCTACTCTGCCACTTCCTCTCCTCAATTTGTCTTCTTGGGGAATGGGTCGCGCTGTCTTCTGGGACCGGTGTGTGTCCTAGAAGACAGCCGGCTATTCACAAAGCAATGCACGACTTGCGCATTCGCAGTAGGAAACGGGAAGTGAAGCCGCAAGGCTCCACTGCCTGTTTCCCTTAGTTTGAATGGCGGCACTGGCACCCAATCCAATACACAGATCGGCCCTCGGGGGGCCGACATCGCGGGCTCCCTGGACAGGTAAGTATGCTTATTAAAAGTCAGCAGCTACAGTGTTTGCGGTCAGTTGAACGAAAAAATAACTATGAGTGTGTACCAGGCCTAACATTTCTTTTACTGTTTTCTATTACTGGTTTCTTTTTAGGGCCACACATTATTTTCTGTAAATGTCACCCCTAATGCCAAAAGAGCAGATCACTGATCTCACTAATTGCCTCTGAAAATCTGCCTGTAGAACATATAAGACTAAAGAACACTCTGTTGAAACAGAAATATTCAAGTTGTCATTTCTGACTTGTTTCTTGAAGGTATATTAACATTGAATTTTTGTTATTTTTAGTATATTTATATATCTTTGCTTTGCCAAAATGGACAACATACAGGCCCGGATTCACAGACAGCAGCGCACATTTATGCCGCCGTAGCGCATCTCAATGTACGCTACGCCGACGCAGCGCATAGAGGCAAGCATGGAATTCAGGAAGCCAGTGCTCCCAAAGCTGCATTGGCGTAGCGTAGATTTCGAATGCACAGGTCGGCGTAGGTGGAAGTGGGCTTGCCCCATGCAAAGCCATGCAAATGAGGCGTGACCCCATGCAAATGATGGTTTGAGAGCCAGACAAGTACGTTGAACGAACTGCGCGTGCGTTGTGTCGTGGACACATCCCCGTGCGCATGCTCATAACATCGTCGGAACAATTACCTAAGATACGCTGGATCACTGCCTGCGCCATGAACGTAATCTACGCCCATCCAGACACACGTCGAATGTAAACTACGTAAAAAACGCCGGCTTCTGTTCCCTGATGCAGACCTTTTCATGTCTGCTGCTGAGTTATACCTCCTTTATGGGGCTTAACTTTACGCCGGACGTACAACTTACGCGCACCTCTCGTAGCCTGCGTCAGGCGGGCGCAGGTACGTGATTCGCCGTATTTTCCTCATTTGCATATTTGAATGGCTAATCAATGGCAGCGCAAATGTGCGCCCACCCTACGCCGGCAAGTTACGTCGGCGGGATTAAGCCTGTTTTTAGGCGTATCTTAGTTTGTGGGTACGGCGCACAGATACGACGGCGCATATTTGCACTTACGCGGCGTATCTGGAGATACGTTGGCGTAAGTGCTTTGTGAATCCGGGCCACGGAGTGTGAGTTCATATTTGATGACTATGAGCATATCTCCTGTTTTAATACAACACATGTATTTGGACTCCCAAATGTATCCTTTTGAATTGTTTTATGTAATTTCTATTATTTCTGTTATTTTCAAGAAATTGCAGGAAGTAATATGAGCAAGCATATTAAAATGATCAGCTTTACTGCCTTGCATGTACATTGGTGTAATATTTATCTGACTTCACTAAACTATGATGGCCATTCAGTTCAGGTGATACTACTACTGTTGGAACACATGTAGGTAAGATATTGCGTAGGACTCTCTTGTGTAAAGGCTTACACATGGCTCACCCCTATCGTGACACTGTGCTCCTAACCTGACGACCTCTGATGCATTTTTTTTTTCATTATCTTTTTCAGATGACTTTAGGCTAGTCACATGCCATGCACAGTCTTGTTCTGATATTCTCCCAGCAGTGGGCAGTTTTCAATGACACAAAGTGTGATTGAATGATGCCCACACTGAGGACATCTAGTTGCAGATTGGAATTACTGACTGGTCCCGGAGGTGAGTATTTCAGTTAGAGCTGCTTTTTTTTTTGTTTCAAACTTATGGTGGGGGGTTATAAAACGAATTCTCAGAGCTGGGTTTTAAGGAGTCTAGAGAAAGAAAAAGAGAAAAGGGAGTGAAAAAGCATACTATATAATGTTTCCTCTATATTCCTTATTATCATAGTAGCGTTAAAAAAAAAAAAAAAAAAAAAAAAAAACACATAAAACTAGTTGTAGATTCAGCCCTGTAGTTGCCATTCTAATTGTGGCCATATGTGATTATTGTTTGATTCAAGCAAAATGATTCAATCCACTAACAATCCAATAGCCACAGCTACCATTTCTATTGATTTAGACTCACTTTTGATCAGATTGGATCAAACTTCATTGAATGGCAGCACCAAGCTACTTTGTTCATTATTGCAATTGTATTTAGATCAATTTGATTATGAGATTACATGGTGGAAACAGAGAAGCGTTTGATAATCGACAGTAATAAATTACTATTATAAGTTACAACCTCATCTAAACTATTCATCCAAATCTTTTCCTCTTTGTGGCATATTGATCAACTAGGTTGCTGGCTATAGATTGATTATTCCTATAGAAGAAAACAATACTTAAATGCAGATACCCTGCCCACTTAATTTCTGTTAATTGCAACTAAATGAAAACAAATGGGGGCAAGTTATAGGAAGCACAAGGTCTAATCTTGATTTTCAGGAAAAGCTAAGGCTCCATGTATTACTGTTTCTATATATAGCATGGACATATGCAGCATCGTAGCTTCACAGGGTATGATTTAAAGACTAACACAGACACCGCAAAGTACTTGCATTTCATCACTGTGGTTACATCAGAAATGTTAACTCAAAAATAAAATATGTTTTGCTTTTTAAAAAGGATATGTTCATGCTACACAAGAAAATAGATAAGCAATTGCTTATCCATATCCTCCTAACCCACAGTGATGTTAATTGTATCTGAACTGTTTACTATCAAATGCACCAAAATCTTACACAGCACCTTAGCAGGTTTTCTAATGAGAAATTAAGTCTAACACTTACAAGCTTTAAATTAGTCGCTGAGAACAATCCAATATTCAGATTACTAGTCAATCAGCTAATTCATCATTTAATGATCTCATAGTGTGAACAAAGTTAAAATCATATCACATGTAAACAAGCATGCTTTCTTATCAATATTAGGGTAACATTCACATACTTTTAATATTATTGCTAAGTTTTAATATATCATATATATGTTATACGAAACATTTGATTTTTTTATTTTGATTTTTTTGCTTATTCATTGTAATAACTATTGTGTAAGTGACCTTACTGCTTCACTGATCCTTGAAGTATGCTGTGCTGGTGGAATTGATCACACTTGTTTCAATATATTCTCTTGTGGTTATCTGTCTGATATTTTTCCCTTGTTCAGTTTCATAGTCATGCTCCAAAGCTCTCAGGTCTTACATTTTTACTGTTGCCTAGCACAGCAGGAGTGTGCAAGTAACCAGCAAAATCATGGTCACCCTTTACCTTCTGTCCCAGTGGAAAGCATTAGCAGTGGAACACTTAGCCAAGTGTCTAATAATAACAGTAATGTGCCTTATTTTGTACAGTGAGGATAATGTAGACAGCACTGAGAGGAATATAACAACTCTGCTTCACAAAAGCTTATTTTGCAACCTACAATTTGTATTTCTTCTTTAATGATGGAGTTGTTTGGAAAAAGTATTTTGTCCTGGCTACAGGGTTTAACTCTGGTATGACTGATTGAGAGACGTATTATGTTCTAAAATAAATAGAACAGATCCAGTACAGGATGAGTATGACAACTTGAGCTTTTCAAGCATTTACCTGTACAGACAGTACCCGAGTTATGAACAGGTTAGGCAATGCAGGTTTGTTCTTAAGTCGAATATGTTCGTAAGTCGGAACAGCATGCGCAGAACGGCAGGTACGTAGTTTTCCGATGTTCCGTCGAATGTGCCCACCGTCGAAAAGGTTCTGTCGAATGTGCCCACCGTCGAAAGTGGCCACGCAGCTTCCCGTTCGTAAGTAGGAGTGGTTCGCAAGTCAGATGTTCGTAACTCGGGGACTCCCTGTATAGAGAATCTGGTGTCAGTGGCGTATCTAGGGTATGGCAGCCATGGCAAGTGCCATGGGTGCCATGGGGTGGCAAAAAGCCACCCCGCACGAAAAACAAAACCCAACCCGTCCTCCCGCGGCTGCCTCCCACACTAATGTAGCTCTCGGCGCCCCGGCCAGCCTGCTGGAGCGTGGCGCCGGCACAGCAATTGCTAATATTGCTACTTGGCCTGGGGAAGGCAGTGACAGGCGCCCCCATGATGGCCGATGACTGGCCAGACCGGATCCACTTAGGATGGGGTAACAGTGCCCCACCTACCCTCCTCTGTGCGGCAGCATCTTATCCCCAGAGCGGAGAATGTGATGTGAGGAGGAGAAGAGAGGACGGGAGAAGGAATGTATGGCGACCCGATGGGGAACCCCCAGCAGCAGCACCAAGGGTAGCAGCCAGGTACTACTTATTGATCCTCGTCATCATGTTCATGTGTGCCAACTGCCAACCAGAAGCAAGCAGCAAAATATAATGCTCAGTGGATTAAATAAATATGCATAGCCATATCATAAATAAACTGTAATAAAGTGATTTGTGAACAGCTGTTGCACAAATCACTTTATTACACCTTATTAATGATATCTATGGCTATGCATATTTATAATTTATTTAATCCATATTGAGCAATATATTTGATGCCTGGCACACACGCAGAAATGCACATGATGATGACTTAAAACTTTTAAGTCATCGGGCCAGATCCACTTAGCGCATCGTAATTTTAGTCCGGCGTATCGTAGTAATGCTACGCCGCCGCAACTTTGAGAGGCAAGTGCTGTATTCACAAAGCACTTGCCTCTAAAGTTACGGCGGTGTAGCATAAATCTGCCGGCGTAAGGGCGCGGAATTCAAATGATAAAGATGTGGGCGTGTTTTATGTTAATTTTACTTGACCCAACGTAAATGACGTTTTTTCTGAACGACGCATGCGCCGTCCGTGGGGGTATCCCAGTGCCCAAATTAACCCAGAACAAGCCAATGCTTTCGACATGAACGTCATTCTACGCAAAGCCCTATTCGCAAACGTTTTACGCAAACGACGTACACAGCGGAAAATTCGGCGCTGGCCCGACGTCCACACTTAACATTGGCTACGCCTCATATAGCAGGGGTAACGTTACGCCAAAAAAAGCCTTATGGCAACAACGTAAAAAAATTTGCCGGCCGGACGTATGTTTGTGGATTGGCGTATCTAGCTAATTTGCATACTCGACGCAGAAATCGACGGAATCGCCACCCAGCGGCCAGCGTAAATATACACCTTAGATCCGACGGCGTACTAAGACGTACGCCAGTCAGATCTAGCCCAGCTTCAGGCATATCTTGTTTTGTGGATACAAAACAAAGATATGCCAGAGCAAACTAGAAGTTACGCGGCGTATCAATAGATACGCCAGCGTAACTTTTTTGTGGATCTGGCCCATCATGTGCGATTGTGCGTGTGTGCCAGGCAGCAAATATATTGCTAAATATGGATTAAATAAATTATAAATATGCATAGCCATAGATACTGTATCATTAATAAAGTGTAATACAGTGATTTATGCAACAAGCTCATTAAACAGTCCACATTCAGTGAAAGTTAATGGACTGAAAACTTTGCAGTCCATTAACTTTCACTGAATGTGGACTCTTTAATGAGCAGGGGCTATTTATGGGTACATTAGCAGCGTTTGATGGGCACAGTGGCTGCGTTTGATGGTCACAGTGGCTGCGTTTGATAGGCACAGTGGCTGCGTTTGATAGGCACAGTGGCTGCGTTTGATTGGAACAGTGGCTGCGTTTGATTGGAACAGTGGCTGCGTTTGATGGGCACAGTGGCTGCGTTTGATGGGTACAGTGGTGGTAATTGATGGCACAGTGTCTGCTTTAAACCCCCCTGGCAGTTTTACCGAGTCTGGCTCGGGGTTGAATTTCAGGACCAAAAGCAGTAACCCGGAGACAGATTTGGGACCGCCTCGCAGAGTCCACAGGGAAAAGTTACTTACCTTGTCCCTGGATCCTGCGATGCCGCCCATTGTGTGATCAAGCAGTGTCTTCCTCGCTCGATTCACAGTGTCGAGTGCCGCCGAGCTCCTTTCCCTGCGACGTTACGACGCACGGGGGCGGAGATCGGCGCCAAATTTTAAAAAGTAAATAAACACAATACATAAAGTATACTGTAATCTTACAGATTACATTACTGTATGTAAAAAATACACACCCCCTTTGTCTCTAGTGGTCTGCCCAGTGTCCTACATGCACTTTTATATAATAAAAACCGTTCTTTCTGCCTGCAAACTGTAGATTGTCCATAGCAACCAAAAAGTGTCCCTATGTCAAAAGTGGTTTTAGACCAGCTAAAAAACAGCGATAATAAATTAGAATCACTTGCAGAATTGAGCAATAGCGATTTGTGGGGAAATTCGTCATCAAACAATAAAAGTAATGACATCGACAATTCTGCAACTGAGCAAATTTCAGTGTTTTTGATTTGATTACATTATTGAATAATTTTTATTATAATTACATTATTATTTGTTATAATTATTTATAGTTATTTATTAAATTATAATTTATGATTTTGTGTTTCAAACTTTATCATACCCGAGATGTCTACTAGACTCTTGTTTGGTCAGATTCAAGTGAGTTATTCCTAAGAATTACAGGCCTACAATATAAAATGCCAAATTTTCATGCAAAATAATTGTACCGCTTTCAGCACCGAAAACCAGAAAGAATCATACCGCCAGGGAGGTTAATGGGCATAGTGGCTGCAATTGATGGTTATTTTTTCAGTTTGTTTGCACCCCCTCAAAAAGCACCAGCCGCCAGTGGTCCCTCTTTGTCCTTGTCGCACTGCGTCCCTCCCTGTCCCTGGTTATCTGAAAGATGGGTTTCAAATGACACAGCATGAGGGGTTTCAAGAATCAGTAGAGAGGTCTCCTTACAATAAATGTACGCATTTGTCATACTCCAAGTTTTATCTGATATTACAAACCCACCTACTTGAAAATGATTGATATTTATGTTTTGTGTTTTTTTTTTTTTTATATTCCATCAGCATCCAATGTCTTTATACTGAAGGAAGTCAATTAAGACTCTAGTGTTCCTACTATCCAGGAACCCTATACATAAGACTGAAGTCCCCAAATAATTTAACAAGCCAGCAAGTGATTTCAAATTCTGCTAGAGATCAGCTCACCTGAACTAGAACTGGTATTTGGGCAAACCAATCCACTTCAAGCCTAATTTTAGTAAATAAAGAAACAGCTCAAGGAGCATTACTTACTGTCAGTGTGATGTGTCCCTTGTGATACTTTCTCCTGGTTTTGTAGAAATCTTCCTCTTCCTTATCCCCGCCACCATAACCTTCCACTGTGGCTGGGGTTGAAAGAGATGAGGGAGTTATCATATCATTAAGAGTGCTAATTATGTTGAACCTTTCTTCCCTAATCCTACATTCATATAAACTGTATTTAAGTTTCTATGAATGAAACACAATATATGAATGGAGATTTTGGACTTTTTTTAATTAATTTGCCTGTTCACTTTTCAAATATAGCTTTTCATTCATAAAAGCTATAGTACGGTCTCTATGAATGGAGGAGGAGCTGGGTAGATAGGGCAGGCATAGTTGGCTACTTTTGATGAGTGCTTGTCACAGCTTCCACAGCTCTATTAACCCCTGGCACACTGGAAGATTACAGCTGTGGGGTTGGAGGGGAAATTGGAGGAGAAAGATTTCTACTAAACCAGGAGACAACAGCACAAGGGACACATTGGGGTTGGTTTACTAAAACGAAAGAGTGCAAAATCTAGTACAGCTCTGCATAGAAACCAATCAACTTACTTTTTTTGTCAAAGCTTAATTGAAAAGTTAGGAGCTGATTAACTACTATGCAAAGCTGCACCAGATTTTGCAACCTCCAGTTTTAGTAAATCCACCCCATTGCATTGATGGTAAGTAATGCCCCTTTTGCTGATTTGTATTGTTTGAAAAAACAGGCTGCAGGTATTTATAAGCCTGATCTTGCTTTTTAGTCACTTGCACACAACATATAAAAGTACAAATCTATTAATATAATTTTATTAAAACCATCAAATGAAATCAGCAGCTGATCAGCCACAAGGGTATGTATACACAGACTATACTCACATCTACAGGTAACAACCACATATACTGTAAGTAGATGAAACCTCAATGAGTTTACATTTTTCCGAAAATCTTGATTGGAGGAAATGATCGTAGATCTAAAGTATGAATTAAGAGATATAGTAACATCGTCATACAAAATATGAAAGAGAAATAATGTATAATATTTATAACTTATACATACACTTGTGCAGAACTTTCCTTGAAGTAAGATACAACTGAATGCCAAAATGTCTCAAAGAAGAACAATGTCCCAAGGGAGTTTTAAATTAGTGGAGCACAAGGGGCGCTATACGTCCCCATAGGATTGAAGATCATAAATCATTATTTAGTTAACCAATACAGCAGAGCAATCTAAAGGTAATTGCTTAAAAAAATTAAAGGAGCAAAAACTAGCCATGTGATTTACCAAAAATGATTGTTTACACTGTTTCTAGCCACCATCTATAGTATTCCTCAAAATGGCCAGCCAATGAAACTCTGCTTCTTATATGTTACCACTAATAAAGTCTCATTTATATACAGGGCCAATCAAAGCCCTCCAAAATGGCACTAACCTAATCTAGGAACCATGGGCCAAATCCACAGCCAGCGGCGCAAAATACGTTTTTTAAAACTTATGTCATTTAAGTTACGGCGCCCTAAGTTGGTGTCGTAAGTGCCGTATCCACAGCGCATTTGCGCACAAAATTGCGCCTGCCGTAACCTAAATTCGGAGGCGTAAGGCGGGGTTATGGCAAGTGGGAAGGAAATGGGCGTGCTTCATTGTAATGAGCCGTGACCCCATGCAAATGAAGGTCCGGCCGTACTGCGCATGCGCGCAGGAATCTGCTGCTCACTGCGCATGTGCAGAACTTTGCTTGGCGCAATCAGTGAGATAGGTAAAAGGCCAAGTGTACTTAGTTTGAGGATCGCCCTGTGCTTAACTAGCCCCAGGCAAACACACTTCATTTGCAAAAGTATTTCCCTGTGTTCCCTTCCATGAGCAATTTGCTTCTGCTCTTAGTTTGTCAGTGTTTGTTGGTAAGTTGTGTGTGATAGAGAAGTGTTGGAGGAGTAGTAGATAGTAGTTGTTGTTTGTTTGTGATAAGTGTATTTTTTGTTTGATTGTTTCTGCTCAGTTAATTTTTTTTTTTTTCTGCTTGGATTTTGTGTTTGGTTTTTGTGTGTTTGTATTTGACTTTGTAGTAGCTGTCTGCTTGTGTGTGTATTTTTGTGTATTTGTTTGGTGTGTATTTTTGTGTGTTTGTCCTGTTTGTTTTCTTGTTGCTGTGTGGTGTTTGTGATGGCTCCCAAACGCAGGAAGCTGAATTTTTCACATGTTGAAAAGCAAATCCTTGCCAGGTATATCATCCAATATGGAAGATATTTACATGGGCCTGATAGCCGGAACACCTCCCCGGCCCAAAGGAAGAGGATCTATGCCAAAATTACAAATCACATAAATGCGGCGGAGGAAGGGGGGGGGAGGACCCCCGCTGGCATTAAGAAAAAGATCAATGATCTGAGGAGCGTGGTCCGCAATAAGGTGGCCAAGCTCACTGCGCATAGGAGGGGCACTGGAGGAGGGGGACCATGCCCCATCCGGCTGACTGAGGAGGAATGGGCAGTGGCCTGGTGTTTCGAGCCAGAGCAGGTGGTGGGCCTGCCTGGTTATCAGTCTGATGTTCCTGTGAGGCCAGGTAAGGTTTTTTTTATTTCTATTTGGTGATTAGCATGTGTGGGTGGGGGAAGGGAACATGTGCCAAGTGTGTGGATCCTCAAACCTGTGATTGTTTGGTGTCTTCCACAGATGACCAGGAGATTGCTGGGCCATCAGGCCAGGCTGCTGCACCACCCCAAAGACAGGAGGCTGCTGAGGAGTCCCCAGGGGAGGGGAGTGGCCAAACCTCCCCTCATGAGGAGGCTGAGGGGGAGGAGGATGAGGGGGAGGAGGATGAGGGGGAGGAGGAAGAAGATCTCCAGATTGGCCGGGAAATCATTATTGCCACTGATCTCATGACATTTGACGATACCCTTGAGGCTAGCCTTGAGGCTCCCCTTGAGGCTCCCCTTGAGGCTCCCCCAGAGGCTACCCCAGAGGCTACCCCAGAGGCTACCCCAGAGGCTGGCACCAGTCAGACCACCATCAGGGGTAGCCCCTCCCACTCCTCCCACAACATGCCGCAACCCACAAGGGTCACTCTATCCCCTCCTCCCTGGCCACAAGCCTCAGGGGCAGGCAGGATGGCGACCCAGGAGACCAGGGGGGGGTCTGAGCATATGCCGGCCAGTCTGCTGAGGGACAATGCCCAGCAGACCCGCAGTCTGGGTGACATCAAAAAAACTATGGCCAAGATGGAGCACAGCCTGGATGTAATGAGGGAGTCACTCAGTGATGTGGCCACCAATTCATTGGGTGTCATCACCTGTTTGTGGTCCCTGCATACCGCCACAACAGGCGTGGCCCAGAAGGTGACTGCCCTCACCCGGGCTGTGCAGGACAACACCCGGGCTGTGCAGGACAACACCCGGGCTGGCCAGGCCAATACGGCTGCCATCACTGTCTGCCTGAACAGGATAGCAGTGGCCTTGGAGGGCAGGCCAGCCGGAGGTCAGACACCAGGGGAGGCTCCTCCCTCCCCTGCTCCCCCCCCATGAAGATACTCCCTCCCCTGCTCCCCCCCATGAAGATACTCCCTCCCCTGCTCCCCCCCCCCATGAAGATACTCCCTCCCCTGCTCCCCCCCCGTGAAGATCCTCCAGGTGCCCGTGCCCGTGCCCCTGCCCGTGGGCAGCCCAGACGGAGCACTCGCCGCCGGACTTAAATACCAGGGGTACTTTTTTTTTTTTTTTTTTTGGTTTTATAATTTTGTTTATTATACTGTACTTATGATTTGGTTTATGTGTGTGAATGATGTGTGAATGTGGGGGGGTGGCATTCCTGACAAAATAAGGGTGTCACCCTCAGTTTTGGTGGAGAAGGGATCCCCAGGACCAGGGAGAAGTGATCCTAGGTTCCTGAATGGTGTATGAATGCACAGTGACATAATTGGAGCCGTGGCGTGGCGTTACTGCTCCCAAGTACCAAAGGGGGGGGAGTACTTGGATCTAATCCAATTCGATGAGCATGTGATGTGTCTGTGCTAGGGACCACAGTGGTGTGCATTCATGCATTCTCATTGTGACATAAATCATGTGCGTTTCCAGAGACAAAAACATTCTCAATGTGTCATTATTCATGTGCGTTTACTGTGCAAAGCAACATTCTCATTGTGACATAATTCATGTGCGTTTGCAGTGAAAACAAATAATATCATTGTGACATAATTCATGTGCGTTTGCAGTGAAAACAAATAATATCATTGTGACATGATTTATGGCCATTTACTGTGAAAAGATGCCTTCTGCGAGGCGTCTCCTGGCTACTGTGCCCTCAGTAGACCGGGTAGAGTGGGCTAGGGGGGGATTGCCTGGGTGGGGGGTCAGGTCAGCACGTAAGTTAATCTCCAGTCCCCTTCTCATTGCAAAGTTGTGAAGAATACAACAAGCCCCTATTATTTGGCACACAAAGTCTGGGGAATACAACAGTGTACCCCCAGACTTATCCAGGCATCTGAAGCGGGACTTCAGCTGCCCAAATGTGCGCTCCACCACTGCCCGGGTGCGAATATGAGCCTCGTTGTAGCGTTGCTCTCCTGGGGTTTGGGGGTTCCTGAAGGGGGTCATCATGTGAGGTCCCAGGGCATATCCAGAGTCACCTGGAAGGGAAAAGACAGGAGGATATTAGTCATGCATGTGCCCCTTGTGATGTCTGCATCATGGGGAGGGACAGTCATACCTGACACCCATGTCACTCACCAACCAGCCAGCTGTCTCCATACACGTTCAGCTCCAATTCACGTGATATGTTGGTCTGCCTGAAGATATAGCTGTCATGGCACGAACCCGGAAATTTGGCACAGACATGCCAGATGAGGCCATGGGCATCTACGATTACCTGCACATTTATGGAATGCCAGTTTTTGCGATTCCTGAACAGGTGCTCTGTATCATGGGGGGGCTGTAGTGCCACATGGGTACAGTCAATGGCCCCGATGGTCCGTGGGAATCGGGCAATCTGATAAAAGTCGGCCATGATCTTCATTCGCTGGTCCTCCTGGGTGGGCTTTTCAAATTGACTGCCCATGCGTCTCAGTATTGCAGGGACAACCTGGTGCACACACCTGCTCATTGAGGACTGTACCATCCCAGCCAGACCTCCACATGTTCTTTGGAAAGACCCAGTGGCAAGAAAATGCAGGGTTGCCATAACTTTGATGTGAGCTGGCAGGGCATGGGATCGTTGGGTTGGGGTGTTGAGATCATCCTGCAGGATCCTGGTTAATTCCAGGATGGCTTCCTGGTTAAATCGGAAGTTGCCAAAGACCTCTGAAGCAGTCATGCCAAAGAGATCTTGGCGTGGGCGGTATACCCTCTCCTGTGCCCTCCTCCTCCTCCTCTGTGCCCTCCTCCTTCTCTGCGCCTGTAAAGCTGCGAGTGCCGTTATAATCATGGATGGCCCGGGCATTTTGGCAGTCAGATTGAAGTCCAACAAAGAAGTGTTGTCAGCTCTTCCTCAATGGTGTTGCTTCAGCAGACCTTTACAGGGCCGGTGTAAAATTAGGGCTGCTTTTATAAAGTCTAATTTTGCTCCAGGAAATTAACAGGTGCGCACAGGGCGTAATCTACGGCGCACAGGGCGTAATCTACGGCGCACACACTTAATTTTGAGGATCGCCCTATCTCCCTCATTTGCATCTTTGCCTATCAAATAAAGCGGCGTGACTAGCGTAATTTGCGTCAGAGAATGCGCCGGAGTAATTATTTTAGGTAGGACGGAAAAACCGGATTTTTCGTTTTGAGGATCGGGCGCAAAGATACGCGCGGAGTAAAATTAGAAATCTCGAGTTAAGTCGGCGCATCTGCTTTGTGGATTTGGCCCCATGTTACTGTGAGGCAATTAACAGGAAGAAACGTCCTGTTTCTTTGACTTCATACTGACTCCATCTTGATGCCAGAAGTGATGTCATAATGACAGGAAGTGACAGGGGGCATAGGTCACAGGAAGTGATGTTTCCTGTTGATTGCCTCACAGTAACATGGTTCCTTGATTGGTTTGGCACCATTTTGGAGGGCTTTGATTGGCCCTGAATATACATGAGACGTTATTGGTGGCAGTATATAAGAAGCAGAACCTTATGGGTTAATCTGGTGATCATTTTGTGCAATTGTGTTTTAACACAATCGTATTTACAGTTTATGACAAATATGAATGTTTACTTAATTAATTGTTATGAATGTACTGTATGCGCTTTATATTGATAGCACAACATGCTTTTTAGTAATATTAATATGTACAATGTCTATGTGAACATTTTGTGGGTGCAGCTGTCACTGAGAAATTTTTATTTTTTACTATTTGGTGAC
Organism: Rana temporaria; assembly: GCF_905171775.1. Taxonomy (NCBI): domain Eukaryota; kingdom Metazoa; phylum Chordata; class Amphibia; order Anura; family Ranidae; genus Rana; species Rana temporaria. The sequence continues at coordinate 171,113,743 of NC_053489.1, forward strand.
ACTTTTTGCACAACTTTTTTTTAGTTTAGTTTATTTCATTCACATGACTGACTATTCCGGCTGCTTCTCCCTCTCACAGAGTGTTGCTGTGTAGGAGATGATAAGATATTAAAATCAAGTTAAATGCAGGCACTTACACTGTTTGTCTTTAAAAAATAAATTTAAAGGGGTTGTAAAGTCAGAAGTTTTTTTTTATCTTAATGCTGTCTATGCATTAAAATAAAAAGCCTTCTGTGTACAACAGCCCCCCCCCCCCCAAGCCCTCCTAATACTTACATGAGCCCCCTCTCTGTCCAGCAATGTCCACGAGTGTCTCGGCAGTCCAGGACTCTCTCTCTCCTGATTGGCTGAGACACAGCAGCAGTGCCATTGGCTCCTGCTGCTGTCAATCAAAGTCAGTTAACCAATCAAGAGAGATAGCCAATCAGTGTAGCCCCTTACACACGATCGGAATTTCTGATGGAAGAAGTCAGGCAGTCCGACCGTGTGTTTGCCCCATCTGAATAATTCTATCGGAAATTCCGATGAATTCCATCAAAGTTTAGATAGAGAACATGTTCTATTATACTCCGATGGAATTCCATCAGAATTCCGATGTGATTTTGGTGTGTACGGGGCTTTAGCCAAATGAGACTTTACAATCACTATAACAACGTATTAAACATTATAGTAAAACTATCAGCTGTCCCTCATTTGGAGGTGCTGTCTCTTAGTTGCCCCTCTTTTAGTCTCATGTGTACATCTCTATACAACCTGTACTATTTTACGATCAACAGTGTTATGCTGCACTAACCATTTTACCCAAATTCTATATTACTACACCCATGACATATGGGAGATACAGATGGGAGATACATTTCTGCCTTGTTTAGACAATACACCAATTATTATTAGGTGTCGGCTGCAAAAGTAGCCAGAAAGGTTTAAGGGCGTTTGAAAACTTCAGCTGTTCAGAATGAGGCAATTAAGGCCTCTATAAGTAATCCAGAGGATTACTACTGATTGCTGCATCCTAAGGCTTTTTGAGTGAAGGAGAGCATTGAACAGAAATACTTCTGAAGAGGTGAGGTGCTGTTGATTTTTCTGTGTGATAAAAATCAAAAGGACTATTTGTTTTCTGCTGTAAGACCAGCAGTGTCTGCCCAGCACTAGGCTGTGCCAGACTCCATAGATAGGTTCCTGTGTGGTGAAGGTAGATGCCCCAAGTGGCCAGGGTTTATTTTATGTTTGATTTTGTTTATGCTGTTTGGATGCTTGCAATTGTTTCCAGCAAGATGGAAGAATAAGAGCCGGTTCACACTGGGGCGATCCGACTTCCAGCGCGACTTCCAGAGGCGATTCCGACACGACTTGAATGTGAACCACAGGGCGACCTGAGGCGATCTGGGGCGATTTATAAATCGCCTCCAGGACAGGGAATGTCAGAAATGGCCAATCAGAGCTACTAAGCTCTTCTGACATCATTCTTCTTCATGTTTGATTTCTTCTTCCCTGTTCCCTGTTTTCCTGTGTCTAAAATGCTCTCTGTGCGTTACAATAGATCAGGGATCTATTGTTGTTGGGGGATATGTTGTTCCTGCCAGGGATCTAGTTTTGTCAAGGATCTATTGTTGTTCTCATGTGAACTTGTGTTCCCATCAGGGATCTATTGTTGTTGGGGGATCTGTTGTTCCTGCCAGGGATCTAGTTTTGTCAAAGATCTATTGTTGTTCTCATGTGAACTTGTGTTCCTTTCAGGGATCTATTGTTGTTGGGGGATCTGTTGTTCCTGCCAGGGATCTATTGTTGTTCTCATGTGAACTTGTGTTCCTTTCAGGGATCTATTGTTGTTGGGGGATCTTTTGTTCATGCTATTGAGCTAATGTTGTCAATGATCTATTGTTGTTCTCATGTGAACTAGTGTTCCGATCAGGGATCTATTGTTGTTGGGGGATCTGTTGTTCCTGCCAGGGATCTAGTTTTGTCAAGGATCTATTGTTGTTCTCATGTGAACTAGTGTTCCGATCAGGGATCTGTTGTTCCTGCCAGGGATCTAGTGTTGTCAAGGATCTATTGTTCTCATGTGAACTTGTGTTTCGATCAGGGATCTATTGTTGTTGGGGGATCTGTTGTTCCTGCCAGGGATCTAGTTTTGTCAAGGATCTATTGTTGTTCTCATGTGAACTTGTGTTCCGATCAGGGATCTATTGTTGTTGAGGGATCTGTTGTTCCTGCCAGGGATCTAGTGTTGTCAAGGATCTATTGTTGTTCTCATGTGAACTTGTGTTCCCATCAGGGATCTATTGTTGTTGGGGGATCTGTTGTTCCTGCCAGGGATCTAGTTTTGTCAAGGATCTATTGTTGTTCTCATGTGAACTTGTTTTCTGATCAGGGATCTATTGTTTTTGGGGGACCTAATTGTTCCTGCCAGGGATCTAGTGTTATCAAGGATCTATTGTTGTTATCATGTGAACTAGTGTTCCGATCAGGGATCTATTGTTGTTCTTGTCATTTGAAGTAGTGTTCCTCTTAGGGATCTACTTTTTTGGGGAATCTATGGTTCCTGTCTGCATCTACTATTGCCAGCATGGGATATACTGTTCCTGCCAGGGGATCTATTGATGCCGGTGTGCTCTATTGTTGCTGTCTTCAAGAGGGAGTTCATGCCGCCATTCTCTGTGCAAACAAGTGGCATGTATGGAACTACAACCAGCATGCATAGGCAAGGAAAATAGACATATAATAAAAAGGTTAAACTTACTTTTGGCAGTGCGGTCGGTCTCAGACAATATGCCCCAATCCTCAGGCGAGAAATGTCCAGCCAGGCATTGTCCCTCTTCATTTGGTCCTTGTAAAAGGGGTCCCTCTTGTCGTAGAGGCATGGTCTCTCTTTTACCAGCCTTATAAGGGACTCATTATCCACGGCCTCTTTCCTACTCTGGCAGCCTTGCTGCAAACAGAGACAACGTACTAAGAAAGTGAAAGTAATCCGTGCCAAGAAGGTGGGAAGAAGGTGGGGGCTGCCTGGGGACAGGGGAGTTCCTGGTGGCTTCTGGGTAAATTCCTCTCTGCTTCTGGCAAAATCGCCTCACTATGAACAGTGATCAGACTTGAAAGCTACTTCCATTGAAATCAATGGGTAGGAATCGCCTACAAGTCGGATTGAAGTCGTACAGGAACTTCTTTTGAAGTCGGATCGCCTTGAGTTGTGTGTATTAACACCGTTCCCATTCACTTGCATTGTTTTTCTTGACAGCACGACTTGGGACGACATGAGGCGATTTCAAGTCGGATCACAAATCGCCCCAGTGTGAACCGGCTCTTAACCAAATTCTTTGTTTTCAACCGTCTTCGGCTGCTTCTCTGTATCGTTCAGTGTGTAGTGAACCCATCCAGGGGGTCACACACCCCTGCTACCGAGCTAACCCCTTACACTGTAACCGAACGGTTACAGTGTACAGACTGGTCTGTATATCAAATATATACAGACCAGTCTGTAAACTGACACTGTACCGTATTATATAAATATATATATATATATATATATATATATATATATATATATATATATATATATATATATATATATATATGTACATATACACACACACTGGTCTGTATATGATGTATAGTACAGTGTCAGCAGGGTACAGACCAGTCTTATACCCTGACATTGTGCCATACATTATATACAGACCAGTCTGTACCTTGACACCATACTGTACATTATATACAGACCGGTCTGTACCCTGACACCATACTGTACATTTTATACAGACCGGTCTGTACCCTGACACCATACTGTACATTATATACAGACCGGTCTGTACCCTGACACCATACTGTACATTATATACAGACCGGTCTGTACCCTGACACCATACTGTACATTTTATACAGTACTCTGATAAACCATACTGTACATTATATACAGACCGGTCTGTACCCTGACACCATACTGTACATTATACAACTAGCAGACTCCGAGACTTTAACAGGAGGACAGCCGTGTAGGGAAAGGCCCCAGCAAGGCGCCAATTCTGCACATGCAGAAATGCTGTCTCCTATGGCAACGGTCCTTTAACATTTCCTAACTCAAATGTAACAGTTCATTCAGCTCCACTACAACTGCCTCTTGTAATTCTCCAACACTGAGCTCCCGATCTCTCACTAGACCCACTGATTCACTGACTTTGAATCCCTTGAGCTTCTCCAAGGTTGGCTGTGGTATCTCCCTCAAGCGTCACCCATGCTTCCCTGCTGGGTCCCTAGTTTGGCACTCCAGATACTTCTCAAGCTTCACCCCTGCTAACCGGTGTGGCCCCTGGCTTGACTCACAAGGCTGATCTGCAAAACTTGATCACAGCCTGAAGTTTCCTGATTCTCCACCCTCGGTGAGAATATGGTTCCACTACTTTCTTCAGTTACTCACTGTGGTCCCTGGTAGAGGTGGTTGGTCCCTTTGTGGCAACAGCCTCCCTTTCCACCTCCGACAACTGACAGGTTCTCCGGCTGGCAGAACCGTCACTTTCGGTAGGACTTCAAGCCGCAGTCCCAACCTTGTGCTGCAACCCTACCTCTGGATAGGCCCTCACAGCCTCACAGCCAGCTGCCCCCAAGATAGGCCCAATCTCTGGCCTAGCAGCCCAGGGGCGTACAACACTCAGTCACCCAGGTGGCACAGAACAAAAATCACCTGACCTCACCTGAATATATAGGTTCTCCTAGCAGGCCAGGGGGTTCAAGAAAGCCATTGGCTGTGATACCCCATATACCCATAACCAAGTTCCCGGTCACCTAGTGGTAGAAGAGAAAAGTGCAACAAGGCCAAACTTAGGGAGAAATCAATAGATCTTTATCAGTCGATTAACATGACTACTCTTGGCAAGTAAATTTGTCAGAAGCTCCCTGACTAAACCCTCAGTACTTGGTTCTGTGTCCAGGGATGCTTCCACAGCTGCCTCACATAGAAACACATGTGCTGATTCTATCCAGCCCCTTGCCCTTGGTGACTGGCCCACTCTCTGTCATTGGATAGCTGCCAGCTCTATCCACCCTGGCAGCCAGCTCTCTCTCTGTGCAGGAAGGGAGGAGCTATGACATCACCCACCCTCTTCTTGTTTACAGAGGCAGAAGATGATCGCAGCAGTGCTGCATTATGTATAATGAAAGAAGACAGCCGGGAGCAGGAGTGTCAGTGTGGCCAGCTGTCAGACTGACCCTAATGTGCTGCTGCATGTTTGTATTTCCCGTTTACCATGCACAGTCAGTGCTAAGTGTTATGGGAGCCAGCTCCTTGGCCTGTGTAAGTGGCTGAGGACCCCCCCCCCCATCCTGGCGCCGTGAGGTGGTTGCCTAAGCTGCCCTATGGTAGCGCTGACCCTGGCTAAAGGTATCCATCTTTATCATTTCAGAAAGTTGTGAGGAATGTTAAAGAGCTGCATTCATTTATGTTTTTTTATAACTGCCTGGAGCTCAGTTTTAAAGGGATCCTTTGGACCCTCGTACTTCTTTTTGTGTTGATAAAGCAAAATAAGGGCAAAAAAAAACGTACTTACTTGCCATTTCTACATAACAAACACATTCCTACAGGCCTATTTGCTGGGGGATGCACAGTTTAAGATGGAGAACAAAACGTAGAAACATGACATTTTTTCTCAGAGAGTAGGTGCAGGATTACCCCTTTCTGAGTCAACCCTTTTCTCCACCCTTACCTACATCCAATTAATGTCCCTTGGTTCCCTCCCCTACCCTCCTCCCATTACTGACCCTTTATAGAATACAGAACCAATTATCATTTTGTGGAGATACGTATTTTGTATGGAATTTATTGATAACAAGAAAAGCAGTCCCCTTTAGCCAGTAACAATAGAGCTTCCACCAGCAACAATAGATTCCCCTGAACAACAATGGACCACCCCATACAAAATTCCCCCAATGGCAGCAACAACAGACCCCCAGCAGCAACAACAGATCTCCCCACAGTCAGCATCAATACACTCTACAGCAGCCAGCAACAATAGACCCCTCCCTCCCAGCAATAACTGCCCCCCCCAGCAACAATAGACCCCCCTGCAAAAATAGATCCATTGCAGCTAGAATAGATCCCCAGCAGCCTGCATCAATAGACCCTGCAGCACACCCCAGCACATCTTGCCATTACATACAGTCAGTACTGGAGGTGCCAGAACGGTGTCCCCCTGCATTTAGGCTGAAAAAATGCCCTGTGTAGAAGTAAACTGCTAAAGTCTCCAAATGACCCCATTGCCAGTTCATTTTATTGCTGGCGGATCCACCTTTATTCAGCAGACACAATAAATTTGGATAACTACTACTTCCCAGCGCTGACCCATAACTGAAATACAAGCCTTGATTTGACTGACCTTTCTGTAACCTCCTTTCAAGTCTGTATATTCAGCAGTTCTATGGATTACACAGACATAGAAGCTGGAGAAAGGGTGTTGAGTGGTGCAGGCCTTTAATTAATACACAGCTCTTTTAACCAGCTATTAATTAAGTTGTCCATGATGTGCGTACATTATAATGTCTACTGATTTTTTCTGAGCACCCTCTTTGCTTGTCATTCATATTGCTGGTAATACTTTTTATTAAAGGGTCACTAAAGGAAAAACATTTTTTTGCTGAAATGACTGTTTACAGGGTATAGAGACATAAAAGTTAACTGATTCCTTTTAAAAATGATTACAAATAGATAAAAATCAATCATATAATGTGCCTGCAGGTTAGTTTCACTTTTAAACTGGTTTCATGTTCCTGTGAACTAGAGAGACACTAGAGAGAACAAAAACAAACAAATCCAGGGCAGTGTTTTGTTTTTAAAATGATTCTGATTGGTTCTGTTAAGTTTTAGACACACAGTAATGACAGCTTAGACCATCGTGAAAAGCTCCCAGTACTGTGGTTATAAGGAGCCAGACAACCAGGAAGTGTGGAGATCACAGCAGAATTACAGCTTCAAAGCAAAAACGAACAATGAGGACATGAAACCAGTAGTGCAGTAAGGTAAAGGAAGCTATTTAGCTAAAAAAAAATATTTCCTTTAGTGATCCTTTAAGGAAACTGCAGGTCATTATACTTTTTATATCAAAACATAATACTATTTATTATATGTTGTTATTATTATTAGTGCCAAGATATTACTTAAAGGGTAGCTCCACTTTCCTGAAAAAAAAATAGCAAATAAAAAAAATAATACAATTGCGACAAATGTCATATTGTAATTGAATGTTATAAAAAAAATACCTTTCCTTTTCAATCTGCTGCTCTGTAACGTTCTGTAAATTGCAATGCAATATGAAGAGATGTGTACAGAACGCCCCCCAGAAACATTTCCTGCTTGTGTGATTGGCTCGCTGATTTTCCTAGAAGTCTGCACTAAGATACAAGTCATCCCCTGCAACAAAAATGTCATTTTTGTAAGATATTCCCAAAAGGAAATCATGTCTAAAGGGATACAGACCCTACAATTTTCCTTATTAGAGTCTTGCAGGTGCATCAGCTGGTTGATAATTATGAAACCACTCCCATTAGACTCACCCGTCACATGGGCACAGAGAAACACACAGGGATTTCTTCGGAATAACAAAAGGTAGGAATCTGCAGCAAAGCTTGTTAAATCCTTGCAATGTACATAGATTACTTAGAAGGGAATTTTGTGGAGTTACTCTTTAAGTTTAAAATGCACATCTATTATAGTTTCTAAAGGAACTTACAATCTAACCTCTTTACAATACTCTTTACAATGCTTTTTGGAACCAGCGATCCTATAAGGCTAACATATCAAAAGTGTTGATTGTGTTTGTGGCATTTCTAGTTCACCAGTGCCCAGGCTACAGATGCCTACATATTCCTAACAAGTAATAAAAGAGCTTTAAAACAAGCCCTCAGCAATCTAGCTACTTGCACTGGAAAGTAGTCATGCATCAAAGATCCTTAAAGATGACACTAAACCCCTGATTTCACTCCCACATGTCAGTCCGACTTCGGGGGGGGATTTCACAGACATCTGTGCAGGTTTTTGCACAGATGACAATGAAATCACACCCCGAAATAGCAAAAAGTAGTAAAGAAACTACGTTTTGAATACCGGTGCTGCGCCGCAAATGCAGCGTCGCAGCGATTCGGACGGTGCCAGTGCCAGCAATTGCCGCTGATTTGACATGCGATTTGACATTGCATGTAAAAATACACCAATGTAAACAAGGGCTTAGCCTACGTTTACATTGTTGTGATTTGGCATGTGATTTGACATGTCAAATCGCATGCCAAATTGACGGCTATTGTTGGCAATGGCACCGTCCGAATCCCTGCAATGCCAACTTTGTGGCGTTGCACCGATTCCCAAAAGTCGTTTCTGTACTACTTTTGGCGACTTTGGGTGCGATTTCAATAGACATCTGTGCAGGAACTCACGCAAATGTCTCTGATATCGCCCCATCGAAGTGGGACTGACATGCAGGTTTGAAATTGTGCAAGTTCAGTTAAAGGCTAAAGGCTCTAAAAAATATTTTCTGTCAATTTATTGCAGCTTACAAGCACCTGATGATCGTCTACAAGGCTGGCTGGCTCCAAAGATTCTGCTCTACATAGAAAGTACAGGGGAAGGGATTGTGATTTCAGTGCCTCTGTTATAAAATTGGAAGATTACTTTTCTTCAAAATGCCTGTAGCTATAGAGGTGAATAGAAACACATTTTTTAGTGCTTTTACTTTCTGTAAAAAAGAAAACTTCACTGCAACACTGTTGCAGTGTTTTTTCCCCCCACAATAGATCTTTATTAAAAGTAAGTAAAAGTATTACATTATATATGGTAATATATAACTTGTACAACAAAAGCATATACAAACACAAACAATAACAGCGTATATAAGCACAAGAGATTTGTTATAGTAATGGTTAGAGTACATGAATTACAGCTTTTGTTAACCCCCAAAAAATTGGATCCTGCTCCTTTAAAGCTTTTTTTTTTACAGCACAGTGCTTGTGCTGTGTCATTTGGCCCCATGTAACACCTGTAATACCAGGCTGATCCTGCCAGTTTCTTCCCTCCCCTCTGTAAACTGACCATGGTATATCATAGCTGCTGAGCCCTGACACCGTGGTCAGTTTATGTGCCTCCGTCATCCGCAGCCCTCCTGTCCTTCTCTGTGCTCTCTCCCCTTCCCCTCCCTGCCTGTCAGTACCCGCCTCTTCGCTCCTGCTGCTCTCATAACTGTTAAGGCTTAACCTCCTGGGCGGTGTTCCCGAGTCTGACTCGGGGTGAGATTTTTGGGCTAGGATCGGTAACCCCGAGTCAGACTCCGGCTCGCCTCGCTGGATGTACAGGGAGTTTTACTTACCTTGTCCCTGGATCCAGTGATGCCACCGCGCTGTGTGAGCGAGCAGGACCTCGCTCGATTCACACAGTGCCTCCGTGTGACGCCGATCTCCGTTCCCTGCGACGTTACGACGCACGGGGACGGAGAACGGCGCCAAATTCAAAAAAGTAAACAAACACTATACATACAGTATACTGTAATCTTATAGATTACAGTACTGTATGTAAAAAAAACACACCCCCCTTGTCCCTGGTGGTCTGTCCTGTGTAATGCATGTCATTTTATATAATAAAAACGTTTCTTTCTCCCTGCAAACTGTAGATTGTCCATAGCAACCAAAAATGTCCCTTTATGTCAAAAATAGTTTTAGATCAGCTAAAAAACAGCGATAATAAATTATAATCACTTGCAGAATTGTGCGATAGCGATTTGTGGGGAAATTCGTCATAAAAAAAAAAAAATAATGACAGCAACAATTCTGCAACTGAGCAAATTTCAGTGATTTTGATTTGATTACATTACTGAATAATTTTTATTATAATTATATTATTATTTGTTATAATTATTTATTATATTATAATTTATAATTTTGTTTTTAAAAAAATGTCATACCCGGGATGCCTATTAGAAGCTTGTTTGGTCAGATTTAAGTGAGTTATTTCTAAAAATTACAGGCCTACAATATAAAACGCCAAATTTCCTTGCAAATAATGGTACCTCTTTCAGCATGTTTTTTCTGAAAGAATCATACCGCCAGGGAGGTTAATGTACACAGGGTGTTTTACAACCTCCCCCGAATGATTTAATTTGACAGATAGTAAACAATGTTTAAAAATGTCCATTTAACCGCATTTACATTACCCATAACTTTTTGCTGTACATCATCCAGGAGGGAGGGGGAGAGAGGAACACAGTGCTCTGTTCTTTCCCCTACGTACTGCCGCTGCATAGAGAGAGATGGGAGGAGGGAGCAGACATAGGAGGAGAGGGATGGGATGCTGGGAGAGGGCGGTTATGTCACTGTCCCCAGGATAGCAGCCGACGGTTCTTCTAGCTGACAAATGAAGAGGAGGGGTGGCGGCTATGCTGCCAGCAGCACACAATCAGGCTGGAGCCTCTCCAGCTCCTCTGTTAGTGTTATGGTATTACTGCAGAGGTGTACAGAGCTGGAACTGACTCCTCTCACAGCTAACGCGGCCCCTGCCCACCGGGAAACTGCCCGCCCAGGTCAGGATCAGCCCTGCTAAGCAGGGACAAAACCAGGGACAGACGTGTTGTGGGGACACCCTAGGTAAAGCAGACCTTTCATGCCTTTCACTAAAATTCACATTGGCATACAGCTCTGCATGCTGACATAAAATGTTCTTACAAACATAGTTTGCTTTTACTTACAGTTTATTATTTTTTCACTTCCTGGTTGAGTGAGGCACTGGTGATATAACACTGGCCTCACTGCAGCTGCAGGCATCATTCAGATATCGCCACTTTGAGTCCCCGATGTCATATGATGGTGAACATGGAGAAGTGATTACACCCAGGTTCTTAGCTCTGCAACATGACAAAAAAATATTTAGCAGCCATGCTTCTTAAAGGCAATGTTTTTGTTGTTTTAACTTGGTATTGGTGTAGTTATATTCCCGGTGTTGCTTGTTTGCCTTAACTTGTAAAAATGGGCTTATATGTTGTGGCTGCAGCTTTTTGTGTCTCTAATATCCATGTATTCATTCACCTATCTTGTCCCTATGCACTAAAAGGACAGGCAACTTCTTGTTCTAACTTATGCCGTGTTCAATCCATGCCTTGCCATTTCTTCTGTGTTGCATCACAATTGTGCAAGTGCTAATATGATGAAAACACATCTCTTATATCACAACTGTGCGTGCAGAGCAACAAATTATACCATGAAACTACATGATCAATGCACATCTTACAGGTGAAAAACACAAGGTGCAAGTAGAAAGGTTTATACAACCTTCAAAGAAACCCCATTGCCAGGCTAACCATTTCATCTACAATGTTCAAATAAAATGATATGTGCATTTAATGTATTTTATGCATACTATTTACAGTAATAGCTAGATTCAGGTACAATGGTGCAAACTTGCGGCGGCGTAGCTTAGCGTGTTTAGGCTACGCCGCCGTAAGTCAGCTAGGCAAGTACACGATTCACAATGTACTTGCCTGCTATCTTACGGCGGCGTAGCCTAAAGCGGGCGGGCGTAAGGGAGCCTAATTCAAATGTGTTTGAGGGGGGCGTGTTTTATGTTAATGAAGCTTGACCTCACGTTTTTTACGTTTTTTGCACCCTGCGCATGCGCCGGGCGCCTACATTTCCTAGTGTGCATTGCGGCTAAATACGCCGCACGGGCCTATTGATTTTGACGTGGACGTAAACTACGTAAATCCCGATTCACGGACGACTTACGCAAACAACGTAAAAAATTCGAATTTCGACGTGGGAACAGCGGCCATACTTGACATTACTATTCCAATAGGGCCTAGCTCTAACTTTACGCGGCCTATCTCTTACGCAAACGGCGTAAAAGCACTGCGTCGGCCGGGCGTACGTTCGTGAATCGGCGTATCTCCTCATTTACATATTCTATGCCGACCGCAATGGAAGCGCCACCTAGCGGCCATCCAAAATATTGCAATCTAAGATAGGACGGCGCAAGCCGTCGTATCTTAGATATGTTTAAGCGTATCTCTGTTTGAGCATACGCTTAAACATAAGTCGGCGTAGATTCTGAGTTAGGTCGACTTATCTACTGATAAGTCCGCCTAACTCTTACTGAATCTACCTATAAGTGTGTAGACATCCAAAAGGCTTAAGACTGCAGCTGGGCATTACCATTTGGATATGAATTCAGCAGCCCCAGCAGACTTAGATCTGTCACTAAATTGAAACTTGGTAGTATTCACTTACAATCCTGCCTTGGCAGCTTTATAAAACGTTATAAAGGGAGGTTAATAGAAGTGGTGGAGAAGCTGAGCCAACACAGAGAGTACCGTTTATACTCGAGTCAGTGTACCTGAACGATGCCACACTCCTCCGCACAGCTGCAGCCACTACTTTAGGCCACAACTTTAGCCTAGTCTTCGGATCCGGCGACCATCTTGCTCCTCCCGGCCTCTCCACCAGCACTGTATCCTGGCCTCCCTGGTGTCTGGCTCCCTCATCGCTTGCAGATCCTGCTCCATGGGCTTCTGACTGGGCGGGGGTCTGAACGGAACAGTTCCCTCTCGCACAGCGGCGGCCCCAAATCCAGACCGCGGCTTCGGCCTAGTCCCGGGCTCTGGCGGCCATCTTGGTACTCCCGGCCTCTCCACCAGTGCTGCATCCCTCATTTCCTGGCTTCTGCACTCAGGCCTATGGACGCTTCCTGCATCCTCCAGGTGAGTGGCACAGTGAGGTTGCAATGGGCACAGTAATGTTGCAATGGGCACAGTAATGTTGCAATGGGCACAGTAATGTTGGGCACAGTAATGTTGCAATGGGCACAGTAATGTTGGACACAGTAATGTTGCAATGGGCACAGTAATGTTGGGCACAGTAATGTTGCAATGGGCACAGTAATGTTGGACACAGTAATGTTGCAATGGGCACAGTAATGTTGGGCACAGTAATGTTGCAATGGGCACAGTAATGTTGGACACAGTAATGTTGCAATGGGCACAGTAATGTTGGGCACAATAATGTTGCAATGGGCACAGTAATGTTGCAATGGGCACAGTAATGTTGGGCACAGTGATGTTGTAATGGGCACAGTAATGTTGGGCACAGTGATGTTGGGCACAGTGAGGCATGCAAATGGGCACAGTGAGGTGTGCAAATGGGCATAGTGAACCTACAAATGGGCATTGTTGACCCTCTTTTCCGCTAACAGTAGCTGCTGCATTCTCACCCTAGACTTATACTGGAGTCAATAAGTTTTCCCATTTTTTTGTGGTAAAATTAGGTACCTCGGCTTATACTTGGGTCGGCTTATACTCGAGTATATACGGTAATTAGAAACTACTGTATAAGAAGAGGATAGGGCCACCAACGGGGCTCGGTGTGGGAAGGATTAGGATAGAGGGGTGGGGCAGATTTATGTTTCTGTTTATATAATATCATTGTTCATTTCATTTGTCTTTCACATTATTTTACGCACATTCTTGTACTCACTGGAATTTGTTTCACATTTCTCACTAGTAAAGCTTTGTGCATTTGGATAAGCTTGGAACACTGGTATGTATTCATATGATGGTCTTTGTACTTTTAAAACATTTAATAAAAACTATTGGAATAGAAGAAGAGGAGAGGACTACGATGTGCGAGAATATAGGTGATTGGGCTAGGGAATTGGCACTTTGCGAAAAGTTGATTTCCTAGCAAGTTCAGAGGCACATTGCAATTTTCTGTGATTTTACCTTCAATTTTTTAAGTTAGCGTCAGGGTCCCTTTAATTGTGCCACATGCTTTTGTTCAAGCGTAAATCAGGCCAATTCTCATTTTTTTCTGTTCTTCAAATGGGGGTTAGGGTGCCAAATCAATCAATTTGATTTTATTTTTATTTGTAACTGGCAGCAAACCTATCATTTTTCCTTACCTAATTTTATTGAGTATTCCCAATTCCTGCTATGGGAATTGCTTAAAGAAACAAATTAAAATACAACAAAGTTTGTATTGTCTAATACAGGTTATACGAAGACTAAAAGGCAATAAGCATTTTTCTCTTTGTGATTTTTTTTCCATATATATATATATGTGAGTCATTTCCACTATGTTTCTTCTCATACAAAGTAGATAAACTTTTCATTTTATTAATATTTCTAGAGACATACCAGTATATTTTTACCAGTAAAGGTTATCTGGGTCACATGTTTTTGTTCATACACTGGAGTAAATGAATCATTTCCTTCATGTTTTGTACTGCCCTACTTGTGTGAAGGACAGCAGATAGTAAAATTCATAATACTGTATCATTCTAGAGATACAGCTGTTATACTGAGGAGCAGATGGGTTTATCCTTTGGTACAGTTTAATTAACATTAGTACAGATCATCTGGATCATGAGAGATGACTACACTATTAACACCATATCTGCCGTATTAAACAGGGAGCTATAATAGCTATAATAAAAATTTGCTATGAGGAGATGGGACAATATGCATTTGGCGTCAGTTGTACCATGAAGGCCAAATGTTACCAATTCTTTGTGGCAATCTAGGATTCCTGTTTACTAATCTGATGTAGGGGAGGATATTGGGCTCCATTCACATAACGGTATTTTACCACATCCGAATATGTGGTAAGATACCGCATAGCGTTTTTCAAAAAGTTTTTTGGCATTCACTAAAAAACACCACTAAAATACTGTGTTATTTTATGAAGTCATGCAGTATTTTGGTAGTGAAAGCCTGTGGTATTTTACCGCTGATGGTAGGCGGCATCCTTAACCACTTCATACCAGGCATTTTCACCCCCTTCCTGCCCTGGCCAATTTTCAGCTTTCAGCACTGTCACGCTTTGAACAATTGCACGATTGTGAGATGTGGCTTCCAAACAAAATTGACATCCTTTTTTTCCCACAAATAGAGCTTTCTTTTGGTGGTATTTGATCACCTCTGCAGTTTTTATTTTTTGTGCTATAAACAAAAAAAGAGCGACAATAAAAAAAATAAAAACAATGGCCCTGATTCTTAAAGCACTTACGCCGACATATCTACTGATACGCCGCATAAGTGCACGGATGCCCCGTCGTATCTATGCGCCTGATTCTTAATACAAGATACGCCTGAAATTTGGCTTCATCCGACCGACGTAAGTTTCCTAAGCCGTGATTCTGAGCATGCGCGTGCATGCGCCGTTCATTCGGACCATCATTTGCATGGGGTCACGGTTCATTTAAATGAATCACGCCCACCGTCCACCTACTTTGAATTAGGCGGGCTTACGCCGAATGATTTACGTTACGCTGGCGCAACGTAGGGAGCGAGTGCTTTGTGAATACTCAGCTTGCCTCTCTGGGATACGTCGGCGTAGCGCATATGAGATGCGCTACGCCGGAACAAAGATGCGTCGATCTTCCTGAATCTGGCCCCATATGTTTTACTTTTTACTATAATAAATATCCTTTTTTTTTCTCAGTTTAGGCCGATATGTATTCTTCTACATATTTTTGTTAAAAAAAATCACATTAAGTGTATAGTGATTGGTTTGCGCAAAAGTTATAGCACCTACAAAATAGGGGATAGATTTATGGCATTTTTTGTATTTATTTGTTTACTAGTAATGGCAGTTATCTGCAATTTGTATCAGAACTGCGATATTGGGGCGGACAGTTCGGACACTTGACACTATTTTGGAACCATTCACATTTATACAGTGCTATAAATATGCACTGATTACTGTATAAAAGTGACTGGCATGGAAGGGGTTAACACTAGGGGGCGAGGAAGGGGTTAAATGTGTTCCCTAGGGAGTGATTCTAACTGTGGGAGGGGACTGACTGGGGGAGGTGACCGATCGGTGTCCCTATGTACAAGGAACACACCATCAGTCTCCTCTCCCTCCCTGACAGGACGTGGATCTCTGTGTTTACACACAGAGATCCACATCCCTGGCTCTGTAACTTCCGATCGTGGGTACCGCTAGGCACCCGCGGGACGCAGTGGGCGTGCGCGCGCCCCCTAGCAGCTGGGAGGCTAGAGGACGTCATATGACGTCCACCCAGGATGGCAGAGCCACCTGGGTGGATGTCATATGACAATAGGCGTGATGTGAAGTGGTTAAAAAAGTACTAAAGGATTGTTTTAAAAAAAATAACAAACATATCATACTTACCTTTGCTGTGCAGCTTGTTTTGCACAGAGTGGCCCCGATCCTCATCTTCTGGGGTCCCTCGGCAGCTGTCTAGGGTCCTCTCCACATCAGCTAACCCCCCTGGGAGGCCCTTTCCCAAGGGGGTTATCTTGCGGGCGCACTCGAGAGTCCAGCATTTGCGTCCATAGACACGAATGCCGGACTCGGCCCAACCCCACAGCACTCTCGTCATTGGATTTGATTGACAGCAGCACAAGCTAATGGCTGCACTGCTATCAATCTATCCAATGCAGAGCCACCGTGAGGACGGGGCAGAAATCGATAGCGTTCTCAACGCGGGACTTTTGAGGGTTCAGGTAAGTAAACGGGGCCTCCAGGGGGGCGGTAAGCGTCGGATGTTTTTTCACCTTAATGCATAGGATGCTTTAAGGTGGAAAAAAAAAACCTTTACAACCCCTTTAACACAGGTTATAAATAGTTGGTTGTTAAGGAGCGGATGGCCGTCAGCGTCCTTAACAACCAATAATTGTCATCTGACAGCTGGATGTAAGGGAAAAATGCAGACAATGAAAAATTAAGAAAAAAATTACGGTGTGGTTTCCCCTTAATCCAGGCCATTTTGAGTAGAACCCCCACACCCACATTTAAAAAAAAATGGTGTGGGCCCCCCCACGCAAAATCCATACCAGACTCTTATCCGATCATGCAGCCCAGCAGGTCAAGAAGGGGGTGGCAAGAGAGTGCCCCCCCAAAACCATACCAGGCCACATGCCCCAAAGCTCTCCCCCCCAAAGCACCTTGTTTATGGGGACAAGGGCCTCTTCCCCACAACCCTGGCCAGTGGTTGTGGGGATCTGCAGAAGGGGGCTTATCAGAATCTGGAAGGCCCTTTCAATAAGGGGACCCCCAAATCCCCCCCCCGTTAAATGAGTATTGGGTACATAGTACCCCTACTCATTCGCCCAAAAAAAAAATGCAGTGTAAAAAAAGACAGTAAGCTGATTTTGACAAGTCCTTTATTTTAAAAAAAATTGTCCCCCCATGTAGATCTATTGTCAATTACAATGCCCGCTGCCACCGTCAAACCGAAAACAAAGCAAAAACAAACACTCTGCTCCTGTCATCTGTCAGCTCCATTGTCTGATAGTTAATAAATAACTAAGGGGCAGTGCCACTCTTTTACGTTACCGAGTGCCAATGCACCCTTGTGAAATCAATGACCGGAGCATGCTGGGTCTCGGTGTCACCGGGTGGCACCAGCCCTTAGCTTGCAGATGGCGGGAGCCTTAGTCAGGAGTGGACCGTTTTTTCTTTTTTGAGTTGGCGGTGGCAGCGGGCATCGTGATTGATGATGGATCTACATCAGGGGACATTTTTTTAAAATAAAGGACTTGTCAAAAACTGCCTACTGTTCTTTTTTACACTACACATGTGTGATATCAATATCATGTCACCTTGCAATCTCTGAGAACAAGTACCTGTTCTCTCCAGCATAAAAGACACAACTGAGCATGTGCAGGTCGGCTACTCTGCCTGTGTTAGCTGGCCTTCCCCAGATAGACAGTGCAGGAGGGGAAGGATCGGTGCATACAGGATAAACCAGACTTTTTACAAAACGCAGAGGATTAACCCCTTAAAACGGAGGTCCACACAAAAAGTGATCCTCTGCTTTTTGGAACCCTCCCCCCTCCAATGTCACATTTGGCACCTTTCAGGGGAAGGGGGTGCAGATACCTCTATAATACAGGCATATGCACCCACTTCTGGGAATAGACTCCCACGGTAGTCACGCCCCCCCTGCTGTCTTCTGGGAAACACACTAGTCCCAGGAGACAGCAGGGACCAGTGCCACCACGCCTCACTTCCTGATTCCCTTACTGAGGATGGAGGCGGGGTTAGCCAAGAGACGAGCGATTGCTGGGCTTGGGCTGCCAACATCACGGGTGTGCTGGACAGGTAAGTGTCCATTTATTAAAAGTCAGCAGCTGTAGTATTTGTAGCTGTGGGCTTTTAATGTTTTTTTTTTTTTTTTTTCGTGGGACCTCCGCTTTAAGTTTCACAGTGAGTATAACAAGTATGCTATGCTGCATATACAGACTGATTTTACTGTTGTGGATTTAGTAACACTTTAAGTGTGTCCTATAGGTGTTTCTAACTGTGGGGGGGAGTAAACTGACTGGAAGTACAGAAAGATCACTATTCCTGATCACTAGGAACAGACAATCTCTCTGTACTGCCCTCTCAGAATGGGGATATGCTTTGTTTACATAGGCAGATCCCTGCTCTGCCTCTGAGGAGTGATCAAGGGTGGCTGGCAGACATCATGGCCGCCTGACCCACGCTTCGGCTCCCCCGCCATGCAGTAGGCATGCGCCCGCAGTGTCTTGTGCATGAAACGGCGTACGTTTCGCACAATGGGGCCGCCCTGCCGCAGTATATATGTGGTGGGCTGTCTTTAAGTGGTTAAATATTGCATGCTGGGACTACTACTTTACCATATGCCTATTGTGAATGGATTTTTACTCCTGTTTTATGTAGTATTTACCCAGTGTTTTTGCTTTATGCTGTTAATTCAGCATAAAGCAATAGCGAATTGACATTTTCAGGATCACATGCAGTATTTGGGAAAACACTTAAATACCGCATGCAATCTGGTTCTGTGAATGGAGACCATTGTGGGCTAGGAAGATCTACCTTTTTAGAATAGAGATATTTCTGTCTCTTACTTCCTGCCACGTGATGCTGTACAGAAAGCGGGGAGGGGGGGGGTTGTCTCTAGAATAAGAAGACATGGACAGCAATATAAACACTGACAGTCATTTTAACTCTTCAGGACTCTACTAAAAATGTGTTTTTGTTTTTCATCTTTGGTCCTGTTGGAGAGATTTACCATAACTACCCCTACTGGCAGGAAGTGAGGGGAAAACCTTCTAGGGACACTGATGGCAATAAACACGTCAGAGACTTTAACCCTTTTCCAATTTATCTAAAATTACAAAAAAAAAGGTTTGGGCTGATGTTGAACTTTAACGTGATAACTCTGTGGGCCACAAACATGTATTTCTTGTGTTTATTAATTTGTTAGGGAGACTGCTGTGTTAAATACAACATGCCAAATAGACACTGTTTTAGTTTCAGAAAAACTCAAGTAAGGAAGCAAGATTACAGTAAAATCAATATTACATAATGGCATGTATTGTTGATGATGATGTCTGGCTGGGGATTGTGAGCCAGAGTATTACAGGCTTGATGAACTTTATATAACTTGTTTATTATGTTATAGGTTGCTGGACAG
Organism: Rana temporaria; assembly: GCF_905171775.1. NCBI lineage: Eukaryota > Metazoa > Chordata > Amphibia > Anura > Ranidae > Rana > Rana temporaria. The sequence continues at coordinate 171,133,163 of NC_053489.1, forward strand.
TTTTCACCTAATCTTCACTGCCAGCTGAATGACCAAAGACATAGAGCTAGCCTAAAGCAAGGTAATATATAAAGGAGTATAAGATATTTGGCAACATTACATTTTAGATCCCAGAGATGTAAGCAGTGTACTGGGATACTGCCAAGTGTTCTAGGTACAGATGAGTTGTAGGCAATAATAAAATATAGTTGGGAATTGTTATTCACTGTAAAGCTTGAGAATACAATGGGAACATGTTACTTTGAAGTATATGCTCTTGTAAGGCCAAAAACCGAACTATTTCAAAAGGAAATATTTATGAGATATTCTAGATTGTGAAAGAAAGCTTCATGGGTCTTAATGTGAACCTATGGCCATGCTATAGATATTTTTTAACAATCAGTAGATGAGCTTTAAAACAAGCCCACACAGATCTCCATAGCTAAAGGCACTGTGGAGAAATTCATCCTTTTAGTTCACAAGAGAAGTCATCCAAGTTGGGTCTGCCTCAGGGCTCAAGTCCTACGGGAACGCGTGGGAATGGAGTCCCTGCACTTTTTTCACAGCAGGAATGCAGTTCCCTTTGCAGGACTAGAGCCAAGCCTTCACTAAGCGGCGATGCCCAGCTCGAGTCACTGTCAGGGACAGACGAACCTTAGTAATCCTTTATGTTACTGGCTGCTTCCTATATATGGATTCATCGGGTAGTGTGCGGGTATTCCGTCACTTCCTCTATGCCGCAATGTCTCCTGGGAGCTTTTGTTATTGTTCCCAGGAGACATTGCGGAGGTCTGCTGCAAGTTATCGCAGGATTTAGAAAGATCTTGCTTATAGTTCTTTCTAAATCCCGCGATAACTTGTGTAAAGGATTACTAAGGTACAGTGAATCGGTTTAGTAATTATGCATATGAGCGTATCATTTTTTTATTTTTTTTGGGGGGGTGGATCTTGGGTGGGAGTTCCCACACTTTTTTCCCCAGGACTTGACCCCTGGTCTGCCTTCAGTATGCTCTCCCCATTACCATGAGTGCTACCAATGTTTAGGGCAGTAGGGATAAAGGCCCAGAATGCAAGATGTCTGCGTTCTGGGCATTCATCCCTGGTTGCATACTTCCCTTAATCTTAGTAGCACTTGGTGCACTGTCCAACCCTGTCAAGCCACAGCAGCTCTCATCCCTTATAGACTCTGGCAGCAAGACTTGCACCTAAACACTGGAGCCATATGCATCTAGGTTACATACCCAGTGTACATGGCGCCTTAAGTGCAATAAAATAGCTTGGTTTGTTTCATTATTAAAATGTTATACCGTATTTGCCGGTGTATAAGGCGACCGGGCGTATAAGACGACCCCTTAATTTTAATTTTTTTTAAGATTTTTTGCCTGTACTCACCGTATAAGACGACCCCCCTTCCGAGGCTTTCGGAGCTTCATATTTCTTCCTTCTGGAGCCATATCCTGCTTCCTTCTTGCTGAAGCTAATCATGGCGAGCGATGTATTCTATTAATGAATACAAAGCCTGCTTGGATTGGCAGAGGATGTAACATCATCAGCCCACACCTCTCTGACTCTCAAAGCCAATCCAAGCAGGCTACTGTATGTAGCCTGCTCGGATTGGCAGAGGTTGTTACTCCAATCCGAGCAGGCTCTGTATTCATTTGAATACATCGCTCACCGGGATTGGCTAAGCGGTATATACTGTATGTATACGCCGGGTCAGCAGGCATCCGAGCAGCTGATCCGACGTATAAGATGACCCCTGCTTTTTGGCCAGTTTTTTTAAAGCGGTTGTAAACCGCATATATAATTTTTTTTTTTTTTTTTACCTGCAAGGCAAAATGCATAATCAGCTAGTATGCACCGCATAATAGCTGATTATGAAATACTTACCTAAAAACGAGGTGAACAACACTTACCTGGTTCACGCCGAGCGAGATGTCATCTTGCTCCGGCGTGTCTTCCGGGTATCGCCGCTCCAGCGCTGTGATTGGCTGGAGCGGCGCCGCTCCAGCGCTGTGATTGGCTGGAGCGGCGATGACGTCACTCCCGCGCATGCGCGCGGGAGATTTAAAAATCGGCAAGGTCCGGCGGCTGCCGGATCTTCCGCCGTGGATCCCCCCTGCGCATGCGCCGCCCGCATTGCGAGGGGAATATCTCCTAAACCGTACAGGTTTAGGAGATATTCTTTTTACCTACAGGTAAGCCTTGTTATAGGCTTACCTGTAGGTAAAAGTGCAAATTTAAGGTTTACAACCGCTTTAAGTGTAAAAGGTAGTCTTATACGCCAGAAAATACAGTATATATAATATATAACACACAAAATCTCTTGATATTAATTGAGTTATTCACTACAGTAAGGCTTATTTTTCATGGTCCTGTCTGGGGAATAAACAGTTTGGGTCCTAATAAACGGAAGCATCAAAATATGCAAAGAGCTAATACATTTTAAACACTGCAGACTGAAGGCATCTGATTAAAGTTGTAAATTAAATACTATATATGATGAAAGTAATATCCCAATCTTGTATGCAATTATATTTATCTAAAAAGTAAATGCTACAATAAGAAATTAAAATAACTCCATTGATTGGAATGCTGTGATACTGTGCTTCTCTTTAACGATATTTACATATTCGGATTGGTTCTCTCTTATCCTCATGCACAGGAGAAACTGAGCCGGCTGCCAAATCCCCCAGGAGGCCCATAAAATGCTGTATTTCACATTTGCAATGAAGGTTCCCCCTCTGGGTTGCACCTTGTGTGTCCTAATTTCCCTAATTAATTCAACTGATAAACCTGAAATAGTGGTGTAAGGCCGCAGGGAAATCTTATTTCATGTGATACAGCCAACCAAAGCCAACGACAAACATTAAATTCCCTCACACCTGCAATTCTCAGACCTGCTCTCATTTTGCTGCTCTTTCCTTGATACGCCTGTGCACACATGGCATAATTGCGGTTCCAGTTTATTTTATGGTGTCCTCAAGGAATCTTCATTCTCCTTTCAAGACTTTGGCAAGGAAACCTAAATCTTGGTTGCAGAGTGAGCTGTCACTTAAATCTCAAGTTCACCTTTTCACTTTCCTACCTTTTGAAATATTTGCTGGTCTGTCTTTATTTTTGTCATCTATATTAATTACCTTTCCGTCTGCTATTTTATATTACTTCAATTTGCATTCTTCAGACCCCGCTAACTTTTTTTTTTTTTTTACTGGTTACCAAGGGTAATCACATGCTTTTGAAGAGATGTGGAATGACTATTACCATACAGGCTGAATATTACAGTAAAGATATATTAATCTTACAATATAGGCTTGTTGAAAGTCCAGCTATTCATACTTCATCTATCAAGTGGAACACAGCAGATTGGAACTCCCTGTGGATACTGTGCCAGATATCCCTGCAGCCTTGGGAGCCATTGATATAACTGTCAAGAGTAAAAGATTTGTGTGTATTCTGAAAAGCACTACGGCTGTCAAAGGGGAAATGAGAATGTGAGGGACACAAACTCTGAACTGTTGAGTTGTCTTGAGTTATTTACCTTTGCAGTGCTGTTGCAGTCATTTTGTAACAATAAACAAGTCTGCTACTGCTACAAGTCCTGTGTCTGAGTTTTGAGCCAGTTGAAAAAATACAATAATATTAATTACCCTATGAAGGTGATTTACTAAAGGCACAAATAGGCTGTGCACTTTTCAAGGGAAATTTTACTTATCACTTTTCCCAGAGCTTAGTAAATCATCCAATCGTGAACAAGCAAAAGTGTTTTTTTTTTTTTTGTAATTTTCTTTGCACATGATTGGATATTCTTTGCAAGGTGACATTTTATCTCATTCACTAAGCTCTGGGGAAATTTTACTTTGGGCAACTTTCCTTGCAAAGTTGTAAGGTAAACCAGATTCCCAGCACCACAAAACCAGTACGGGCTTATGTTAATATTCATGCGAGTGTGCATTGCTCACATGCTAATACTTCTAGACAAAGAGGCAATCGTACTATTCCAGGTCATCATGCTTGCATTTGTGCATGCACTCACACTTATACACACACGTACATGTACATATGAATTAGCGTGCATACTAAGTGCATACTTATAGCTAGATTCAGGTAGCCGGGCGCATCTTTGAGGTGGCGTAGCGTATCGTATTTACGCTACGCCGCCGTAAGTCAGAGAGGCAAGTGCTGTATTCACAAAGCAATTGCCTCCTAAGTTACGGCGGCGTAGCGTAAATGGGGCCTAATTCAAATGAGGATGAGGGGGCGTGTTTTATGTAAATGTTACGTGACCTGGCGTGATTGACGGTTTTTACGAACGGCGCATGCGCCGTCCGTGTACATATCCCAGTGTGCATTGCAAGGACGTATTGGTTTTGACGTGAACGTAAATTACGTCCAGCCCCATTCACAGACGAGTTACGCAAACAACGTAAAATTTTCACATTTCGACGCAGCTATTTGTTCGACTAACTTTACGCCGGAAAAAGCCATACGTAAACGGCGTAAAAAAATGCGCCGGGCGCACGTACGTTCGTGAATCGGCGTATCTAGTCATTTACATATTCTACGCCAAACTCAACGGAAGCGCCACCTAGCGGCCAGCGGAAAAATTGCACCCTAAGATACGACGGCGTAGGAGACTTACGCCGCTCGTATCTTAGCCTAATTTAAGCGTATCTGGTTTCCAGAATACGCTTAAATTTACGCCGGCGTAGATTCAGAGTTACGACGGCGTATCTACTGATACACCGGCGTAACCCTACCTGAATCCAGCTATTAGTGTCTAGTGGCCTATTTAAAATGGTCTGTCACCATGAGCAGTTGCTGAATAGTCTTCAGCTTTTATCTGTATTGCTGAGAGCCGATCCTTTCAACCTGCTTATATGTGTATGACCCGGTTTTCTCCTGGACTTTGCCTTTGCTCCAGCTTATCTCAATGACCTTGGCCTGTTTACTGAACTCATGTTTGCCTGCTAATTCTGTACTGCGCTACCTGGCTGTTTTGGACCTTGGCCTGCTTTCTGGACTTACTCTGCCTGCTGACTTGGTCCATTGTTGCCCAGCTGTCACTGGTCGTTGCCTGCATACCGACTATGCTACCATCTCCTGCTCTGGTGCAGAGCTACTTCAGTTTCCTGTTCTTAGGACTACAACTCCCAGCTTCATCCATCTAAAGAGCGGACTTCGCATGTCAGCTCCTCCTGCACTCGTGCCACTCCGTACCCTTACACTCTCTGTCTTTACCTTCAGGCTGGGTTCACACTGATGCAAATTGGATGTGGGTTTCACATGACAGGAGTGTGTGACCGGCTCTTAATGAAGCTGGTTCACACACCTCTGGGATGGCTGTGGAGCGGATTGCACAAGGGTCCTGTGCGTCTTTGGCTCCATTTCAGGTCCGAGTACAGGCAGAAATTTGTCCCTGAATAGGAGAACAGGGACGGACGTGACCACTGCTGTGAGACACATCTGCACACAGGGTGAACCCAGCCTCAAGAGTGTTGGGCAGGAGGCGCAAGAGAGGCCTCCACAAAATTCTAGTCATCATCAGATATATGAATAAAAGTGAACAACCTCAGTAAATAACCTAAGCTAAAAAATGGAGCAAAGAATGACAAGATAGGTAGCAGAAAAGTTTACCTAGCTTTAAAGTCTAATACATGTTTGTCCCTAAAAAACAAAAAAACAAGAGTCGGACATCTGTATTGTACCTCTATAGTCAGCATGTTGTGTACATTGTATAGTGCGGTGCTGTAACTATTGCCAGGTAGAGATGGACCGATCAACCCCCTGTTCAATTTGCAGCAGAACTTTTGAATATTGCAAAAGTTTGGAATGGAATAAGGAACCCTATTTAAGTCCATAGGCCCCGATCTGGAAAAATAAAACGTGACTATTTTGAAGGCTTATATGCAAGTAATTGGGCATATAGGGCCAAATCCTCAGCCAGGCGGCGTAACTTAACTTTCTGCAGTTAAGTTACACTGACTTAAAGTTTTTACCTAAGTGCCTGATCCTCAAAGCACTTACGTAAAAATTTCAAGCCGTGTAAGTTAAGTGCCGCCGTCGTAAGGCGTTCCTCCTCTCCGGGGGGCGTTTACAATTTAAATGAGGCGCGCTCCCGCGCCGGCCGTACTGCGCATGCGTGTGACGTCATTTTCCCGACGTGCATCGCGCGAACGTAATTGACGCCGGGCGGCTTTGTGGATTGCGACGGGACACTAAAGTTGCGACGGGTGAAAAAAAGACGCGCCGGGAAAACAAATAATTATAAAAAAAAATGACAGCGTCGCTCGGCATGCATTCCTGAGGGAGAACTCCATGCCAATTTTCAATGAAAAAAACGGCATGGGTTCCCCCCCCAGGAGCATACCAGGCCCTTAGGTCTGTTATGGGTTGTAAGGAGACCCCCCCTCCGCCGAAAAATTGACGTAGGGGGTCCCCCTACAATCCATACCAGACCCGTATCCAAAGCACGCTACCCGGCCAGCCAGGAAGGGAGTGGGGACGAGCGAGCGCCCCCCCCCCTCCTGAGCCGTGCCAGGCCGCATGCCCTCAACATGGGGGGGTTGGGTGCTCTGGGGCAGGGGGGCGCACTGCGGGCCCCCCCACCCCAGAGCACCCTGTCCCCATGTTGATGAGGACAGGACCTCTTCCCGACAACCCTTGCCATTGGTTGTCGGGGTCTGCGGGCGGAGGCTTATCGGAATCTGGGAGTCCCCTTTAATAAGGGGGCCCCCAGATACCGGCCCCCCACCCTAAGTGAATGGATATGGGGTACATCGTACCCCTATCCATTCACCTGTAGGCAAAAAGTAAAAGTTAATAAACACACAACACAAGGCTTTTTAAAATATTTTATTATTCTGCTCCGGAGGCCCCCCCTGTCTTCGTTATTAGCTCAATTACCAGGGGGGGCTTCTTCTTCCACTCTCCGGGGGTCTTCTCCGCTCTCCGGGGGTCTTCTCCGGACTCCGGGGGGCTTCTTCCATCTTCTCCCCTCTTCCGCTCTTGACTCGGCGAACCCCGGTTCTTCTGCAGCTCTCCGGTGCCTTCTTCTTCAGCGCTGGCTGCCTGCTATGTTTGTGTGTTAGCTCCATTTCTAACAGGCAGCCGGCGCGGTCTTCTGTGACGTCATCTTCTCTTCTGTTCTTCTCCCCTCTTCCGATGTTGCCTCGTCGCCTGTTGTCGCTGTAATGATGGAAGCGCGCCTTGCATCACATTTATATAGGCATCACCGTCCCATCATGCTCCGGTAGGTACCCACGTGGTGGGTGCCTACCCACGTGCACCCACCACGTGGGTACCTGCCGGAGCATGATGGGACGGTGATGCCTATATAAATGGGATGCAAGGCGCGCTTCCATCATTACAGCGACAACAGGCGACGAGGCAACATCGGAAGAGGGGAGAAGAACAGAAGAGAAGATGACGTCACAGAAGACCGCGCCGGCTGCCTGTTAGAAATGGAGCTAACACACAAACATAGCAGGCAGCCAGCGCTGAAGAAGAAGGCACCGGAGAGCTGCAGAAGAACCGGGGTTCGCCGAGTCAAGAGCGGAAGAGGGGAGAAGATGGAAGAAGCCCCCCGGAGTCCGGAGAAGACCCCCGGAGAGCGGAGAAGACCCCCGGAGAGCGGAGAAGACCCCCGGAGAGTGGAAGAAGAAGCCCCCCCTGGTAATTGAGCTAATAACGAAGACAGGGGGGGCCTCCGGAGCAGAATAATAAAATATTTTAAAAAGCCTTGTGTTGTGTGTTTATTAACTTTTACTTTTTGCCTACAGGTGAATGGATAGGGGTACGATGTACCCCATATCCATTCACTTAGGGTGGGGGGCCGGTATCTGGGGGCCCCCTTATTAAAGGGGACTCCCAGATTCCGATAAGCCTCCGCCCGCAGACCCCGACAACCAATGGCAAGGGTTGTCGGGAAGAGGTCCTGTCCTCATCAACATGGGGACAGGGTGCTCTGGGGTGGGGGGGCCCGCAGTGCGCCCCCCTGCCCCAGAGCACCCAACCCCCCCATGTTGAGGGCATGCGGCCTGGCACGGCTCAGGAGGGGGGGGGGGGGCGCTCGCTCGTCCCCACTCCATTCCTGGCTGGCCGGGTAGCGTGCTTTGGATACGGGTCTGGTATGGATTGTAGGGGGACCCCCTACGTCAATTTTTCGGCGGAGGGGGGGTCTCCTTACAACCCATAACAGACCTACGGGCCTGGTATGCTCCTGGGGGGGAACCCATGCCGGTTTGGAATTTACAAATTGCCGTGGAGTTCTCCCTCGGGAATGCATACCAAATGCCGTCGCTTGAATGGGCCTTTACAAGGTGTGACTAACTTTACACTTTGTAAAAGCAGCCCTAGTTTTACACCAGGCAAACTAACACTTACGGCGAAAAAACTAGGCACAAAAGCTTTGAGGATCGCCCTAAGTGCTAATTTGCATACTAACAGAGGCATTTCGACTCGAAATGCCCCCAGTGGCGGATGCGGTACTGCATCCTAAGATCCGGCAGTGTAAGTCCCTTACAGATGTCGGATCTTCTGCCTAACTTAGGAAAACTGCTTCTGAGGATCAGTTCCAAAGTTAGAACCAGAGATACGACGGCTTACGCCGGAGTATCTCTTTTGTGGATTTGGCCCATAATGTTTATGGCGGGGTCCGGGTACTGCCCTGGGGGACATGTATCAATAAAAAAAAAGGTTGTCAAAACATAATTTTTTAATGAGCAGTGATTTACTAATGCATAACCACTTGCCAACTGTGTAACACACATTTACATCAGCAGAATGGCTCCACGGTACCCGCGGGCCTGATGTCTTCCGGTGTCCTGCGATCGTGTCACGGAGCGGCAGAATGGGGAATGCCATTGTAAACAAGGCATCTCCCTGTTCTGCCTAGTGACAGGACACTGATCTTCTGCTCTCTGTCATCAGGAGCAGTATTCAGTGTCATGTCACAGGTAGCCCAGCCCCCACACAGTTAGAATAACTCCCTAGGACACACTTAACCCCTTCCTTGCCCTTACTGGTTTACCCCTTCATTGCCAGTGTCATTTACACAGTAATCAATGCATTTTTAAAGCACGGATCGCTGTATAAAAGACAATGGTCCCAAAATAGCGTCAAAAGTGTCTGATGTGTCTGCCATAATGTCGCAGTCACAATACAAATTGCAGATCGCTGCCATTACTAATAAAAAATAATAATAATAAAAATGCAATAAAATGATCCCCTATTTTGTAGACGCTATAACTTTTGCTCAAACCAATCAATATACGCTTATTGCAATTTTTTCCCAAAAATATGTAGAATACATATCGGCCGAATCGCAAAAAATGGTCCGGTCATTAGGCAGCCAAATCCTCCTGGGCTGAAGTGGTTAAAGCGAACCCATCAATAAACAATAAAAATTAAACATTCCTTTAAATACAGTATAGTGCCTGGGGGTCTCCTTAGTCTGTCTATAATGTGGCACATCTGTACCATGTACAACTTTTTTTTTTGGGGGGGGCGCAAACAAACCAAAATTAAAAAAAAAAAAACTGTGTCACTGTGCCATCAAACGTAGCCACTGTACCATCAAACGCAGCCACTGTGCCATCAAACACCGCCACTGTGCCCATTATACTGCAGTGTAACTGCACTGATGCACTGCAATATACTGTGATAAACATCCACTAACACACTTTTTGAAACACATTTTATGAAATATACTGCATAAAATGGTAAAACGTACAGTAACACACTGATATACAGTATACTGTATTAAACATGCAGTAATGCACTGATATATACTGCGTTAAACGTACAGTAATGCGCTGATGTATATATATATATATATATATATATATATATATATATATACTGCATTAAGCGTGCAGTAACGCATGGATATATACTGCAGCAAACCTGCCCTGACAAATTAAACTGACACTAAATTTAAAATGAATGGTCACACTACACTCACAAAACTGACAATAAAGTAAAAATGAATGGTCACACTACACTCACAAAACTGACAATAAAGTAAAAATGAATGGTCACACTACACTCACAAAACTGACACTAAAGTAAAAATTAATGGTCACACTACCCTCACACTGAACTATCACCAGATTCACAGTAAACTAATATTATATGTAGCGCTACCCCCGAAGGAGCCGCTGGTTGATTTGGGATCAGCCTATTCAGTATCTCAAGACTTTCCAGCGATCCTCATGGTCACAGGTTTCAACACTCAAATGTCCAAATTACATATGTGTACATTAAACATAAAGGGAAGCAAAAGCAAAGATTTGTTTTTACAAGTCATCAAATATTTATTGTAAAAGTATTTTTAAGTTGAGTTTATACCTTCCCACTTTAAGGGTATTATAGATAAGTTTGAGAGCAAGGACAAAACATATTTAGAGACAAAAGTAGAAAGTTAAGAAAAGTGTCCCATTCTGCTTAAAAAAAAACTGGGTACCCTTCTTTACATTTTCTTTGGCACCGGAAAGTATAAATGCTAACTTATTTTTTCTCAAATAGAAAATTAAATCAGAGACCTCTTTATTTTGTAAATAAAGAAAGACATATTTTCTACACAACCACTATCGCATTTTCGGAAGGCATTCCAGTATTTTTCTCTGATGAGATTAGTATTTTCCTAGTCTGCTTGGCTGAATCTTTTTACTCATGCACTGTTTGAATTGAAAAGAAAATGGAAATGTAACAAAAATTATCTTCTGATGTACTCTATTGCACCTTTTGAAAATAGTATGCCTTCCTTGTAAAATTATTCTTATACTGCCAGAACAGTGTTCTTGTAAATAAAAGTGCTACATTCTGTTTTTGGGGACATAGCTCAGGTTTTTAAACACATTTCTGGTCAGTCTGAGTTAATATCATTTGGCCAGATTCACGTAGAATTGCGGCCGTGTAACGTAACCCGTTTACGTTACACCGCCGCAAGTTTTCAGTGTAAGTGCCCGATCCACAAAGCACTTATCAGTAAACTTGCGGCGGTGTATCGTAAACACGTCCGGCGCAAGCCCGCCCAATTCAAATGGGGCGGGTACCATTTAAATTAGGCACGCTCCCGCGCCGGACGTACTGCGCATGCTCTGTTCGCAATTTTCCCGACGTGCTTTGCGCAAAATTACGGCGGCGCAACGTGTTTGTGAATCGCGACGTGCATAACGTACTTACGCCAAAAAAAAAAAAATCAAAAGCGACGTGGGAACGACGGGCATACTATAACATGGTGGAGTAATTTTACACCATGTTAATAGCACCCCTAACTTTGCGACAGGAAACTGAGGCCTAGTACACACGAGAGGATTTATCCGCGGATACGGTCCAGCGGACCGTTTCCGCGGATAAATCCTCTCGAGGATTTCAGCGGATTTGGATCCGATGGAGTGTACTCACCATAGGATCGAAATCCGCGCCGAAATCCCCTCGCGATGACGTGTCGCGCCATCGCCGCGATGATGACGCAGCGACGAGCGCGACGCTGTCATATAAGGAATTCCACGCATGCGTCAAATCATTACGACGCATGCGGGGGATCCCTTCGGACGGATTGATCCAGTGAGTCTGTACAGACCAGCGGATCAATCTGTTGGGATCGATTCAAGCGGATAGATTTGTAGACATGTCTACAAATTTTTATCTGCTGGAATCGGGAAATTTCTGCGGATAAATATCCGCAGGAATGTACACACCATAGAATCTATCCGCTGAAACCGATCCGCTGAGATTTTTCAGCGGATGGATTCTATCGTGTGTACGGGGCCTTAGACTTGCGCTGACGTAACGGCGGGAAAAACCTCTGTGGATCGCTGTAACTGCTAATTTGCATACCTGACGCTGAAATACGACGCAAACTCCACCCAGCGGCGGCCGAGGTATTGCATCCTAAGATCCGACGGTGTAAGACAATTACACCTGTCGGATCTAAGGGCTATCTATGCGTAACTGATTCTATGAATCATTTGCATAGATACTCTGAGAGATACGACGGCGTTTCAGAGAAACGCCGTCGTATCTCTTCTGTGAATCTGGCCCTTTGTTCTCTTTACTCACTCACTGTTTAGAATGAAGAAAATAAAAATTACCATATTTATCGGCGTATAACACGCACTTTTTCTCCCTGAAAATAGGGGGGAAATCACGGGTGCGTGTTATACGCCGATAGCTTACCTCGGAGGAGAAGGAGGGGAGCGAGCGCTGCCGGAATCACCGAGCCCTCATGTCCTGTTTTCTCGGCTCTGACATCACACACACGTCCCGCCTCGGCCATTGACATTGGACCAGTGTTCCAATGGCGATGGCGCAGGCGGGACTGTGTATGTGACTGCCGACTGAGAGCCGAGTACTGTAAACAGAAGATGACAGCTCTGTGATTTTGGCGGCGCTCGTTCCCCTCCTGATTTCCTGTACTGCATGAGAGATGGTAAGGCTGCAGATAGGCATCAGGCTGCAATGGATGGGGGCAGATCAGGCTGCAGATGGTCACAGAGGCTGCATTGAAGCTGCAGATGGGCATCGGGCTGCATTGGATGGGCACAGATCAGGCTGCAGATGGGCACAGAGGCTGCAGATGGGCATCAGGCTGCATTGAGGCTGCAGATGGACACTAATCATGCTGCTTTGATTGGCACTGGCCATTATTTTGTATTACATTATTTTGTATCAAGTGGTTTATTTGAAAAAAACGTTTTTTTCCCTGAAATTTTCCTCCTAAATTGGGTTGAGTGTTATACGCCAGCGCGTGTTATACGCCGATAAATTCGATATGTGTTTTAGTCTTCCAAATGGTAAGGTAGAGTAAGGCATTTCAAACTAAGACATCTAACAAGTTTTAATAAAATACTTTAGTTTCAAGAACTGTATAATTGTTTTACTGCTTCTGATTTTTGAGAAAGTGTCTGCTTTACTAAAGCATCAAAGAACATTCACTTTTTAACGTGAATTTTCACTTTGCAAAAGAATTTTCCAAACACTGAAAGATAAGCTTAAACGGAAAATCCAGGATTACCTGTGCTCTCCTGAAGAAAGGTCAGTGGAACTTTATATCACAGATGACCAGAAAATGAAGTCTAGAGTACACGGCTCATTTTTCCCAGATATTTTCATTTTCCCTTGTGATATCAGCAATAAATTCAAGTAGGTCTTATCTGCAACACTTTTACAGTTTGGTGGTATTGTACAACAAATTCATAAAGAAATACTGCCATATCGGTCATAAGGACAGTGAAGGTAAATAAGATCCCTTCCATGTTGGGGTAAATTGTTTATTGTTTCACACACGTAAATTATTGTGTCGCATCCATGACAATTCTTTGACAAAATGTGTCAGTTCGATACAGTTCCATTACTCTCCCAACTTCTCGAAAAGCAATAGATTTATGTACACTTTACTGACACATAAATACATCTGTTGCAGGTTCCGTCATTTGTCACACTACCACAGGACAGATTTCTAAAGAGTATCTATGACACCCTTCATGAATTCCAGGAAGAGTATTTTTGTAGGGTTCCCTGTATCTTCTTACATCTTGTACATGCACCAATTTTGGTCTCTAATGTCATTAAAAACGATCGTGTGTGGGCTCCAGAGCATTTTTCACGATGTATAAAAAATGGGCAATAAAAAATTAGAACATTCTCTAATTTTTCACTACGTTTTTAACGTTTCGTTATTAACGTCGTAAAAAATGGTCGTGTGTGGGCTTTAACGATGTGAAAAAACGTGCATGCTCAGAAGCAAGTTATGAGACGGGAGCACCCGTTCTGGTAAAACTAGCGTTCGTAATTGAGATAGCACATTCATCACGCTGTAACAGACTAAAAAGCGCAAATCGTCTTTTACTGACACAAAATCAGCAAAAGCAGCCCCAAGGGTGGAGCCATCCGAATGGAACTTCCCCTTTATAGTGCCATTGTACGTGTTGTACATCACCACACTTTGCTAGAGCATTTTTTTTCACGATCGTGTGTAGGCAAGGCCGTTTTAACGATCGGGTTGAATTTTTTTTTTTTTTTCTAGACCATTAAAAATGACGGGGCAGATCCTCGTACAGCAGCGCATTTATGCACCGGGCATAGCGTATCCAAGATACACTACGCCGCCGTAACTTACTCTTTTTTTTTAATCCACAAAGAATCCGCGCCGTAAGTGGCGTAGTGTATCTTTGGCGGTGTAATGGCGCGGAATTCAAATGGCTGTGATGGAGGCGTGTTTTATGTAAATACGTTGTGACCCGACATAAACAACGTTTTTTTTTAAATGCTTACGACGGTGGGGTCATTCTACGCAAATCCCTATTCGCGAACGACTTACGCAAACGACGTAAACATTTCAAATTTCTACGCGGGAAGGACGGCCATACTTAACATTGAGTACGCCTCATAACAGTAGCTTTAACTATACGCCGGAAAAAGCCGAACGCAAACAACGTAAAAAAATGCGCCGGCCGGACATACGTTTGTGGATCGCTGTAACTAGCTCATTTGAATACTCAACGCGGAATTCGACGGAAACGCCACCTAGCGGCCGCCCGAAGAATTGCAGCCTAGATCCAACGGCGTACTAAGCCGTCGTATCTTGTTTTGAAGATACAAAACAAAGATATGACGCGCAAAATCAAGAGATACGCCGGCGTAATTATTCTGTGGATCTGCCCCGACATTTTTTACAACCCGAAAAACGGTCGTGTGTACGTGGCATAACTAGCATAAAACACTATTCTCCATGGCCATACCTGTTGCATGCACAGAATTTTAAAGTGGAACTAAAATCTCTCAACTAAAATTAATTATGTTTAATCCTTATGCTGCTAGAATTATATTATGTATACATATTTTTTCTTCACTAACTTTCTGGTTTCTGGCCAAAATTATGTCATATATCCCAGGAGCCTTCCTGGGACATTTTTCCATCTGGAGGAGGGGAGGGTGAGCTTTCTCAGCTAAGCACACCCTCCAGCCTGCATGCCTGAGCTAGGAGCAGATGGATTCCAGGAAGTAAATGCTAAATGAATCATCTGCCTATGGCTCCCACTGCTGCCTGTGTCTCCTGTGAGATGAGAAAATCAGCGGAGTGGTGCTACACTGGATCAGTGATAGGAGCCAGGTAGGTGTTTAGAGATGGGGGTGTTAGAAGAGTTAGTGGGATATTTGTTACCATAATGCAGAGAATGCTTTACTGTAAACAAATCTCTGACCTTAGAACCACTTTAAGTTCCACTTTAACAAATCCTGGGAGAGGCTGTGGGGTGAAATATTGCACTAGCCCTAGCCAGGCTAGGCAGTGTATGCACACTTCAAAATGAATGTATATAAAGATAAAAAGTATTTTAAGTTTCTGAATGGGGAAGGTTTAGGATCCTTTTCATTTCATCATCGGTTTCCCCACTGGGTAGATTTATTTTCTCCTTTTGTCTTGGTCACCATCGTCATTGGAACAGTAAGTAAAGAAAAAATTCTAAATGTTACAGATGTCTTCAAAAGAGGAGGTAAGGGGACATCTTCCAATAAGGACCTATGCTCCAGTGGCAACTGCTTAAGTAGAGAGTTCCCCTCCCTTTGAAGGGATTTTCTCTCACATCTTATTGCATCCCCATGACAGGATGCAAAATCTTCATAAAAAGAGAAGGGCATCAATAAATATACTCAGTGGCAAAGCTAGACATTCTTTCACCCAGGGCAAATACTCAGTTTGGTCCCCTTACAAAAAGGACAGTCTCAATAGGGCAGAGGTTGGTATCAGAAGGGCAGTAGACAGTGTCAGTAGTTTTTTTTTTTTATTTAATGTTTTAATATTTTTTTACAAAACATGGAAAATCTACTGAGAGAACACATTTTTTACTGAGAACCTGAAATATGACACAAACTTATATTAGAAACTAAGAGAGGAAGAGGGGGTGGAGGGAGAGAGACAGAAAATACAATAAGCATACACAGTACATATAAGCTTTAATATATTAACATATTAATATAATTTCAAAAGTTGTTTTCAATCTATTTATATGCAATTTTCATTAAAATGCAATACATACAGTACATACTGCCTGGTCCTTGTTTAGACACTTACTGTTATAGGGTGATAATTGTCTTCTACAGTAATTGTGCTTTCTGGGCTGTCAGCCAGTCACATGCACCCCTGGTGAAGATTAAATGCGGCCATGGTGCCACACATTGTGCAAACATGGTCCACTATTATCAAGAGGCAATCTAGATCAATGTTGTTTAGCTAATGCTGGAGTACAGGCAAGTAGACAGTGTAACCAGTGCCGATCCTGACCTCCCTGGGGCCCTAAGCAAAATGACATGTCACATAAAAGTTGAGAAGTGGGGGGGGGGGCACTGCCGACAGTGACATGTCACAATAAATATTAAAGTTGAGAAGCAGGGGGAGGGGGTGTTCTGCTATCGGAACTGACATCTTACATTAAAGCGAGTAGGCGGGGGTGCTGACTTCTTACCTCTTCTCCCATGCAGCCAGCGAGGTGAGGGGCCAAAAATTACTTCTCACCAGGCGGGGCCTCTAGTAATTTGGGGGGCCCCCTGCAGCTTTGCAGGGCCCTAAGCAGTTTGCATAGTGAGCCTATAGGGTGGATCGGCCCTGAGTGTAACCCACTTTGGGCAGGGGGGTTCTGCAAAATTACCCTCCATAAACATGATAGTGCACTAAACCTGTTGGTAAATAAGAGAACCAGAACCTTTGCTAAGTTGAAGAGTATTAATAAAGTTGGCAGTGCCTCCACCCAAGACAGGACCTCTCTGATCAGAGAGGATTCCCTTCCTGGGAAATTAACTACTGTAGTTATCCAATAAGAGTGATTGGGAGCAGTGGAACTAATGAAACTCACATATAACATTACCATAAGTGTACAGATGTACACCATTATGGAAATAACACAAGTTGTATGTAAGAAAAGATTAGTAATAGTACATACATCCAATGTGCAAACAATTATGATCAACAAAGGGCCCAACAGGAGTTCTGGTGGAATGGTGTGCATATACAGTACCTGGGTATATGTAGTTCTTAATAAAATTACAGATGACTGTTGCAGCAAAGTCCAGTGGCAGGGGCCCCTGTACCTCTAGCCTCCCATGGCTTCCGCTACCATTTGACACCTAAATATATCTCTCTACCTCTCAGCTCTCCCCATCAGTCTCCTCACACATCACATATCAGCCTGCATGTCACACCACTTCCTCAAACTGAATCTAAAACCAAGCTCTTAATATTTCCCTTCCACATGCCCCTTCCCCTTACTTTTCTGTCCAGATCAATGGCACATCTATCAGTCCGTCCCCACTCCTCACATGCCAGGGTGCTAGGGGTAACCTTAATCTCTGAACTGTCCTTTCAAACCCACATCCAATCCCTGTCCAAATCATGCCGCCTTAGCCTCCTCAACATTACTAGAATACGCCCCTTTTTAACTAATGACACCACCAATCTTCTAATTCTCTCCCTGGTTATCTCTCGCCTCAAAAAATGCAACTCACTCCTCTTTGGATTGCCTTTACATAGGCTTTCCCCTTTAGTCCATAGTGACTGCCACTGCAAGACTCATCCACCTCACTCATCCAGGTTCCCCATCTGTCAGGGACAGTGGAAGTGATAGGTAATGGTTTCGGTGGAGTATGGAGAATGCAGGGACTATTCTCTTCAGGAAGCTTTCCATTTGGGAAAAACAGGCCAGGCAATACTTTGCTAATTAATAGACACTGTCAGTATCCCTGAGTCTTCTGACTGCTATCAGTTTGCTGCACAGTTGTTTGTGCTGTGACCTACTGTTTCAATACAATGTTCTTTGCAGGTCGAGTATTTCCTGCCAATCACACTATACTGTACTTACCCAACAGATCTATAGAGTGTACTTTAATTAAATGTGTGTTTAGTTATTTAGTTATATTTAGTGAGCCACTTCCAGAACCAGTTGTACTATTTGTTGGAGCTTACAGAGATCTATGACATTAACTCTTCCATTATGTGACAATATTCAGGCCTAATAATTGGCCAAAGAACTTCAACCCATACAGGGTATTTTGAAGGTCTGCAATTGAATTAGTGGCAGGGGATCTATGTGCATTCAACTGGTTTGAGGGGTATTTGCAAGGTGACAGGGTCTCTTTAAGCTGGACAAATACATAGAATATTGGTTAGACTGCTCATGCAAAACCCAACTGACAGATGGTACTTTCCAAGCACACGTTTAGTCATTGAACACATATCAGTAGTGCTAGCCTAATCACATAAAAAGATCATCAATCAACCAAGACAATTCAATCTAACTGATTTGCTGATGCCTATGTGATTGGTCAAGCAAGAGTGTTACTTATGTCTTATTGTTGACATAATCAGATCGATTAAGCGACAATCCTCTAATGTCTATATACACATTTAAAAGAGTTTCATTGCTACTGTTTTTTTTTTTCAATTCCAGAGTCAGAGACTTTTATGTTATTTAAAATACAGTGCTAATAACACTTTTCTTCTTTTTCACTATGTAGTCTTCTCTAACCCTTCGCCTATGTTTTTTCCTTGCAGTGGTGAGCTGTCAGAAATCATTGTTGTTTTCTTAGAATCTGAAGATGTTCCAATTTGCAGCTATAATGCCTATGCCAATGTGTCTGAAAAATAACTTTAAAATTGATAATGTCGTGAACACAGCATTCAGAATGCAGATGAGCCCAAAAACAGAGAGTTTAGAGATTAAGTTTGTGTCAAACTCTTTGTGACCAAGACTGCCTTTCTTGACCATTTTAAGTCATTTCTCGCTTTCAAATTTTTAGTGCGGTTTATGAAAGAAATGAAAATTTATTTTTGAAAAAAAAGAATTTGGTATATTAAATAATACAGACAGTTCATTCATACATGACATTTATATATGTGAGGCTCAGTACAAGAAATTACCCTTCCACCGGGCTATGTACAGCTGTAAAAAAATAATAACATCTGGAAAACTGAAGATAAAAAAAGTTTGCAAGTAACAGGATTTTGTAAATTGACTGCCTCTTCCATGCCAGCCAGCCAGCCAGTAACCCACATGTTAGGTCACACTTAGCACACAGAGGCCTTTATTAAAGCTTTAGAATGTCCGCTATCCAGTGGGGTACCTTTCTATTTTTCCTTTAAATCACCCCATTGAATTCTAAGTTGTGATATTTACCGAAGTTAGGGTCAGGTTAGCCTCTTTGCAGAGTGTAGTATAGTCACAGGTCACGCAGAATGTGCCCAGGCAAAGGATTTTACCTATTTTGAGGCAGTGTTATTATGCAAATTGATTGTATGGCTGATTCCTAGGTCATCAGTGGCTAGTGTAGTCCACAACTGCATAGCGAGGCCTGCTAACAGCAACAGGCACAAGAAATAAAACAAAATCTCTCCTACCCCTTAATTCTCATTTATTAATGAGAAAATAACACAGTGGTTACTTTGCTTCATCTGTGGTATACCAGGCCTTCTATTAAAGTGTTTGCTAACCCATACATAGCAAACACTGCCAGCCCCTCTATTATAGTCAGGCATAGCATACTGCATTAGTCTTTTATAAAAATGAGGCTTGTAAATACCAATTTAGAGTGATCCTTGGGTCAGTCACGTGACCCGTGTCCCCTGTATACCTCTAAAACATGGCTTCTGCAGGAGCGGCCCAGATCTCCCTCTGACGTCAGCCGAGGAGACCACATGGCCGCTCAGCCCCTCCTGCAGTAGTCCTGGAAACCAGCTGAGCCTCGTTTTTATAAAAGATTAAATACAGTGTGCTATATCAATCTATAATAGAGGGGCTGGCAGGGACAATTTAGTTTTATTTTTTTTGTACGAAGGTACATTATTCATTTTTATACAGTAGCATTTAATATAACAAATGTATTTGTTAAAAAAAAAAAAAATGAATTGACTTTTAGATTTATTTATGTAGTATTTACTGAG
The DNA here is from genome assembly GCF_905171775.1 of Rana temporaria. Lineage (NCBI taxonomy): Eukaryota > Metazoa > Chordata > Amphibia > Anura > Ranidae > Rana > Rana temporaria. The sequence goes on from NC_053489.1 coordinate 171,153,078, forward strand.
CTTTATTATTTTTGCAGTAAATACTGCAGAAACCTTTAGTGAATTGAGATTTTCCATATCACATGTGATATTTGGGTAAGATGTGTCACATGACCCAAATATTGCATACAATATTATTTGGTGTATTCAGCCCATTGCCTTGGTGGCAGTGGCTTTGTACTTACAGCTCATTGCCACCAAGACAGGAAGCAGGGGATGCAGTGGCCAGGCGGGAGGTGATTAATAGTTCTTTTACTCTGTTATAGTAGTTTATATATCAAGTGCTCAAACCCTTCCGATTACTTAAATATTGCCCACACCTATCTCTACTGACACCACTACTGCCAATATCATGTTAATTTGAATCACTTTTCTGCTAAAAAAATGCTTTGATTATACAACATTGTTTGCATTATATGATTGTTATAGTAAAAGTGAAATTTACTTTAATTGTATAATAAACTGTATCCTAAGCACTTTTTGTTTTTTATATAGAATTAGGAATCAAAATAAAGAAATCATACTAATAAAACCTATACTACCATATTCTAGAAAACATATAGTTAGCTATTTAATCCTAGTATGAACAGAAAGAGTGCATAATAAGCTTCACAGGCATATGGACAATGTCCAGGCTTTTACATTTAAATATTTTTTGCCCATCTGCTCTAGCACTGTTCAGTTCCATGACATATAAGATGATTACCAATGATTAACAATGGAAAAGATACAGCATTTGCAGATTTCATGCATAATCTAATAAACATTAAGAGATGAAAGAGTACAATAAAGATAAACCTCACTGTCTCACAGGCACTTAACAGGGCTGTTCTGTGGGTAACAGAAATTGCTCAATGTTACTGTAATTTTACCTACTAATTGAGGTCATCTGCACCACATGAAAATATACCAATGGGATATAAAAAGGGAAATAATCACCAGTTATAGCACCTACATTTTCACCAACCTTGCACCAACATTTTCTGACTGAATTGTGGGATAAAAAAGGGTCTGGTAGCGTTCTGCCTTTGAGCTGGGGGCTTATGGGATTCAGAGAGTGCTCAAAAAAATTAAACATGTATATACTATAGGCGCTTCAAGTTACTTTCTTTACAATTTGTAATTATTTATGTGTAATATAGGTTTTATTCAAAGCAGATGCATTAGTAACATCAAAAATGACAAAGTAGTCAAGTGTCTCGGGCCTTAGATGAGCATATATAATAATGTCACTGGTCAGCTGCAGGCAGGAGTAAAGCATTTCCTTTGTCTCTTGTCCCCCTGTAATAATTTAGTGGAACTATTTTGACAACAAGGTGGGAGGTATGAGGTCAATTTATTTGCGACTTATACTCATGAGTCATAATCTAAGGACTTAAATTACTGTCACGTATCTTACGACAGAGCCCGACATGTAAGGGGAGACCTCTCGTACAGCCCCGGCCCACTGGGTATCTGCCTTTGCCTAGGAATAGACATGTACATTTCGTTACGAATTAAAATTCGGAAAAGTTTCCGTTATTTGGAAATTTGGATGTATTTCCGAATTAGAATAGTACCGAATTTAAATGAATCAGAAATAACGAAATTTGAATTCGGACGAAATTTAAATTCAAATCGTTTCGAATATTTTTCGAACACTTTTTGAAGTTGAATCGTTTTCCAATTTCCAAAGAGAATAAAATAAAATAGAAAATAAAGAAATATAATAGAACATTCATTTTGGAAATTGGAAACATTTCCAATTCAAAAACTATTCGAAATTGATTTGAAAACGTTTTGAATCGATTTGAAAATGAATAAACAAAACTAATTCAGAAAACGAATTAAACAAATGAAAAAAAAATTAACTAAATACATTTATGCAAATAACGAATTAAAACAAAACAAAACCATTGTTTTCATTCTGCACATGTCTACCCAGGAACTTTGGCTGTGCTATGGCCAGCTGGCAAAACTTAAAGTGATTGTAAAGTCTTGTTTATTTTTTTTAAATAACAAACATGTCATACTTACCTGCTCTGTGTAATGGTTTTGCACAGAGCAGCCCAGATCCTCCTCTTCTCAGGTCCCTGTCCGGAGCTCCTGGCCCCTTCCCCCGTTGAGTGCCCCCACAGCAAGCAGCATGCGCGCGTGAGATTTCATTCCGGCGTGCCGGCCCTTCAGCCGAGGATCCCCCTTGCGCATGTGCCGCTGCAATCAGCGGCGCATTGCGAGGGGAATATCTCCTAAACCGTACAGGTTTAGGAGATATTCTTTATACCTACAGGTAAGCCTTATTATAGGCTTACCTGTAGGCAAAAGTCAAAAATGTGGGTTTACAACCACTTTAATAATCTATCTGCCTAGCGGATCACCTAACTAGGTCACCAGGACAGCATGAATGATTTAAATATTTAAACCAAATTTTATGGCTACAATTCAAAAGGTAAATAGTATACTTAAAAGTTGGGGGCACACCATTAGAACTAAGGTATGTGTAATTCAGTCCTTGATAGAACCGTCTGGGAGGAGAGCATGTATAGTCTATTTTAATATAACATACATAAATAAATAATATTAAAAGCTGTAGAGAGTACCTTTGGTACATATTAATTAAGGAAAATAGTAAAAGGAACAAATACTGTAGGTATATAGATTATTAATATTTTAGGTTGGAGGTTGGAGGAGGAGGGGAAGGGGGGAGGGAGCCCCTCTTGGGATCCCCGCGCCTTACACAGTTGAACCACAAGGAATATCCAAGTGTACATTGCAGTTCCTGGGAGGAATTGTGGCATGATGTGTGGAAATGTGTTACATTGATATGACTATTTATTTGAAAATAACTGTCACTATTTAGATGGCAATAACCAATGTCTGTTAGCTCGCGATGAAGAAGACTATATCCATGAAATGCATTGAGCGGAAAGACTATGTTGTATGCATTACTGCAGTGGTTGGAAAATTACTCTTTTACAATTGCAATTTTATTATAATTCTGTTATTATCTCTAAAAAAAATTAGGAAATTGAAAAAATTGTTAAAAAAACATTACGAATGCACTGTGCCTCAAAAGTCCCACCATTTTTTGCTACAATTGTAGTCCTGGTACATTAGTGCACCTAAAGATTGGCTAATAATACAGAAACAATTTTTCAAGACATCTTGTCTGGTTGAATGTAATATACTTGTATGTGTATTCTCGCGCTACTAGGGAGCTAACTGGCTGGTGGTAAACACCGAAAGGGTCAGACCATACCCAAATGGGGGATGAATTGATAAAGAAGTGGTGCTGCGCTGTTTAAACAATATAAATGTTTTGCTGTGCAAATACAAACTGTACAAATTGCAAAATTATGTAAACTCAAATGACTTACATAAATATCAATAAACCTGCAGCAAACTGCGTGCAAAACAGTGCAAATATGATGGTATATATAAATCACTAATATACCAAAAAACAAGAGAGGTTGATAGCCACTAGAGGGCACTATATAGCACTCTCAAGTCCCTCAATAACAGTGAAACAAAGATAATATTGATAATGAACATCAAAAAAAATTAGATCATATCATTAGATCAATAAATATTAAACAAATAAAAATATATATAGAAATAGAAATAAAACAAATATTGTAGCAATAAAGTGCATAAATGTTTAACACATAAAATGCCAAACACCCGTGCTCTGTGCCAAGTTCCAAAAGCAGTTGAAAACGTATCCAAAGAAAATTGATGTATCCTCCACCAAACTATAGATTGGCTCCTTACCAAATCACCATGATCCCTTATGACAAGGGATCATGAACAGCATATAATAGGTAGTCACTCCCAGTCTTGCAGTTCAGACAGACACGATACTTAACATTGGGTCTCATCCACAAGTGATTAAACTTCACCAACATCATTGCCCACCATGTAAAAAACAATAACAGCTCCACATATCGCATTAAATGAGTAAAAAAGATTTATTAAAAGTTGTATTGCACTTACAAACATGCAGTAAAAAAATGCCTTGATTCTGATGTGCCGGCCGGTACACAAATTCCCAGACACCCGTTCACTGGGGGAACGTTTGGAGCTCTTGGGTGATGACAGCGTGAGGATTCGCACATCAGATTCAAGGCATTTTTTTACTTTTCTTTGGACACGCTTTCAACTGATTTTGGAACTTGGCACAGAGCACGGGTGTTTGGTATTTCATGTGTTAAACATGTATAGACTTTATTGCTACAATATTTGTTTTATTTATATGTCTATATATATTTTTATTTGGTTAATATTTTTTGATCTAATGATATGATCTAAAAAAAAATTGATGTTCATTATCAATTTTATCACTGTTTCACTGTTATTGAGGGATTTGAGAGTGCTATATAGTGCCCTCTAGTGGCTATCAACCTCTCTTGTTTTTTGTATTAGTGATTTATATATACCATCATACACCACATAGTTTATGATTTATATCAATATATATCACATAGTTTTATGTGTTTTGTTATTCAAACATTTGTTTCACATGGTTTAGAGGTAGCGCGAAATATATATTTTTCTCAAAGAAAATTATATACTACAAATATATATATATATATATATATATATATATACAAAAAGAAAACAACATGTAAAACTCATTAAAATGTGCTCATAACAAAGCATAAAAAGGGAAAATACCAGATAGTGTTATATGTTCTAAAATAGCAGTATTTATTAGTCCTTTACAGAGTAATAGGAATGGTACTCACAAATTAACACAATATTAAAATCGATCATCCACGGGCAGCAAGCTCGTCTGCTAGCATCACTTCTAGTTTACATTGACGTCCCTTTGGGAAATTTAAAGTGAAATATATTTATTTGTTACCTATTTAATTTGCACTGTTTTGCACGCAGTTTGCGGCATGTTTATTGGTATTTATACATCAATTTGCACAGTTTGTATTTGCACAGCAACATATTTATATTGTTTAAACAGCGCAGCACCGTGTGTGAGTGTGAGTGTGGACAGGTGGAATGTACTACAACTGATAGGTATTTCTACTGTTTACTGTGTTTCTACGATATGAGGCCCAGTGAGGTCCACGGTGAATACCCTGGAGCACTTGTTGTTATGGCTCCTCCGTTGAGGAACCAGGGTACTTACTCTCAGGAAAAAGTTAATGTCTGCTATGAAAATGTTGAATCTGCGTTAATCTATGCAAGAGCTGTAACCGTTACTGTGCCTTTTTGATGATTGTATTTGCAGAAAACAAATAAACAGTTAAAAAAAAAAAAAACAGCACAGCACCACTTATTTATCAATTAACTCCCCTCTTTGGGTATGGTCTGACCCTTTTCGGTGCTTGCAGCAGTTTACCACCAGCCAGTTAGCTCCCTAGTAGCGCAGGAATACACATATATTACATTCAACCAGACAAGATGTCTTGAAAAAGTTTCTCTGTTTTTTAGCCAAATGGACCCATCTCTCTGTCTCCCTAGTTCTTTCTACTTTGTTTTTCTAATCTCATGAAGTCAGATATTGATTTTGTTTCCCAAAAAATGTGTTTTTAACATTTATTTTGTTATCAGTGGAATTTTCACACCTTCACTGTTAGAAAATGATTTGTTCAAGAAAAATATATGGTTAAAAACATATATCCAATAGACCCTCACTAACTATTTCAAAATGTTATGAGCATTCCACAAACAAATATTTTTTTTAACAACATTCTACTACTTTATGGCCAGCTTTAGATCAAGAATTAGATAATCCTTTATGATGATGGGTTGTCCTCAGCCAGCACATGGACTTTGTAGCTCTTTTAGAGGTCTCAGTGGTATCAGGGCTGAGGGTCTGGATGGATCTGCTTAGAAGCTGATTGTATGACCTCGCTGCAAATGGATTTAGTCTGGAGAGGGACTGTCTCACTCACTAGACCAGGAAGCTGTAAGGCGGCAGCTGTCTTGGGGACTTGTAAGTAAATAGCCTCAACTGATCCCTGTGACGTTGCAGTGTTCTGGAAATCGCATTGGCTTCCAGTAGTAGTGCATAGGTATACCATTACCAGATGCCAAATAAACTTGGCTTATGGTCCCCAGCTGTGATGTCTTTGCCTATTCAGAAAGTTAGCTCATTGTCTTCAAATGGCTATGTGCTAATAGTTTTGAAGTATCCCATGCCCTAACCCCTCACCTGTTAACATTCCTTTAATCCCTTGATTACAATCTACCTGTCGATTGCAGGCAAGTGGATTTACAGCTGCCATCGCCAAACAAAAGTACCTTGCTTCAGGGGGGAAACAAGCGGATGTACTTTTGCGCCGGACGGGCGTAGTTGCGCCGGCGTAGTTGTGAGCATGCGCACAGGGGAGCGATCATACATCCACGTCACTGCGCATGCTCCATTCATGATACGCCGGGCGTAAAACACTCCTTCACGCTTGGACCATCATTTGCATGGGGTCACACCCACTTCCACCTACGTCGGCTTACGCCTACGAAATATATGCCACGCCGACGCATCTTGGGGAGCACTGGCTTCCTGAATTCCATGCTTGCCGCTCTGCGCCGGCGTAGCCTAAAAAAGATACGCTACGCCGGCATAAATATGCGCCAATGTATGTGAATCCGGGCCATTGACTTTGAACACAGTGAAGTGGATTGCAGGATCTGGTCTTTCTAATGATTATTTTTCTGATATCCCAAACTTGTCCACCGCAAGCCACCTGAACATGTTTTTCCATCTTATTTTTCTGAATATGATTATTTTTACCATGTTTAGTAATAAATCATGTTCTTAACAGACTGCTGACAAAGTTATGTAGGCATATGATAGGTTTCTCCTCTACGTGTGACTGCTACAACTAAAAAATCTTCTTATGCAATAGGAAAAGTCACTAACCACTGCGCCTCTGCTACTGACAGCTGGCAGTGGGCGCTTAGCAAGCACGCCTCTTCACAGGAGCTAATGTGCTTGGTAAGAGAAGTTGGGCTTCAGTAATGACTGACAGAGTCATTACTGAAGCCAATTACTTGCTAACCAGAGTTTTCTGACTCCACTTTGTTTTTACAGAATTTCCCAATTTTTTTCCAGACTTTTTTCTACCTAATTAGCTACACAACCCTGTCATTGATCACTCATTACCCACAATTTATACTAGAATCCCTATCAGATATGAATACCATTTACTAGCTCTTTTAATGTATTGAATGCATATTGAATGCATAGTTGCATTCCGAAAGTCTAACATTTCAGTATAGTTTCACATAAAGATATTAACTGAATTTTAAAGGCCATATACATGCTCTTGTATTCATTTATAATATTCATTTATAATGATTTTAAGGTAGATCAATTTTAAGGTACACTAAATCACATAACTAAAGGCACAGCACATCCCATTTCTCACCTACAAGCATTATTTCTTTGATTGCAACACTGCCATTTACAGTTTGTCTATCAGTGTAAACATCAGCTGAATTTTGTTCAATAGGTCCAAATTTTAGCTGTGGATGGCCCTACAACTACCACTTGACTCAACAAAAGTCAATTTAAAAATGAAATGAGCTGAAAAGATCAGCACATATGCGGATGATACCCTCCTGTATCTAGATGACTCGGACAACTCCCTGCCCCAGGCCCTGGCTTTAATAGAGCAATTTGGCGCTTAGGATAAATTGGAATAAATCCCAGATACTCCCTGTAGACAGCTTCCCAGCACCAGGAGACAGAGCGTTACTTCCCTTACAAAGAGTTGATTGCATCAAATATCTTGGGATTCACGCAACCAGGGATCTGACTGATTATATAACACTCAATGTGATGCCACTACTTGCTTAAACGCAAGACGCAGGTGTGGGCACGTTTGCCCCTGGGTGTCATGGTCCGCATAAGTCTCATCAAAATGATTTTGCTGCCAAAAATTCTATATGTACTCTGGCACTCTCCTGTGTATCTGGTGCTCAAGCTTTTCAAATCTATAGAAGCTCTTTTAAAACCGTTCGTATGGGGCAATAATAGGCATAAGCTTCCGTGGCACAAGCTTAAGAGCCCCACTGACCTGGCGGGAATGGCCCTCCCTGACTTCGGCCTGTATTACCTCGCGGCCCAACTCTCTCAAATCTTTCACATCGACAAGACAGACAGGGACAGGTTTTTGGGGTTCTTCTGTCCAAAATGGTCCCGTCCAACGTTGGATTCCATGGTGGCGATAACTGGAAGGGCGGAGAGGGTAGGAGGACAGGCTGACCGTAAGACCCTTTTGTACCAGTATAGGAGAATTTGGACTTTGGCGTCTGATAAATTACACATCCCGCCCTTAAACAACTTTACCCCTCTGTGGCATAACGTTGCCCTCCCTGAATTTAATATACTCCCGGATGGTCAACTGTGGAGTGCAAGGGGCATTTTTTACTTATCCCACATCACCTTTAATGGAACACTGAAACCCTATGACCGTCTACAGTTAGAATTCTTGCTCCCAGACTACATGTACTTCAGATATATACAGCTCAGACATGCTTTTCATGCACCCCCTGGGTAATCCCTCTATAGGAGACAACCCCTTGATGGAGGCTGTAAAATACCCAGACCCTAAGAAGCTCATCTCAAACTACCATAGGCCTCCATCCCTGTAAATAGATAAAAAATGGGGGAGGTTGGGACTTTATATGAGATGCGATTTTAGCAATATGCAATTAAATATAAACATGGAAAAAAAATGTTACCATGTGGCCAGGCTCAAAGTTGTCAACCAAAAAGCACTAAACCAAATTGATCTGTCTAACTGATGTAAGTAAAAACAGAGGTTTAGTTGCAAGCATTTGGCAAATGCTTGCAACTTGACAGATTAATTTGGTTTAGTGCTTTTTGGTTGACAACTTTGAACCTGGCCACATGGTAACATTTTTTTTCCATGTTTATATTTAATTGCATATTGCTCCCAGCGGCGACTGTAGGGGCGTATGCCTTGAAATCTAGGTGGGAAGGAGACGTGGGCCCCATAGCAGACGATGAGTGGAGTGATGCCTTAGACACATGCAAACTGGTCTCCCCTAAACTGTCTGATCGACTGACTCAGATATTTATAATGCACAGAGCGTATCTTACGCCATTAAGGATATCAAAATACAAAAGTGACTCCTCGAGTGCCTGCCCAATGTGTGGTCGAGAGACAGGTACTTTCTTCCACCTCCTATGGAACTGCCCTAAGATACAAGCCTTCTGGTCTCAGGTTGTAAGGTTCCTGCAAGACACCATGGGGTCCCCCATAACCCTGGAACCGAAATCGTGTCTTCTGGGAATTTTCCCTAACCCCGACATTAATAAATTCTCTAAAATATTTCTACACAAAACGCTCTTCTCAGCATGCAAGGTGGTTGCTAGACTGTGGATGAGACCTGACCCCCCAAATGTTTTGCACTGGATTGCGGAGGTTAATGTAGTCTTTCCATACAAAAAGTTAATATACTCTCATAGAGGATGTCCTTCTAAATACGAGAAGGTATGGGATAGATGGCTTAAGGCTGCCGATACATGTGTATAGTCAGATGGGCCATGGCCTAATCCTTTTGTTTCGTCTCCTGGCAGATGGGAGATGTATGTGAATGGTGGGGACGGTACCCCGAGCGGCACACGATGTTTATACCCTGTAACGATGGACTGTTATTGGCACTGATTGAGTGGTTTTGACTTTATGTGTATACCGTTATGGAATTAAGTCATATTTCAATGCGAAGAGATACTGTCAGATGCATTTGATGGTTGTCATGATATCCTTTTGTATGTACTGTATCTTTTATTTCTTATTTTTTTGCTTAATAAAAAAGACTTTGATATAAAAAAAAATGAAATGAGCTGGGTGGAGAAATTATCGGTCAAACAACATCCTATCAGATACTCAGGCAGCAATGGGTGCCACAATATCTGGCAATGGAGACTCCTCTTTAAAACTGTTAGCACAGTCTGAACAGGAGAAAATCGAGCCATACATGGTGACTTTAAGCCTTAGATATACAGATATCATCCAAAAAAGATCTGCTGTTAGATCTCCAAGATGTTTGAAACAAACAATCTACCTGCTGAGTTCCTTCAAAAAACGGTGTGCAAGTGTACCTAGAAGAATTGATGGTATTTTAAAGGCAAGGGGCGAGCACACCAGATACTGATGTGATTTGGATTTCTCTTCCGTTTATTTACTTTCTATTTTGTTAATTGATAAAAGATAAACTATTAATACTTCTATTTCTGAAAGCATTCTTAATTATCAGAATTGTTTCATACCTGTCTAAAACTTTTTTACAGTATTGTATATGCAGAATAAAAGCAGGGGACTGGTGTCTGCCGAAACACACATTGAAAGAGTAGGAGACTCCACAGTGTAATTGTAATATTAGGTTTAATTTACTGTTCCATAGCCAGTTAGGCATTTGTATATTTTCAACATGAGTTGTACATGCTAATCATAATAAATAGTGATACCCTATTATCTGCCTCTGTCTGATTTTATTGTACATTAATTGATGTGCCCTAGGACCTGTAACCAGAGGTATTATAAGAAAACGTGAATATAAGCATTTTTTGACCAGCTTTAGTTAAAGTGACATTAAAGTCTAGTTTTTTAGTTTAAAAACAATCCAAGCATGTCACACTTACCTGCTCTGTGCAGTGATTTTGCACAGAGCCACCCTGGTCCTCCCCTTCTTGGGTCCCACGTCGGCACTCCTGGCCCCTCCCTCCTGCCGAGTGCCCCCACAGCAAGCAGCTTGTTATGTGGGCACCTGAGCTAAGCCACTGCTCTGTGTGTCTATTCAGACTCAGAGCTGTGGCTGGGCCCCACCCCCTCCATCCCCTGATTGGCTCACTGGCTGTCAGTGAAAGTAGCAGGACACAATGGCTCCTGCTGCTGCCAAAAGCCAATCAGGAGTGCGAGTCCCAGGAGAGGCAAGGCTCTCCTACACATATCTGGATTGAGAGGGGGCTCAGGTAAGTATTAGAGTGGCTGGGGGAGCTGCTGCACACAGAAGGTTTTTTACCTTCATACATAGAAGCTAAAAAACCTTGTGCCATAAAATGCACAAAGGTAAAAACCACTTTAACTGGTCACATTGATCTGATGAGTTTATTTTGTTGGGAAAATCTCTGGTGGTGGAAAAAGGTGCTGTCTGCCTATAAATTACATAATCATGCTGATTGAATCATTCAGAGCACTTTGGGATGAAGTCATTGAATGACTTTTGTTCACTGTATTTTACTAATATATCACATGTTGCATATTTGCACTGAGGTTTTATTTATTCATTTATTAGCACTATTTTTGTACAGTTTATTTTTCCTTGGCTTATACCAAGGTGGCTGTCTCTGTTGTTTGGTCAAATGCCAACACTCTATTTAAATTCAAAAGTCTTGAAATCCCAAATCTCATATACCTTAATTACTCTTTGTAGGTCCTGTGTGTGTTGTGTACTAAAGCGGTGGTTAGAGGCTCATGTCAGACAAGAGTCAGCCACACCACATGTTCCTTAATGTATTTCCTTGAAAACCAAACTTCCTCTGAGGGACATAGTGTGTTATCAAATATCAATCTTTGCTCTCAATATGTTAGCAGTGTAACATTACTGTGTTAGCCACCCCAAGGCCCTGTGTTCCAATGCCTCGTTATGTTGTGTTCCACCTATCAGCAAATAAATATTCAACAAATCACCATAACATTTTACAACATATTTTTTATACATACAGCATATTTATTTTTCCAATTTAAGCAAGTGGTACAAACTACAAATATACTTTTAATTTTAAAAATACTTCTATTAATATAAAGTACTTATTTTATTACGTTTATTGTAACATGTTTCTCATACAAAGTGTCATGCTTCCGTACACATGGATAGAGGGCCGGGTTTTGTCTCCTAACCGAGTTGCTTGTGTTCCTGCTGATCCACCCAGGTATTATTAAGCCTTTGCACCTGTCTGTTAGTGTTTGAGCAATGTGTCTTCACGAAAAATCTGGACCCCTCTATTCATACATGTGGTCTTTGCCACCATCTGAGTATTCCATATCTATATGATATATATCATATCATAGTATCTGTATTGTTTAATCCTGTCTTTGTTCTCAGTGGTTCCCCTCTGGCTGTGAAGTTATATTCCCTTTGGGTTCCATCCATGGTTCTCATTTACTGTTGGTGTACATGTCTTTCTCAGCATTTGTTTCTTGTTGTTTGACTGCAGCCCTTTCCAGCTTGCTGAGTCTCTCACTCTTTACAACCTTGCTCAGCATCCCCCTCTCTCCTGTGCTTCACGCTTTCTCCTTGCATCCTCTCCCCTGGCATCCCTTCCTAACTAGCTTCAGTAGGTTTCCCTGGTTCCTTGTCTCCTGTGCATACCCGTATCCTTCCAGCGTGCTATTTGGTTGCACAGTGCCTGCAAGGGTGTGCTAGAGAGCTGCCCTGGGTACATAGTTACATAGTTGGTAAGGCTGAATAAAGACAACAGTCCATCCAGTTCAACTTGTGTAGGTGTGTGTGTGTGTGTGTAGAAAATCATTTCCCATATCCCTGTATATTGTTTTCACTAGGATGCACATCCAAGAGTCTTTTAAAATTATCCATACTTCCTGCCGACGCCACCGATTGTGGTTTAAGGTTCCACATCCTTACTGCCCTGACAGTGAAAATTCCCCTACACAGCTTAAAGGTGTCTTCTGGGGTCTTCTGGGGTCCCTCGGCGGCTGTCTCGGCTCCTCCCCGCAAGAACTCAACACCTTCATGTGAGCGAGCTCTCATGGTGTTGAGTTCCTGCGGGCGCGCTCTAGTGATACATCCGGCTTTTGCCGCTCACTGTATCACTCGGCCCCACCCTGGTGCGCTGCGTCATTAGATGTAATTGACAGCAGCACGAGCCTATGGCTGCGCTGCTTTTAATCCATCCAGTGTAGCCAATCAACGGACAGGCTCTCAAATGAGGAGGATGACGGGGGTGAGCACGGGACATTCAATGGGTCAGGTAAGTAAAACGGGTGCTCGGGGGTGTGCGATATTGTCGGATGTTTTTTCACCTTAATGCATAGGATGCATTAAGGTGAAAAAACATTTACCTTTACAACCCCTTTAAGGTTAAACCGCTTCTCTTCCAGTCTCATCGTGTGGCCCAGTGTCTTCTTGTCTACACTCCCTGGAACTGAAAAGTTTAATTCTTACGCTGGGATCACCGTTGAGATATTTGTATATCGCTATCATATCATAGGAGAATTCATTTAGCGCTTGTAGTCATTCATTATAATTGAGGTCTTCTAGTCCCCATATTAATTTAGTTGCCCTTCTCTGGACTCTTTCCAGCTCCAGCACATCCTTGGCGACCAGAACTGGATGGAATACTCCAGATGCGGCCAAACCAAAGTTTTATGAAGTGTCAGGATTATAATTTTATCTCTGGAGTAAATTCCCTTTTTAATACATGCTAATATTCTGCTGGCTTTGGTAGCCACATCTTGACACTGCATGCTATTGCTTAGACTGTCTTCTACTAGGACCTCTAGATCCTTCTCTGTCCTGGAATCCTGGGGGTTCTCCCCCTAATGAGTAACTTGTGTTTAAATGTTTACCCTCCAAGTGCATTACCTTACATTTAGCAACATTAAACTTAATTTGCCATGTAGTAGCCCATGCCATTTATTTATTCAGGTCCTCTTATAACATTTCTATACTGAGTTCAAGCTGTTATCCCATCCTCTATATGATTTATAAATTAAATAAAAATAATTGGTCCCAGGACAGAGCCTTGGGGTACCCCACTAACAACTCTAGACCAATTTTCTATCCAAGAGCAAACCCTATGATCTATACCCACCGATCTCAGTTCATAGCTTAAGCGTTTATGGGGGACTGTGTCTTATGCTTTTGCAAAATCCAGACACACCACATTCTCTGGCCTACCTATGTTCAAATGGCAGCTTACATCCTCGTTGAATGTTAATAGGTTGGTTTGGCAAGAGAGACCTTTCATAAACCCATGCTAATTACTGCTAATGATATTGTTTTCATCAGCAAATTCTTGGCTATGGTCCCTTATTATCCCTTCAAATAGTTTACAAACTACTGATGTTAGTTGTTTCATTGGCCCGCTAGATCTTGAGTTTACAATCCCAGGTGGTCTTACCCTCTGATCGTGACACAAAGAATATTAAAAATATTTACAAAGGAAAATAGGGCTTTTTATACATTTTGCATATGCATTTTTTTTAAATGGACAAACAAAATAAAAAACAAAATAATTGTGTACAAACAGTATAACCTTTTTTAAAATTGGAAAGAGTTAATTGAGGCTATTTTTTTTTTTTTCTATGCTTCCATAGCAACTCATTGAGAAAAATAGATACATTTGTTTTGAATTGCTGTGATGTATGAGTTATTATTTCTTTGCTATGTATTATATCTCATGATTTTGCTCCAAAAAAAAATCTCCTAAAAATGTTCAATTATTATTTATACGTGTTACTGAAAGGTGCAATGCTACTTTTTTACCTGAAATTCACATTAATCTGTTGAAAGCCCTACTTTCCTACCCTTTATACCCATTTCTTATTTTATTACCATCTCTGTGTAGAGAGGTTCCCAAAGTGGTGTGGCAGGCTGGCATTTACATGTAACTCTTGTGGCAGAATCCTTGGCTTATAGTGTAAGAACAATTTGTGCACTGGTCACTTTAGTACTTTTAATATTTTGTTTGCTCACTAAGCTACTGATGGAGGGTTAGGGGTACAGGATACCCACACATGAAAACAAGATTGCTTCTACTAGCAGTTAATGAGGTTTGCACTGGTAAGAGTAGCCAAGTGAGAAACATTTCCAATCAAACAATTTGACGCATGCTCGGAATCATTGAAGGTAATTTTTCTCGGCTCATCTTAGTGTTGTACGTGACTGCGTTCTTGACGTTCGAAATTCCCGTCAACATTTGTGTGACCGTGTTTATGCAAGACAAGTTTAAACGAAACAATCCGTTGGAAAATAAACACGGCTTTGATGTTTGGAATGTCTGATCGTGTGTATGCAGCATAAGGGAAAGAAATGTTTTGATTTCCAGAGGCTTAAAATTTGTATTGAATCAGTCATGTGAGGAGAGGAGGAGAACACCCAAAGTATGAATATGGACAATCCTAACTATAGGAGAAAACATAAATTTACAGATAGGAAGGTTTCTTTTGTTACTTCATACTCTATTAAATATGGTAAAATAATTAATATTAATATTAATATTTTCAAACAGTAGTCTATAGGAAGTTCTCAGTGCGGGTTGCCATTTTTCCAGCAGAAGGGCCCATAGATTAGGATCACTATTGTCATCTAGCCTATTTATGTCAGAAAACAATTTTGTGGCGCTAAAAATAATAATAATGATATGGTACTAATAGTCTGTGGTAACACCAATTGACAGTGTAATCAAATAAAAAAGTCCATATATAATAAATCAATGACAGTAGATGGTTAAAAATAAACTGTTGATGGATGAGTAATCAAGTGAATGGTTCCAAACACCACGGTGAGTCAAAGTAAATGATTTGTGAAAATAACCACCACCAGAAGCGGAGGCTTAGCAGAGGTATTGAACCCAAATAAGCATACGCTTAAAGGGTCAATACAAGCTGAATGTAAGTTGGTGAAGACCACATCAACCGGATCTGGATATACGATTGGGAGGATACCCTGAAGACATCACGTAAACCAGCACAGGGGGGAATGGCAGCAACTTGGAGGTAATTCTCAAAGGATCAGGCCGTATCCAAAGTGCATAAAGGAAAACGAAGGCACATAGTGTGATACCGTAACAATGTTGAGATTTAATAACGGTTAAAAACACTTACAGTTTTGCTGAATAAAAAGGACATCAATAAGAAATAGTGCATGGCAGCAGCAGAGTCCCGACGCGCTTCGCAATAGTTTGCATCATCTGGGTCTACTAGGTCTTGAGTTTCTTCTTTTGGTTCATTAAAATGTGATATGACCAATGCAGTGTATGGCATACAATGCACAGTTTGTCTGCTGTAATGTGTGAGCTGTACCACCCATCTGCTGAGGACTAGTGTTGCTCACGAATATTTGTATTGCGAATATTCGGCTCGAATATGGCATATTCGAGTATTCACGATATATTTCGAATTTTGCGGTGAATATTCGCTATTCCGAATATTCAAATTTTTTCAATTTTATTTTTAGAACAGATCACATCCTAGAGATCTCCATCAACGTCTAAAAGCATTGCTGGTATGATTAGAGACCTTGGGCCGAGTAGCTGAAGCGATCATTTTATCTTGCCGAAAAATCGCAATGCGATTATTCGGCAATCGGAATATCTCGCGATTATTTTCTTCGCCCTATCTTCCGCATCAGAGCGATTTTTTTCAGTTTCATTTTTATTTTCAATAATTTTTATTAAATTTTCATTAGAAAGTAGTACATGCATTACAAAGCGAAGAAGTAGACATATACATAAGATTTAGATGAGTATAGCATCACAAATCATTGGAACAATAGGTATCAGTACACAATAACACATTCTGCGGGGGATCATGTTCGTACTCTTTGCAGTGTCATGTGGCCCAGAATTGGGTGGAGGCCCCGGGTGACTATCCTAGGGTAAGTAGCCATAGCTAGCCCCTTGCGATCCCTCTCTATGGTCGCGGTGGCCAGCTCCATATATAGGAAGTATGGTCCGTACCCCCACTCTCGCCACCCAAGTCTCCCCCACTGTGACAGATTTTTGAGTAGTATGACTGTGACAGAAGATATGATTGTATTCATATATTCGAGGAGATCAAAAGAAGAGTAAGCATAAAACAAAAAGATAAAGAGAAGAGAAAAGTAAAGAATAAAATATCAGAGTAGTGTATCAAAAACAGGACAGAAAGGCTGTTGTCCATTAACATTGACACTACCAACAGTGTTATACGCCCTGGCTGACCATGCCCCACCTTTGTTCCATATTATAGTGCATTCAAACTAACTGATTGCTGCTGTGTCTAATGTGCCATGGAGCCCATAAGTTATTGATCTTTTCATACTTTCCCAAAGCCGAAGCATGGAGGATTTCGTAGGTGCTGTGAGTGTGCACCATGTTTATGATTTCTGCCATTGTGGGAGGATTTATATTCTTCCAATGTCTAAGAATTACTAGGCGGGTGGCTAATAGGATGTGTGAAACTACCATTGTCTGGGATTTAGGAATTGCATCAATGCCTATGGATAGTATAGCCATGGCAGGATGAAGTGGTGGGAAGGATCAGTTTCATTTTTAAAACAGATCACATCCTAGTGATCTCCATCGACGTCTAAAAGCATTGCTGGTATGATTAGAGACCTTGGGCCGAGTAGCTGAAGCGATCATTTTATATTGCCGAATATTCGCAATGCGAATATTCGGCAATAGGAATATTGCGCGATTATTTTCTCCGCCCTTCTTTTGCATCAGAGCTAATCAGAGTTCTCCTACCACAGTTGTCGTAATTCCGCAATAAATATCGCATTCGCATTTTGCGAAATTTCGATAAAATATCACGAATATTCTGAGCCAATCAGAGGGCTCCTACCGCATTTGTCGAAATTCCGCAATAAATATCGCATTCGCATTTTGCGAAATTTCGATAAAATATCACGAATATTCTGAGCCAATCAGAGTGCTCCTACCGCAGTTGTCGAAATTTCGCAATTATTTTCGCATTCGCAATAGCGAAATTTCGCAAACATTTCATTTCGATAAAATATCACGAATATTCGAATTTAGCGAATATTTCTCGAATATTCGGCTATATATTCGTGATATATCGCGAAATCGAATATGGCGTATTCTGCTCAACACTACTGAGGACACGTATAGGCAAAGAATACTTTAACATTTCAAAACAAACAGTTTTCATCAGCATCTAAACATTCTAGAGAATTACCCAAAGGGGATTTTCAATTTCATGGCATTGAAAAAATGACTAGACCTAGAGGGGAAAAAGTACACAGATGTCTCCTGAAATGAGACGTCTGGTGGATTCTAAAGTTGGCCACTAGAATACCACAGGAGCTGAACCAAAGATGAGACATTAGTCTATTTATGAAATAATTATTATCATTATAATAATTTGCTAAGACCTTATGTCATGATTTGTTTCCATGTGGTGTTGTATTACATTTTATTTTTACTTTTGTGTCTTCCCTTTTTGTTTGCTGTTCATTATTTTTCCCTCTTTTCTCTTCAGAGATACTGTATTTATTGGCGTATAACACTCACTTTTTTACTCTGAAAATAGAGGGTAAACTGTGCCTGTGTGTTTATACGTAGGGGGCCGAGGAAAGTTTTTTTCCTGAAACTTCCCTCTTAAAGTTAGCGTGCGCGTTATATGCCTGTGCGTGTTATACACCGATGAATACGGTAATTGGTTGTAATTGTTCACCTGTGTGTGTTTCTGCATTGTGGAGGCAGAGTTGTTATATAGTGGTGGCAGTATGTTGCATGGCTAGGTATGATTGAGGCCTCCATTGGCTGAAATGCATCAGTAGAGATGTACCTCATGGAATTGTAGCACTGTGTGGAATAAAGTTTTTTTTTACTTGGTCCCTGGGTTGAGCGTAGGGAGATTGCTTCTTCCCTAAGTAAATTGCAATGTCCCTATGAAAGCAGTATCTGTTTGTTCTTAAAAGTCAATGTCTTCCTCTTTCTCCTCTAGTAAATTCTAGGCCCTTGATCCTATGTGAGCAGTCACAGGAACCATTATTAATGAGCAGTGAGCTATTCTTGCAATATCCAGCTTCTGTTCAGATGTACCCTGAATACAATTCAGCATAGAAAACGTCTCCACAAAGTCTCCATACAGGTAGCCCTCGTCCTGCTCTGCTTTCATTGGAAATACACTCTAGCAGGGCAACTGAAATTTCATGAGCCCTAAGCACAAGCCCATGAGCTGGAGCGAGTCCCATAAAAGAAAAGGTCTATACCCTTCTCTCAGCACACTTCACTGGACCAAAACTTTCAGTTATTGGCTTGGACAAATAAAAATGCATGCATACTTTCCTCTTGTACTAGCTACTGGAGATAACTCAAAGGAAGCAGGCAGAAATAATCAATGTCCTGAGCTCTACTCAGCACAGAAAATGTAAACAAAGCTCAGTCTGGTTATAGCCTAGATGCAAAAACAACTCAACATTTTCCTAGGGACACTCCAGATTAAGACTCTTAAAACTCTCTCTATACAGGTCCTTTTTCTTTCCTCCTCCATGAATAGCTACTGAAATCCACTGTTATTACTATCTTGAATTTGGTGTTATTTTAAAAACTAATATCATCTGTGGTAACCTTTTTGATTTGACTTTTACATAGCTTTTTTCTCTAGAATATAAAAAAAAACACTGGCAGTGTTATAATAACACTAGTATTGGTAAAATGCCACTACCTTTAGAAGAGGCTAAATAAAGCATTATAATGCACAACAATTTAGGAGCCCAGCTGTTAAACTGACAGCTAGTGTCAGGAACTATATTGTGGAAGCACACTCATGGGTGGGAAAAGAGGTGTGGCTTAGGTCCAAAGGCCCAGCGGAACAAAATGGCCGCTGAAGGCGTACAATGTGTCCCTACACCAATTTCAGCAAACAAAACAAAAATGGCAACGGCTCCAATTTATAACTAGCTGTTAGAGTAAGGTGCATATGGAAGTGCTTTGCTCAGAACAAACAAAACAAAATCTACCAGCACATTTCCAGATAACCAGCATAATCTAAAAATCATGCTGTCTACAAACTTGAGTTATAAACAGTTTGAGTTGCACAACATTCGAAAAGATGCGTGGAAGCCATACTGCCTCATCAAGGCTCCTCTGTAAAGTGCAGTACTAAATCTAATATTCAAAGTCTTCATGGTGGAGCATACCTAGCAGTGGATAATCTAAGGGCAGGTATGCCTGGAGGGAGCCCATTACTTCTTAAAGGTGTGATTTCTGAATAGAAAAAGCAGATAAGAGGGGCAGATATGTCATGATGTTAATCTCGGGCAACCTGATAACATCTTCTAATTATTAAAAAATAAGACAATTACTGAAATAAATGGGGGAGGTTTAGGGGGATTCCCTGAGTTCAGTGTAAAGACTGTAAGTCACTCCTGCAGCACCTGAAACAGGAGTTCACAGGCTGTACATAGAATACAATCCTACATCGAATTTTAGCACTACCAGTGGCACTTCAGATGTGACTGTTCACCTTTTGTTTTGGGTGAAGTTAAGAAGTATTACATCTCCTAATGGTATGTATTATTGTTTGTGTCTTCAATAAGAATATTTATCCTCTCTTTTTGTCCTGATTATCATTGTCTTTGGTAGAGATGAGCTTAGGCATGTTCAGATTCTTGAGTGAACCCACCTGAGTTATCCCACTAGTAAGCTAGTAAAGCCAATCTCAACGGCTGGGTCATTCCCAGCCCCACCAGTGCATGTATACAAGGAGGTGTATACATGAGGCTGCGGGCAATGCCTCGACCGCTTATGATTGGTTTTGTGCAGTAACAGTTTCCTGGTGGGATAGCCCATGTGGCTTCAGACTAGGATCAAAGGTTGTAGAGCTTGTAGCCAGTGAAGTTCCGGCAGTGCCATTTTAGTTTTTGGTACTGCGAGTTACTAATATCCATATAAAGAGAACTAATTTGGTGGACAAATAGAACAAATGTAATGACAGCATAGGAGCCTCACAGATTGAAGGGATATATCATGGTGTATGGCTTAGTGCCAGTTGAGCTAATTTGATCCCATGTGCCTGAGATCCAATATTTCTAGTAAGAAGTGTGTGTATCCTGGTGGCATGGATTTTTTCACAACACTGGCTCCTTTTGTGATTTGTAGCTTTGATTATTTACAATTGATTTGACTTTTAGACCCTATTTCAATTTGGTGAACTATATTGGATTTTTTCCTCATCTACAGTACCTTACAAAAGTAAGTACACCCCTCACATTTTTGTAAATGCTTTATTATATCTTTTCATATGACAACACTGAGGAAATCACACTTTGCTACAAAAAAAGTAGTGAGTGTACAGCTTATATAACAGCGTAAATTCACTGTCCCATCAAAATAACTCAACACACAGCCATTAATGCCTAAACGTCTGGCAACAAAAATGAGTACACCCCTAATCTTCATATAGGATCACCATGACAACCGTCTAAGAACTGATTTTCCTTCACTTTGGAGAAAAGATGTTCTCTATTTTCCTGTTGTGTATCTGGCAGTGTTAATTTAATTGATGAAAATATTTTTGTTATAATTTTCATTAGCTTTATGTTTGCAGTGGTGAAAATAAACAAAAATCACCCCTAATTTTCATCAATTGATGAAAACTATGACAACAATAAATTACATTTTTTTGTCAACAAACAAAAACGGAATGAATATGTGAGGGAGGGATTTTTATCCAAATTAACCTCTGGTTTCCTCTGAGCACTGCATGTAAATCCGGTGTTTCCCCTCCCAGTAAGCAAGGTAGCAACTGTAGCTGCTTAGTGGTGTAGTGTGATTAGCACTGTGCTGCATTACAGCATAGCTCCCAACTATCCCTGATTTCAAAGTAACTCTCCCTGATTTAGAACAATGTTCCTCTGCCCCTCTTTCCTCCTCATTTGTCCCTCATTTTGGTCTGATCTATATAGTTGTATATAAAATGAACTTTGTATCATTCAAATAGTGTTTCCTAGTGCTAAACCTTTCATCCAAATTCTAAATTGCTGCATTTGTAAGTTTTAAAAGCCAGTAAAAGGAAAATTAGTGGTAAAAAAAAAACACATTTTTATCTCAGAAAGTTGTGAAGTAAATTACAGGACTGGGATAGGAAGGAAAGTCAGGTGTAGCGCCCCCTTACTTTTAGTATGGGCACTACGCTAAAGTTAGTGGGGGAATGGGAGAGTTATTTTGCTCCCATTCATAATTTGTTAAATTTTGGGCTGCTGTCATTCCTGAACTGTCCTGTAGGTCAGTCTGCACTCCAGGGATGCGATCCCATCCCTGGGCGACAGTTGGCGCTAGAGGGGTTCTGGCAGAGCCACTTTTCCCCAGCAGCCAATTAGAGGAGTTTTCCCTTGCGGAGCATGCTGGGGGAGAGTATATCTGTGGCAGATGCCATTTTTCTTGGTTCTTCGCGGGTTCCTGGTTCCAGGTGTGGCACCCACCTTTAGGGTGTGCGCACATCGCGGGCCCCACTGCTATGGCCTACCTGGAGTTCCAGACTCTGGGCCCTCCTGGCCTGGAGTGACTGATGCTGTCAAGGGACCCCAGTGACTTACTGGGTTCCCCTTCTACTGAAGAGATCCCAGGCTGTATGCCGTTCAGTGGGGGGTCGGCTTGAGGAGAACCCGGAGGCAGGTTGTCCAAGAGGGCTTGAACGAACCATCGGGGATCTGGTGACCGGGACATTGACAGGTACACTTCAACTGTCACCCTAACTTATTCTACTGGGAGGATTCGCTCAATCTATTTATCTCAACCAAGTACTAGGCCTGTGGCAGAGGTCCCTAGAGCCGGGTCTGTGGCAGAGACCTGTTCCTCCCAGCAATCCTAAAGTGACAGTTCGGCTGCCAGGCTCATGGCAGGAGTCTGTCCGGGGGCACTTCACCCACTCTGGCTAGAGTGGCGACTAACTGTATCTACTACTACTGAGAGCAGGATTGCTCTTTCTCATATCCAGGCCTGATACTGCAAAGTTTTCTTGCTTCATCAACCTTTTCTCTCTACCTCATGTTGATGTTGGTCATGTTGGGCCAAGAATAAAGCATTCAGAAAACCTTTATTTGATGACTGGACATTCGCTTACTAATCTACTCATCAACTTCACCCCTAGACAATGGTAAGAGGTAACTTAGTACGCCGATCCCAAAACAACCAGCGTCTCCTGCGGGGGTATCGCTACACAGGCAAAAGCAATTATAAGCTTACTAGTGGAAGATGACCAGCTTATCGACATTAGAACGGAGAAAATGGTCAAAGGTATGTGGACTTCATTACAAAAGCTGCATGAGCATTCAAGCTATAACAGCAAGCTCTTTCTTCTAAGGAAGCTTTACAAGATGAGACTACAAGAAGGCCAGCAAATGTGTGACCACGTGAATGCTATGCTAGAGATTATAGAGCAGTTGCATGCCACTGGAGAGGACATCAAAGATAGCCATATTGTTGCCCTGCTACTCTGCAGCCTTTCAGAGACATATACTGCTCATATTAATGCTTTAGAAACCAGACCCAAGAAGGAGCTAATGCTAGAATATGTCAATGGCAAATTAATTGATGAATATGAAGGAAGGGAAATACGCACCATGATGACAAAGCTCTTAAGATGTACAAAGGCACAAAGCACAACAAAGTAATCAGAGCCTGTTTTTGCTGTAAGAAGATTGGTCACTTAAAAAAGGAATGCTCTATCTGGAAAGTCGATCAGCGAAAGCTAGAGCTATCCACAAAAGACAGAGTTAGAGCAACCACAAAGGAAACTGCAGAAACATCAGGGAGTGGCACCTTTAAAGTAACACAGAGCGGCAAGCCATACGGCTGGTGCATAGACTTAGGTGAGACAAGCCGCATGATTAGCGATGTGACTTTCTTCACAAACATTGATTACAGTGCAAAAGTTTTCCTAGCAAACGGGTAGTACTTATTTTGATAGGCGACCATTATCAGAAACACAGATCCCCTGAAAGCTGTGAAGTCAATATGCCCAACAAGATCCGGATTAACTGCCTGAAGTCAAAAGATCCACTCGGATTACAAAGGGGATACCACCCGGCAAGCTGCCATACATTATCAAAACAAACAGAATACTTGAACCAACATCCTGGGAAGACAAAAGGAGAAAAACTGCCAAAATGTGATGCCAATAAATGCAGAAAGGCAGCAGAAGAAGAATTAAAGTCACTTCAAGAAAAAAAAACATGGACAATCACAGAGCTCCCTCCTAACTGCAAAGCTATAGGAAGTAAGTGGACTTTCAAAGTAAAGTCAGATGCAGAAGGAAACATTCACAAAGAAAAAAAAACTAGTTGCCAAGGGTTACTCCTAGAAAGTGAGCATTACGATGAAACATTCGCTCCCATCGTAAAAAACACTCCACCATCAGCGCTTCTTAGTGCTGCAGCCAAGGGGGCATGTGAGTCAAACACCTAGACATTAAAGTGCTTTCCTAGATGGAAACAATAAGGAAGATCTCTACATGGCACAACCACCAGGGTTTGAGCAAGTAAACAACCTTGTGTGTAAACTACATGTAGCGGGGTCACCCTGTCAGAGTCCAATGACAGGCCATCCCCGCTGGAACTTTATTCACACCTGTAAATATGTATGATACCTTTTTGAAAGTTATGCATTGTAGGACTACAAGTAGCAGGAGATATATACTCCATTGACTCGTAGGGGAAACAGACTACACTTCCCACAATGCCCTGTGTTACTGGAACATGTGACAGTTCTGTTCAGCTACTCAGAATGGACTTGGAAAGTTATTTAAGGAAAGGGAGGGGCTGATCTCTCTCTCTTTGGACTCTGCATTCTCTCCTGGGCAGAGCTGCTCACAGCACAGCCGTGCTGCTAGGCCAGAAGCCTGGGCCTAAATTCACTGAGAGACCAGCTATCCGGAAGGAATCAAGATTGCAGCATCCAGCCTGTGTTCCTGGAAGATCGGAGAGGCAGCCCAGCTGACAATTGAAAGAGTGGAGAACCCTCATCCAGGATCCTTGAGCTGTGAAGCAGTGATTTATCAACACACCTTCTGAAAAGAACTCAAGTGGATCGGCCTGTTGGGTGAGAGAGCACATGCTCAGCTTCTGACTCTTTATTTAGTACAAACACCTAGTGCCATCTCACAGGCCACAGACATGTGCTCGGCCTCTAGCCGAAGATTAGAGAGTTAGTTAACTGTTTAAGTGTTTACAGAAGTGACTGACACTGACGACTGATCAGTTCACCAACGTTGTTGCTTCAGATACTTTGTTTGTGCTGTTACCCTTCACGGATTGACACTTGTGGATTACAAAGTTAATGGGCACCTACCGGCCGCAACGTGATATTTACTGTTCCGCAGAACTGCCCGCTAGGGGCGCTCGCAAGCATAGACTGCCTACTTAGTTTAAATGAATGGTACCATTCCTAGGTTTAACTATCTCTTATTTACTCTAAAAGTCTGATTCCTGCAAGGACCCTTGCGAATCAGACTGTGTCATTATTTGCCAGTTGTGTTTATGTATAAAACCTATGTCTTTCTTCTTAAGTTTCTATACAGTAAACTTAGTCCTTTATATTTAAGTACATTCATTGTGTGGAGTGTATTCTTCTTGTCTGGTGGGACCGCCCATAACAGCAGGTAAATTCATTGTTATACTGTCACTGTATATTGTATGCCTGCTATTGTGATCCCAGCCCAGCAGAGGTCACGATATCCCATTTACCAGACTTCTGATGTGTCAAGGGAGGGTTCGAGCTAGTTAATAGGGGTGAGCTGAGGCAAAAGAGAGTAGATCCCAAATCAACCAGCGGCTCCTTCGGGGGTAGCGCTACATACAGAAGAGCATCTATGGTCTTAAGCAATCTGCAAGGATGTGGAATGAGAAAGTGAACAAAGTACTTACCAGAGAGGGATTCTCAAGAAGTAAAGCAGACCCCTATCTCTACTCCAGGAATCAAGAAGACAGATAGATACATCCTTGACTATGTTGATAACATTATAACCTGTTTTGAACAAGAAGGAGATTACAATCAGATAGTTCACAAGCTGAAAGAAAATGTTTAAATCAAAGAACTAGGGAACAATAGCTACTATCTGGGAATCTCAGAATAGCTCAGAAATCTTGGAACAATTCAACAATTCCATATGCAACATGCAAAGCAAGTGAAAACTCCTATGGAACCAGGCTTTCAAAAGCACAATGAAGCAGAAAACATGCTACCCAACAATGACATGAATCGCAGTGCAATCGGTAAGCTGATATATGTTGTCACTGGCATGAATGGAACGCAGTGAAGAGAGTGATGCAGTGCCTCAAATGAAACAATTCAGATGAATTTACGGTTACCAGCAACATCAGATTCAAAACTGGTTGGATATGTGGATGCTGATTGGGCCGGTGACTGCACAGACTGCAAATATACAAGTGGATTAATCTTCCAGTATGGAAGTGAAAGCAAACTGTCACTCTATCTTCAACTGAAGCAGAGTACATTACAGCAGCACACGCATGTCAAGAAGCGATATATATTCGTCATCTTTTTGAGATTGATATAGACATGTCAAAACCAATTCTCATTTTTGAAGACAACCAGGGATGTATAAAGCTTACGCAATCAGAAAGGGTCAATCCTAGGACCAAACACATCGACTTCAAGTGTCACATACTGAGGGACAATCAAGAGCAAGGTGTTATTGACATTCATTATTGCCCATCAGAGGAGATGACTGCTGATGCACTCACCAAGCCTTTGTTGAATGAATGTCTTAGCTATTTGCAGAAGAAGCTGAATATAATTTGACAAAGCACATGCTGTTGAGAAGGGGTGTTGGAAGAACAACAACATGTAATGTAAAGTACTGTGAACTATACGTTAAATGCATTATACCTTTCTATCCAGCAGGTGGCACTGCAGTATGATAGTGTGTATTCTATGGTACAAAGTAATAACAGGATGTACTGTCTGTATCTCAGTGCATGTACTTGTATCCTCCTTGTTCCTGTTAATTCTAAAGACATGCTTTGCTAATCCTCTGTGAATGTAAAGTATTCTCTGCATACAACAAGCTTCCACGCACATGATTCAATAACTTTGCTAATATAAAAAACGACTAAAACTAAAAAAATTCTGATTAATAAAATACGAATAAAGCTAACATGGCATTTTATTTAAAATACTGACTAAAACTAATATGAAATTTGACATCAAAATTAACACTGGTCTCTGGAAGGGAATCCTTCCCTGATGGGACACAGACAGAAGAAAAAAAACCTGACAGGTCATAACCCTCCTAAATGCTATCCAAAAAAAGTTTTGTCTGTAGGAATTCTTTAACTGGTTAAACTGCACACTTCCAACACACATTAAAACCTTAATCCCTGTAAGAACCAAGTGTGTTGTCTACCTCTACTACTCTCCTTCACAGGTACACTTTAAAGATATCTTGAGCCTGTTGACCTACAGAATAATTGTACAGAACAGATAAATCTACGTATTTCTTTTGAATGTAGCTAAAGCTTTGTATGTCTGTGGTGCTAATGAAACATCCTTTGAATAATCATAAGTATTTTGTGTTATGGTATTGTACTCATTATAACTTGGAGTGAGGGCATGAAAAAGCATGTGGATTAAAGCTGGAAAGCAAGAGGATTAAGGGATTAGAGTGGAAGTAGAGACACAGCAGATACTGTCTGCTCATACTTCATTCTTGTTGCATCTATTTATTTTGGTTCTCGTAGATTTCGATCAGATCTTTAAAAAATTCATGAGGTTTCTGTTTCGTGGTCTATTTGTTCAGGAGAATCACCTCATGAAATATTGCAGCTCATCTTTGCAGCAAATCCTCAGAGATTCAGCCTCATTCACCCATAGCCATAAATTATATAAATGTCAACATGTCGCACAAGCAGAAGTCTGCTTGCTCCCCTCTAGGCAATGATTTCCTATGCTGCTGGTAACAGTGGCAATATTGTGTTTATGACTTTTCTCTTTCACATGGTGGCTCGTTTGCACCCACTCTTTAATGACTGCGCCATTTCAATGTTCCACAACAATGTATTTAGTCTTAGTGATGTAAAGTGTATGGATGGGTATTCTGGTGCAATCACTGCCATAGGCCACTGGTTCTATTTGTAGAAACAGCAAATGAGAAAACATTTTTATTCTTTAAACTTGGGCACTTTGTAGGAATTGCCATATGCGTTCACGGATTAATACATAAAGAGAGAATAAAAAATGTGAAAACTCTGGCTTTGCCTTTGGGTAATGCTACTGTTATTATTTTTTGTCTTGCTGTAAAGAAAAATGCCTACAAGAGTTGAATTAAAGTAAGACTGCAGCTTTATTTTTTAGCTTTAGTTTTTTTTTTTTTTTTTTTTTTTTACCAAGAACCTAAATATACAGTACATTGTTTATAGTTTGCATTATGAGCCACAGCAACAGCTCGTATTGCAACATATAAAGAACGTATGTTTAAGCAAAAAAATAAAAGAGGTTGTAAAGTTTTTTTTAAAACAATAAAGATGGTATACTTGCTCTGTGCAATGGAGTTGCACAGAATGATCCTTCACCTCCTCTTCTGGGGTCCCCCACCGGCGCTCACTGCTTCTCCTCTTCTGTGTCTGCCACCATAGCAAGCCACTTGCTATGGGGGTAGACATGCAGGCTTGCTCCCAAGCCAGGCTGTGTACTTCTATAGACACACAGACAGGGGTGGAACCCGAGTCTAGTCTCGGGAGGGGCACTTACAAAAAAATGTTTTTTTTTGCTGGCAATTTATCAGGGAAATGGCTGTTGTTGGCGCTTCAATCATCCTGGCAACATGGTTGTTATGATGTCAGGATAATTGAAGCGCATTATTTCTATTACTACATTGTTATATATAATTGAATAGTTCAACTCACCATAATGCAGTATCAGTGGGAGCCCTGAGTGTGTCACTTGCCGCCGTCACCTGCTACAAGATGTAGATTTTCACTTGCCACGTCACCTGCCAGAAGTTGCGGATTGTCACTTGCCACGTCACCTGTCACAAGTTGCAGATTGTCACTTTCCACATCACCTGCCACAAAATGCAGATTGTCACCTACCACAAGTTGCAGATTGTCACTTGCCACATCACCTGCCACACGTTGCGGATTGTCACTTGCCACGTCACCTGCCACTAGGGTCGAACCCGATATTTGAGTCGAACGTAAGTATGACTCGAACATTGTGTGTTCGCTTGTTCGCCGAATAGCAAACAATTTAGGTTAATATGCAAGTTATTGTCATAAAAAGTGTTTGGGGACCTGGGTCCTGCCCCAGGGGACATGTATCAATGCAAAAAAAAAAAGTTTTAAAAACTGAAGTTTTTTCGGGAGCAGTGATTTTAATAATGCTTAAAGTGAAACAATAAAACTGAAATATTCCTTAAAATTTTGTACCTGGTGGGTGTCTATAGTATGTCTGTAAAGTGGCAGATTTTTCCCTGCTTTAGAACAGTCCCTGCGCAAAATGACATTTCTAAAGGAAAAAAGCCATTTAAAACTACTCGCGGCTATAATGAATTGTCGGGTCCTGGCAATACAGATAAAAGTCAATGAAAAAAAAAGCATGGGTCCCCCCCCCAAGTCCATTACCAGGCCCTTTTGGTCTGGTATGAATATTAAAGGAGAACCCCAAACCAAAATTGAAAAAAAAATTGCGTGGGGGTCCCTCCAAATTCTATACCAGGCCCTTCAGGTCTGGATATTAAGGGGAGGAGTCCCCCTCAAAATCCATACCAGTCTCTTCAGGTCTGGTATGGATTTTAAAGGGAACCCCCATGCCAAAATTAAAAAATAAAATGGTGTAGGGTCCCCCCAAAAATCCACACCAGACCCTTATCCGAGCACGCAACCTGGCAAGCCACAGGAAAAAAACCATACCAGGCCACATGCCCTCAACATAGGGAGGATGCTTTGGGGTCTGGACACCAAAGCATTATGTCCCCATGTTGATGTGGGTGGGGGCTTATTGGAATCTGGAAGTCCCCTTTAATAAAGGGGACCCGCAGATCTCGGCCCCCCATGTGAATTGGTAATGGGGTACCCCTACCAATCCACAAAAAAAGTGTAAAACATGGTAAAAAAAGGCACAGTAGACAGCTTAGGACAAGTCCTTTATTAAAAAAAAGAAAAAAATTCAGGCGATGTACATCCATTCTCGAGCAGAGGATACGGAGAGAAAAAAATGCTGACACTACATCCGCCGTGACAGCTCTTAAATAGTCACGTCACGTGAGCGGGTGACCTCGCCCCCCCTCTGATGCCACGGGGGTTTCCAGCAACGTCAGAGGGGGGCGGGGTCACCCTTGACGCCACGCGGAAACCGCCGGAAACCCTCGTTGCATCATAGGGGGGTAGCCCCGCCCTCAGCTATTTAAAGGCCACCAGGCCATTCACAAAGCGCAGGGCACTTTGCACATGTACAGTAGGGAACAGGCTGCAAAGCCACAAGGCTTCACTGCCGATTTCCCCTATGCAATGATGGCGGCAGCAGCACCCGAGAGCCGATTAAAAAAACGGCTCGGTAAAGACACTGCTGGATTCGTGGACAGGTAAGTGCCCTAATATTGAAAGTCAGCAGCTACAATATTTGGAAATAGAAAAATACTGTCATGGGTAGTCAGTGGGAGAAAGTAAAAATATTCTGCTGTTGGTGGTAAGTGGGCAAAAAAATGCCCAACTTCACAGGTCATCTCATTGTAAAGGATTTAATTACCCACTTTTTAAGTTTGCCCTATGCTGCCTAAAATTCATTATCAATGCTCTGTCCATCATTACTGCAAACTATATATAGCTGAAGAGACCGAAAACAGACCAGAGGTTGTTAGGTAGATGTTCCAACATGCTGAAAAATCCCTGCAGACACTCATAAAACAGTTTTTTAATGTGACAAGAAATTATATTGTAAGTAAGTATGGGGGTTATCCACAAAGCCTTGGCGCAACGTAACTTTTCTGATTTAAGTTACTCCGCCGCAAAATTCCAAAGTTAGGTGCCGATCCACAAAGCACTTACCTGGAATTTTGCGGCGCTGTAACTTAAATCCGTCCGGCGCAAGGCGTTCCTATTCAAATGGGCGAGTCCCATTTAAATTAGGCGCGCTCCCGCGCCGGACGTACTGCGCATGCTCCGTCGGGTAAATTACCCGACGTGCATTGCGCTAACTGACGTCGCTCCGACGTCATTTGCTTAGACGTTACCGTAAATGGCGTCCAGCGCCATTCACGGACGTCTTACGCAAACGACGTAGAATTTAAAATTCGACGCGGGAACGACGGCCATACTTAACATGGCTTAGGACAACTAGGGCTTAGCCCTAGTTTTACGCGGCGGAACTCGACGTAAACGACGTAGATTTAGAGCGTCGGGCCCGTCGGAGCGTTCGTGGATCGCCGTAACTGGTCATTTGCATATTCTACGCCGGCCTCAATGGCCTCGCCACCTAGCGGCCGGCCTAGAATTGCATCCTTAAGATCCGACAGTGTAATTCAATTACACATGTCGGATCTTCGTCCTAACTATGGGAAACTGAGTCTGTGGATCAGTTCCATAGTTAGGACCAGGGATACGACGGCGTAACAGCAGTTACGCCGCCGTATCTCTTTTGAGGATCTGGCCCTATATTTTCATTGTATATGTAATGATTTATTTGGTCAATGTTTTGGCTTAAAATGTGCTGAAGACAGAACACCATCTTGTTGTTTGTTTATAATAGCAGACGTTTCAGTGTCAAGAATATATGCAGTAGTGCTTGTAAAGATCATTAGTATTCATCCTGAAATAAATAAAACAACAGCATACAGTTTCCACAGACAGAACATATACTGATACTAGGGTAAAGCTGAGCTCATGAACCAAAAAATAAAGAGGTTGCACAGGGGCAGGTATTACTGTGGGGTTATGGCACATTTAAAAGTTATAGGGAACCTATTGAGGACTGCAGAACATGCCAAATAATGTTGACTGCTAACAAATGCGGGCTACAAGTAGACCCCCAATCAGCCCCTCTTCAGACCTCAGAAAAGCCCCATCCACCTTTTAAAAACCCTGTCAGACCTCAGATTCGCATAGCACAAGGGTTATCAATTCTAAACTTCCTTTTCAGCTCTATCATCACATGACTAGAAACAGGAATTGTGGTGTCATTGACGTTGCAGACATTCTTTTCAATCCATGGCCGCAGATGAGATGGGCGAGGACCCAGTGCTGATGGCCCGGCCATACACAGATGGGATCTCTCTCCTGGACTCTCTCATGCTGCTTGGCCAATCCAGCATGACGTTGACGGGGCCCCGCCCTGGACGGGGAGTATAAAGCAGCCTGGGACGACTGGTAGTTCATTTGCTAGATTCAACCACATGGAAGCACATGCAGATCCAAGCCGGTTTACACATACCATTCACAAGTCAACAATGGGGCTAATTAATTTCCCTTTTCCCGTATTTTACCAGGAGCTTTGTCATCACTTTTTGGTATGTCCTTATTTGTGTTTAATTACATATTCACCCCCTCATGTAGTCCCCTTGCGGGAACACTTAGGCCCCGTACACATGACCGGATCTATCAGCTGAAACTGGTCCGACGGACCAGTTCCAGCGGACAGATCCGGTCGTGTGTAGGCCCGAGCGAACAATTGTCCGGCGGATCGGACAGTTTCCAGCCGATAAAAATTTCTTAGCATGCTAATAAATCTGTCCGCTGGAAACCTGTCCGTCGGACGTGTTCGGTCGTCTGTACAGACTCACCGGACACGTCCGACCGACCGCCATCCCTCGCATGCGTCGTACTGATTCGACGCATGCGTGGAAGCATTGAACTTCCAGGGCCACGCACGTCACCGCGTCATCGTCGCGGCCACGTCGCGACACGTCACCGCGTTTGTTTTCCGCTGGGATTTTGGTCTGATGGCAGCGGACATGTCCGATGGAAACGGTCCGGCGGACCGTTTTCATCGGATAATCCGTCCGTGTGTACGAGGCCTTAGAGGTATTATCACATTTCCACATCTTTACTAATTCATCTTTATTTTTGACACATTCCCTATAGGATACTAAGCACGTCATGTGCACACATACTACACTGGATCATGCTATGACCATAAAAACAATGGGGTATTATGGCGTACTCTGGATGTGGCTAAATATTACTGACAACAATATGGTGGGCTGGGTAATTGAGCTGGGCATTTTAAAGAGTCCATTAACATTACAATATGTCCATGCAAGGAGAAGCTTGTGCTAAAAGGGACTCTGGGACATATAAGAGACAAAGAACAGCCCCCTCTAAACGCAACAAGTTTAAACTTTTTTAATTATAAAAAGTAAGACTAAGAACGCTTACTCACTGACGTGGTAGCCAGGAACTATAGCATTTTGTATAAATCCTGAAGGCAACCAAGTACAGGGGGCTGCTATAGGTGAAGAACACAGAAGCTAGCTATAGTGTCTGACCACCTGCAATAGCAGTAAGCGTGTCACCTTAATCTGAGTTTGGTGTAATGCCCTGGAAGTGTGCAATTATTCATTGAAATGTCCTCCCTCTTTGCTTCATGCATCAATAATTGTAATGAAACTTCCAAGGTAGGTTGTTGGCTGTAAAAAATATGGTGACATCTTTTACATCTAGCTTTTTGTGATACAGACAACAAGGAGGGTGTTCCAGCATCACCAACAGATACACTATATTACCAAAAGTATTGGGACGCCTGCCTTTACACGCATATGAACTTTAATGGCATCCTAACTTTAACCACTTGCCTACTGTGCACATACACCCCCTTCCTGCCCAGACGAGATTTTAGCTTCCGGCACTGCGTCGCTTTAACTGACAATTGCCCGGTCGTGCGACGTGGCTCCCAAACAAAATTGACATACTTTTTTTTCCCCACAAATAGAGCTTTCTTTTGGTGGTATTTGATCACCTGTGCGGTTTTAATTTTTTGGGCTATAAACAAAAAAAGAGTGTCAATTTTGAAAAAAAAACACAATATTTTTTACTTTTTGCTATAATAAATATCCAATTTTTTTAAAAAAAAAAATATATATATATTTTTCTCAGTTTAGGCCAATACGTATTCTTCTACATATTTTTGGTAAAAAAAAAAATCGCAATAACCTGGTTTGCGCAAAAGTTATATTGCCTACAAAATAGGGGACATAATGATTTTTTTTTACTAGGAATGGCGGCGATCTGCGTTTTTTTTGGGGGACTGGGACATTATAGCGGACACATCGGACACTTTTGACACAGTGAACAGTGCTATAAATATGCATTGATTACTGTATAAATGTGACTGTCAGGGAAGGGGTTAACCACTAGGGGGCGGGGAAGGGGTTAAATGTGTATCCTGGGTGTGTTCTAACTGTAGGGGGAGGGGGTGACTGGGGAAGGTGACCGATCTGTGTCCCTATGTACAAGGGACACAGATCGGTCTCCTCTCTCCCTGACAGGACGTGGAGCTCTGTGTTTACACACAGAGCTCCACTTCCCTGCACAGTTACTGGGCAATCGCGGGTGCCCGGCGGCCATACCGGCCGCCGGGCACGTGCACTGTGTTCCCAGTGACGCGATGGGTGCACGCGCGTGCCGCCAGCGGTGCGCGTGCGCACCCTAGAGGCTTTAAATGACAGGATGTCATATGACGTCCTGTCGGAACAATAGAGCATTTCTCCCGCGGTCATTTGACGGCGGGCGGGTGTCAAGTGGTTAATAGCATACCATTATTGGGAAGAATTAGAGTGGAGACTGCGAGCCAGGCCTTCTCGTCCAACATCAGTGCCTGATCTCACAATAGCATCTGTGGAAGAATTGTCAAACATTCCCATAAACACACTCCTAAACCTTGTGGACAGCCTTCCCAGAAGACTGGATGCTGTTATAGCTGCAAAGGGTGGGTCAACTCAATATTGTAACTAAGACTGGGATGCCATTAAAGTTCATGTGCATGTAAAGGCAGGCATCCCAATACATTTGGTAATATAGGGCCAAATCCACAGCCAGCGGCGCAAAATAAGTTTTTTCTAACTTATGTCATTTAAGTTACGGCGCCCTAAGTTGGTGTCGTAATTGCCGTATCCACAGCGCATTTGCGCCCAAAAGTGCGCCTGCCGTAACGTAAATTCGGAGGCGTAAGGCGGGGTTATGGCAAGTGGGAAGGAAGTGGGCGTGCTTCATTGTAATGAGCCGTGACCCCATGCAAATGAAGGTCCGGCCGTACTGCGCATGCGCGCACGAATCTGCTGCTCACTGCGCATGTGCAGAACTTTGCTTGGCGCAATCAGTGAGATAGGTAAAAGGCCAAGTGTACTTAGTTTGAGGATCGCACTGTGCTTAACTAGCTCCAGTCAAACACACTTCATTTGCAAAAGTATTTCCCTGTGTTCCCTTCCATGAGCAATTTGCTTCTGCTCTTAGTTTGTCAGTGTTTGTTGGTAAGTTGTGTTTGATAGAGAAGTGTTGGAGGAGTAGTAGATAGTAGTTGTTGTTTGTTTGTGATAAGTGTAATTTTTGTTTGATTGTTTCTGCTAATTTTTTTGTTTGTTTTTTTTCTGCTTGGATTTTGTGTTTGGTTTTTGTGTGTTTGTATTTGACTTTGTAGTAGGTGTCTGTGTGTATTTTTGTGTATTTGTTTTGTGTGTATTTTTGTGTGTTTGTATTTGACTTTGTAGTAGCCGTCTGCTTGTGTGTGTATTTTTGTGTGTTTGTCCTGTTTGGCTTCTTGTTGCTGGGTGGTGTCTGTGATGGCCCCCAAACGCAGGAAGCTGAATTTTTCACATGTTGAAAAGCAAATCCTAGCCAGGTATGTCATACAATATGGAAGATATCTACATGGGCCTGATAGCCGGAACACCTCCCCGGCCCAAAGGAAGAGGATCTATGCCAAAATAACAGATCACATAAATGCGGCGGGGGGAGGGGAGACGAGGACCCCCGCTGGCATTAAGAAAAAGATCAATGATCTGAGGAGCGTGGTCCGCAATAAGGTGGCCAAGCTCACTGCGCATAGGAGGGGCACTGGAGGAGGGGGACCATGCCCCATCCGGCTGACTGAGGAGGAATGGGCAGTGGCCCGGTGTTTCGAGCCAGAGCAGGTGGTGGGCCTGCCTGGTTATCAGTCTGATGTTCCTGTGAGGCCAGGTAAGGTTTTTGTTTTTTTTTATTTGGTGATTAGCATGTGTGGGTGGGGGAAGGGAACATGTGCCAAGTGTGTGGATCCTCAAACCTGTGATTGTTTGGTGTCTTCCACAGATGACCAGGAGATTGCTGGGCCATCAGGCCAGGCTGCTGCACCACCCCAAAGACAGGAGGCTGCTGAGGAGTCCCCAGGGGAGGGGAGTGGCCAAACCTCCCCTCATGAGGAGGCTGAGGGGGAGGAGGATGAGGGGGAGGAGGATGAGGGGGAGGAGGAAGAAGATCTCCAGATTGGCCGGGAAATCATTATTGCCACAGATCTGATGACCTTTGATGATACCCTTGAGGCTAGCCTTGAGGCTCCCCTTGAGGCTACCCCAGAGGCTCCCCTTGAGGCTACCCCAGAGGCTCCCCTTGAGGCTACCCCAGAGGATCCCCCAGAGGCTGGCACCAGTCAGGCCACCATCAGGGGTAGCCCCTCCCACTCCTCCCACAACATGCCGCAACCCACAAGGGTCACTCTATCCCCTCCTACCTGGCCACAAGCCTCAGGGGCAGGCAGGATGGCGACCCAGGACACCAGGGTGGGGTCTGAGCATATGCCGGCCAGTCTGCTGAGGGACAATGCCAAGCAGACCCGCAGTCTGGGTGACATCAAAAAAACTATGGCCAAGATGGAGCACAGCCTGGATGTAATGAGGGAGTCACTCAGTGATGTGGCCACCAATTCATTGGGTGTCATCACCTGTTTGTGGTCCCTGCATACCGCCACAACAGGCGTGGGCCAGGAGGTGACTGCCCTCACCCGGGCTGTGCAGGACAACACCCGGGCTGTGCAGGAGAACACACGGGCTGGCCAGGCCAATACGGCTGCCATCACTGCCTGCCTGACCAGGATAGCAGTGGCCTTGGAGGGCAGGCCAGCCGGAGGTCAGACACCAGGGGAGGCTCCTCCCTCCCCTGCTCCCCCCCCCAATGAAGATACTCCCTCCCCTGCTCCCCCCCCCCGTGAAGATCCTCCAGGTGGCCGTGCCCGTGGCCGTGGCCGTGCCCGTGCCCCTGCCCGTGGGCAGCCTAGACGGAGCACTCGCCGCCGGACTTAAATACCAGGGGTACTTTTTTTTTTTTTTTTTTTGCTTTAAAAATTTTGGTTATTATACTGTACTTATGATTTGGTTTATGTGTGTGAATGATGTGTGAATGTGGGGGGGTGGCATTCCTGACAAAATAAGGGTGTCACCCTCAGTTTTGGTGGAGAAGGGATCCCCAGGACCAGGGAAAAGTCATCCTAGGTTCCTGAATGGTGTATGAATGCACAGTGACATAATTGGAGCCGTGGCGGGGCGTTACTGCTCCCAAGTACCAAAGGGGGGGGGGTACTTGGATCTAATCCAATTCGATGTGCATGTGATGTGTTTGTGCTAGGGACCACAGTGGTGTGCATTCATGCATTCTCATTGTGACATAAATCATGTGCGTTTCCAGAGACAAAAACATTCTCAATGTGTCATTAAACATGTGCGTTTACTGTGCAAAGCAACATTCTCATTGTCACATAATTCATGTGCGTTTGCAGTGAAAACAAATAATAACATTGTCACATAATTCATGTGCGTTTGCATTGAAAAGAAATAATAACATTGTGACATGATTTCTGGCCATTTACTGAGAAAAGATGCCTTCTGCCAGGCGTCTCCTGGCTACTGTGCCCTCAGTAGACCGGGTAGAGTGGGCTAGGGGGGGATTGCCTGGGTGGGGGGTCAGGTCAGCACGTAAGTTAATCTCCAGTCCCCTTCTCGTTGCAAAGTTATGAAGAATGCAACAAGCCCCTATTATTTGGCACACAAAGTCTGGGGAATACAGCAGTGTACCCCCAGTCTTGTCCAGGCATCTGAAGCGGGACTTCAGCAGGCCAAAAGTACGCTCCACTACTGCCCGGGTGCGAATATGAGCCTCGTTGTAGCGTTGCTCTCCTGGGGTTTGGGGGTTCCTGAATGGGGTCATCATGTGAGGTCCCAGGGCATATCCAGAGTCACCTGGAAGGGAAAAGACAGGAGGATATTAGTCATGCATGTGCCCCATGTGATGTCTGCATCATGGGGGGGGACAGTCATACCTGACACACATGTCACTCACCAACCAGCCAGCTGTCTCCATACACGTTCTGCTCCAATTCACGTGCTATGTTGGTCTGCCTAAAGATGTAGCTGTCATGGCACGAACCTGGAAATTTGGCACACACATGCCAGATGAGGCCATGGGCATCCACGATTACCTGGACATTGATGGAATGCCAGTTTTTGCGATTCCTGAACAGGTGCTCTGTATCATGGGGGGGCTGTAGTGCGACATGGGTACAGTCAATGGCCCCGATGGTCCGTGGGAATCGTGCAATCTGATAGAAATCAGCCATGCTCTTCATTCGCTGGTCCTCCTGGGTGGGCTTTTCAAATTGACTGCCCATGCGTCTCAGTATTGCAGGGACAACCTGGTGCACACACCTGCTCATCGAGGACTGTACCATCCCAGCCAGACCTCCACATGTTCTCTGAAAAGACCCAGTGGCCAGAAAATGCAGGGTGGCCATAACTTTAATGTGAGCTGGCAGGGCATGGGATCGTTGGGTTGGGGTGTTCAGATCATCCTGCAGGATCCTGGTTAAGTCCAGGATGGCTTCCTGGTTTAATCTGAAGTGGCCAATGACCTCAGACGCAGTCATGCCAAAGAGATCTTGGCGTGGGCGGTATATCCTCTCCTGTGCCCTCCTCCTCCTCCTCTGTGCCCTCCTCCTTCTCTGCGCCTGTAAAGTGGCGAGTGCCGTTATAATCATTGATGGCCCAGGCATTTTGGCAGTCACAATGAAGTCAAGCAAAGAAGTGTTGGCAGCTCTTCCTAAATGGTGTTGCTTCAGCAGACCTTTACAGGGCTGGTGTAAAATTAGGGCTGCTTTTATAAAGTCTAATTTTGCTCCAGAAAACTAACAGGTGCGCACAGGGCGTTATCTACGGCGCACAGGGCGTAATCTACGGCGCACACACTTAATTTTGAGGATCGCCCTATCTCCCTCATTTGCATCTTTGCCTATCAAATAAAGCGGCGTGACTAGCGTAATTTGCGTCAGAGGATGCGCCAGAGTAATTATTTTAAGTAGGACGGAAAAACCGGATTTTTCGTTTTGAGGATCGGGCGCAAAGATACGCGCGGAGTAAAATTAGAAATCTCGAGTTAAGTCGGCGCATCTGCTTTGTGGATTTGCCCCATAGTGTATGTTCCAGAATCACCAGATTACAAACAAAAAGAAAATGGGGATGATTTATGCAGTGTAGTAATCTCAGGATTTAAAACAGAAACTGATATAACTGACATCTCAGAATTATTATTAAAGTGTGACTGTTTAACTTTGTTACTAGGCACTTTACTTATCTGACTTTTGGACTAAACTTAAACATCTGCCAACATCATGTCCAGTGAAAGGGCATTTGCATTAGTAATAAAAAGTTTCCGAAGCATTCTCCCGAAGCCAGGAACATCAAACCCCTAATATAAATTTAAAACCAGTTTTAGTGTCCCTTATAAGAGGAGTTTGTGGCAAACAAAGGTCAAGCATCTATTAAATGTTCAAAATGGCCGACGGGTTAACTTTAAATGCTATTCCAAAGTCTTGAGCAATCTGATGCTCTTTAGACAAGTGTCTTTAGAAACCAATGCTTGTGTCTTTGGTCCTTTGCGGTAATTGATGTTTTTTTTTATATATTTTTTCCTGCTAATAATGAGAGTTATTTCATTTTTTTTTTATTTCCAAACATACATACTGTCTCACTTTATCACTTCTCAATAATTGACAAACAAAACTAGTAAATAGGCTTGACTATGTTTTGCTAGTCAATCAATTGCAATAATCAATGGCAAATCATGAATAGGATAAATGATTTACCAGTTGAAATGTGTGAATGTGCAACATGTAACGAGTTTAACCCCCTTCGTTCCCAGGCGAAATTTCAGCTTACGGCACTGCGTCGCTTTAACTGACATTTGTGCGGTCGTGCGACGTGGCTCCCAAACAAAATTGACGTCCTTTTTTCCCCACAAATAAATCTTTATTTTGGTGGTATTTGATCACCTCTGTGGTTTTTATTTTTTGAGCTATAAACAAAAAAAGAGCGACAATTTTAAAAATATATATATATTTTTTACTTGTTGCTATAATAATAATCCCAATTTGTTTTTTTTAAAAAAACTATTTTTTTTCTCAGTTAAGGCCGATACGTATTTTTCAACGTATTTTTGTAAAAAAATAAAATAAAACGCAATAAGCGCTTGTTTTGTGCAAAAGTTATAGCGCCCACAAAATAGGGGACAGAATTATGATTTTTTTTTATTATTTTTTTTTTTACTAGTAATGGCGGGGATCTGCGATTTTTATTGGGACTGCGACGTTATGGAGGACACATCGGACACTTTTGACACAAATTTGGCGCCATTCACATTTATACAGCGATCAGTGCTATAAAAATGCACTAATTACTGTATAAATGTGACTGGCAGTGAAGGGGTTAACACTAGGGGGTGAGGAAGGGGTTAAATGTATTCCCTGGGTGTGTTCTAACTGTTTGGGGGGAGGGGGGTGACTGGGGGAGGTGACCGATGCTGTGTCCCTATGTACAAGGGACACAGATCGGTCTCCTCTCCTCTGACAGCACGTGGAGCTCTGTGTTTACACACAGAGCTCCACGTCCCTGCTGTGTTACCGACGATCGCGTGTACCCGGCGGACATCGCGGCCGCCAGGTACACGCATCGGCTCCCGAGCGATGCGCCGGGACAGTGTTTACCCGCTGCGCGCCCCCCAGTGGCGCGCGCGGGTAATGCTTTTAAATGACGTCCAAAGACGTCCAGTTGGCACTTGAGAGCCGCGCTGTTGACGTCTTTTGTCAATAGCGCGGGTCTCAAGTGGTTAAAATGCTATACTATTATTTTATTATTCACCAAAAGAATGGGATATCCAGGTGGGTGGAGAATAGAGTTATTCTGCAATGCAGGCAAGAGAATTTTTTTTTTTATATATACACAAAATGCTTAATTAGTGGGTAATTATTAGTGAATGAGGTATATTACAACCGAATAAATATGATGCATCCGCTAACGTCCGCAAACATCCGCCTCCGCAAAGATGCGC
The DNA here is from genome assembly GCF_905171775.1 of Rana temporaria. Classification (NCBI taxonomy): domain Eukaryota; kingdom Metazoa; phylum Chordata; class Amphibia; order Anura; family Ranidae; genus Rana; species Rana temporaria. The sequence continues at coordinate 171,194,073 of NC_053489.1, forward strand.
TTTTTCAGACGGTAGAAAATCCTATTTTTCTTCCGTCTGGGGGAACGGATCGGATGAATACGGACACACGGTCCGTATTCATCCGATTCCCCATAGGGGAGAGCGGAGGAAAGACAGGGCGGTCTCTGCACAGTGTGTGGGGACTGCCCTGTCCACCGACAGCTCAGCGGGGATTTACGGATGATCCCCGCTGAGCCGACTGACACACATGGGGCGGATCAATACGGATCCGCTCCGTGTGAAAGGGCCCTTTGGCTGGCCATATGTAATACAATGTACTAATTAGTTTTCCTTTAGGCCGCGTACACACGAGCGGTCCATCCGATGAGAATGGTCTGATGGACCGTTTTCATCAGTCCAAACCGATCATGTGTGGGCCCCATCGGTTAGTTAACCATTGGTCAAAAAAATAGGAACTTGCTTTAAAATTTATCCGATGGATGCCTAACCGATAGGTCAAAACCGATCGTTAGTATGCAAAAGCATCGGTTAAAAACCCGTGCATGCTCAGAATCAAGTCAACGCATGCTTGGAAGCATTGAACTTCGTTTTTTTCAGCACGTCGTTGTGTTTTACGTCACCGCGTTCTGACACGATCGGTTAATTTACTGATGGTGTGTGGGCGCAACGGACCATCAGTCAGCTTCATCGGTTAACCAATGAGAACGGTCTTTCGGACCGTTCTCATCGGATGGATTGATCGTGTGTACAAGGCTTTAGATTTACCAAAACCATATACTATAAGGTTAGACCTAAACACTTTCAAATTGTTTGCAATCAGGCAGACCTTTCTACTACATAGTTGAAGGTAAATCTAAAGAAAATTGAACAAGAAAATGTTATAATGTAGGTCCTGCTTTGCATCCAGGAATATCTTTATTGCATGTAGAAGGTTCAGGCAAATATTAACCACTTAAAGGGGTTGTAAAGGAATCCCCCCCCCTCCTAAATAGCTTCCTTTACCTTAGTGCAGTCCTCCTTCACTTACCGCATCCTTCGATTTTGCTTTTAAATGTCCTTATTTCTTCTGAGAAATCATCACTTCCTGTTCTTCTGTCTGTAACTACACACAGTAATACAAGGCGCTTTCCCTGGTGTGGAGAAAGCCTCTTGAGGGGGGAGGGGGCGAGCCGGAGTGTCAGGATGCCCACTAACACACAGCTCCTTTCTCTATCTGCAAAGTAGAGAGTGTCCTGAGACTCCTACTCTCCCCTCCCCCCTCAAGAGGCTTTCTCCACACCAGGGAGAAAGCCTTGCATTACTGTGTGTAGTTACAGACAGAAGAACAGGAAGTGAGGATTTCTCAGAAGAAATAAGGACATTTAAAAGCAAAATTGAAGGATGAGGTAAGTGAAGGAGCACTGCACCAAGGTACAGGATGCTATAGGGAATTTTTTTTTTTACCTTTACAACCCCTTTAAGCCCCGCCGCACGACTATATATGTCCTCTTTTTGAAGAAGGATATCTCGGTAATGGCAGCAGCTGCTGCCACAACTGAAATATCCATCTCTTCAGGTGGCGGTGCTGTAGACGATAATGGTGGTCTCCGCACCGGATTCGCCGTGAGATCACCATTATCGGCGGCGGGAGATGGTCCCCCTGCCGTTGCTCTCCCGCGCCCTCCGTCGCTTACTGGAGCCGTCGGTAACGGCGGAGGCGATCGGGTTCTTCTTCCTCTGTGGTATGGATATGAGTGAGGGCAAGATGGCTCACACCGTTTCCATACCATAGCAGGGCGGAAGCAACGTCAAAACGTCACTTCCGCTCATACGTCTTAAAGGCACATTTTTTTGTTGTCATTTTTTCAAAAAAATTTTTTTTTTTTTTGCATTTTAGTGTAAATATGAGATCTGAGGTCTTTTTGACCCCAGATCTCATATTTAAGAGGACCTGTCATGCTTTTTTCTATTACAAGGGATGTTTACATTCCTTGTAATAGGAATAAAAGTGACCCATTTAAAAAAAAAAAACTGTGTAAAAATAAATAAAATCAAGTACAATAAATAAGAAAACAAAAAAACTTTTTTTTTTAAAGCGCCCCGTCCCGATGAGCATGCGCGCAGAAGCAAACGCATACGTAAGTAGCGCCCACATATGAAAACAGTGTTTAAACCACACATGTGAGGTATCGCCGCAATCGTTGGTGAGAGCAATAATTCTAGCCCTAGACCTCCTCTGTAACTCAAAAGATGCAACCTATACAATTTTTTAAATGTCGCCTATGGGGATTTTTAAGGATAAAAGTTTGACGCCATTCCACGAGCGGGCGCAATTTTGAAGCGTGACATGTTGGGTATCAATTTACTGTAACATTATCTTTCACACAATAAAAAAAAAACAATAAACATCTGTACATTTATTCATTTAACATACCCTCTGTACATGTAGGTGACTTGCCCCAAAACACGTAATCAAAGTTTTTAAGACATATCTTGTCTGCCACCACTTACCTTCCGCTGTTGGCAGTTCCACATTGTCAAAATTACATATAGGGATTGCGATATATTATGTGTATTGCAGTTTTACACTTGCAGATAGTCTTGGAAGTGCCGTTCATTGTTACATTGTTACAATGCATTGGTACATTGTATTTACTGTTTAATTTATAGGTAGATCAATGAGGTGTCATTAGTTAATGAACCCTTATCTATAAAAATAAATCGCATTCCTATATAACCTAGGGTTGCCACCTGTCCAGGATTCAAGCGGACTGAAACCCGGACACATTATTCAGACCAGGCTGTGGCTCCCCAAATAACCAAGATAACCACACACAAATCTATTGCCATTTAGGAGCTGTGGGTGGCTGTCTGGGTGCAGGTTCAGTATCACAGGGAGGCAAGGCGATGATGTCAGCAGGAGCAATTTGTTTACACCCACTGTTCACTATGCAGTATTACTACTCTCCTTGGGGCACCCAACGGTGTCCTTGGCCACTAAAGTGTGCGGGTTTGGCTTGAAGAAAATGTGGTAACCCAAATGTAACCCTTACTCCTAGCAAGTTAAACCTAAACCTAAATTGAATTTATTAATTCCATTACTTGCCTTCTCCCACTAGTTATTTTTCAGCAATTTTTTTTTATTTGTTTTGTTTGCTGTTTTTTTTTTCAATTGTTGCAAAATTATGTGCATTTTTTTTAAGAGGCTTTGTATAATTTGCCATGCTTTTGTATCAGAACTGTCATTTTAGTGTAATTTTAAACAAGACACATTTTAGACACATTTTTAATTATTTACACTAACACTACTTATTTTAAAACTAACACTGGTCAAAGTAGAAACAAATACTTTTTATATCTTTTTTGTCCAAAGATTACATAAAAAGAGACAATAGTTTATATAATCATGAATGACAATATTGGTGGTATAAGCCATATAATTGTATGGAAGAAATTTATATGACCGTGGTGGGTAAAATTTGGGTTTTTATTTATATAATCATAAGAATGACTTGTGTTATGTGAATAGTTCATAGAATTCTATGATTGGACAAGTAGAGAAGGGGGTGTATAAATAACACGATTACCTCTGTCTTTGAAGGCTGCAACTTCCATAGCCACAGCACCAGAAGTGCAACTCTAGTTGCACTTTGAATGAAAGTGTATCATAATATCATTAGAAGTAAAAAAAATCCCCATCACATGTCACAAAAACCTCTCTGTCTGGTGTTCCTCTTTAACAATCCAAAGAGAAAAGGAAAAAAAAAATATCTCTAGTATTTCAACAAGGATTATGGGCCAGATTCACGTACAAGAGCGCCGGTGTAACGTAACCCGTTTACGATACACCGCCGCAAGTTTACAGTTTTAGTGCCCGATCCACAAAGCAATTACCTGGAAACTTGCGGCGGTGTATCGCAAATACGTCCGGCGCAAGGCGGGCCAATTCAAATGGGCGAGTGCCATTTAAATTAGGCGCGCTCCCGCAATTCCCATCGTGCTTTGCGCGCAGTGACGTAATTTTTTCGAACGGCGACGCGCGTAGCGTAATTCCGTATTCCCGGACGGCTTACGCAAACGACGTTCATTTTTACATTTTGACGCGGGAACGACGGCCATACTTTAGACAGCAATACGTTTGCTGACTAAAGTTAGGGCATCCAAAACGACGACTAACTTTGCGACGGGAAACTAGACTAGCGGCGACGTAGCGAATGCGAAAATCCGTCGTGGATCGCCGTAAATGCTAATTTGCATACCCGACGCTGGTTTATGACGCAAACTCCCCCCAGCGGCGGCCGCGGTACTACATCCTAACTTAAGATCCGACAGTGTAAAACAATTACACCTGTCGCATCTTATGGATATCTATGCGTAACTGATTCTATGAATCAGTCGCATAGATAGAAACAGAGATACGACGGCGTATCAGGACATACGCCGTCGTATCCCTTTTGTGAATCTGGCCCTATGTTATGCCAATATTATATTAATGGATTTTGTATATACTATAAAGTATTTTGAAGCACAAACATCAAAGTGATGCATCTTATGCACAATTTATAACATAATAAGTAAAACATTTGTCTGTGCAATAAAGAAAACATAAAACTAAAGTCCCTATCTTTGTATTTCTAGTTGTACTACAATATATTCTAAAAACAACATGTGGTTAAAGAAAAGGTTAGTATTCTAGGCAGGTTAAATAGAACAAAGGACTCAGGTCCCAATGAATAGTAATCACCCACAAGCTATAGTTTGCATGAATCAAATAGAGTTAAATGTTTTTCCTGCTGAACATGAGAGAACAAATATACCCGCAAACATAATTCCTGAGCAGACATCTATAAGGGCAAGCCCAATAAAATCAGTTTCTGGAAGCCCAATAAAATCAGTTTCTGGGACAAGTTTCTCTGACCCCCAGGGCGAGTATGCCCCCCACTCCCAAACTCTTTAATTTTCTTATGATAAAAAAATTAATTGATTCCCTCACAGAGTGCATAGAAATATGAAATTAACTGCTATGGGACCAGAAGATATCCTAACCTGCAAAATAAATGGCGTGCAAGACCTTAGGGCTTGCTGCTCCTGCAATGTTTTTATATGATGATCTGTTGGTTTAAAATGTCCTGACTGGCTGTAGGAAAGAGGCTAATGAAAGGACATGATGGAAGATAATGCTAAGTAGTAGAGTGGAAGTCCACTAAAACGTAAGATACAATTTTGTGGGGGAGAAAGCACACCCAAAGGATAGCTCGAAAGCTAAAGTACCAGGATAAAAATAATTTCTCACAATATCTCCAATAATATGCAGTACCTAACCACTTAAGCCCCGGACCATTATGCAGGTAAAGGACCTGGCCCCTTTTTGCGATTCAGCACTGCGTCGCTTTAACTGACAATTACACGGTCGTGCGACGTGGCTCCCAAAAAAAATTTGGTGTCCTTTTTTTCCCACAAATAGAGCTTTCTTTTGATAGTATAGTAAGTATCCCCAAAAAAGATATAAAAAAAACATTTTTTTCTCTCAGTTTAGGCCGATACGTATTCTTCTACATATTTTTGGTAAAAAAAATCGAAATAAGCGTTTATTGATTGGTTTGCGCAAAATGTATAGCTTCTACCAAATAGGGGATAGTTTTATTGCATTTTTATTAATATTTTTTTTTTTGGTAATGGCGGCGATCAGCGATTTTTATCGTGACTGCGACATTAAGGCGGACACATTGTACACTTTTAACACTATTTTGGGACCATTGTCATTTTTACAGCGAACAGTGCTATAAAAATGCACTGGTTACTGTAAAAATGACACTGGCAGTGAAGGGGTTAACCAGAAGGGGGCACTGTAGGGGTTAAGTGTGCCCTAAGGGAGTGTTTTTACTGTGGGGGGGGTCGTGGCTGTGCATGTGACGTCACTGATCGTCGTTTCCTATGACAGGGAACAGAGGATCAGTGACAGCCACACTAGGAAGTACGGGGAGAGGTTTGTTTACACTTACCTCTCCCCGTTCTTCCTCTCTGTGACCCGATCGCGGGACACCAGCGGAGATCGGGTCCGCTGTTCCCGTGGGGACAGTCACGGAGAAGAGGACTAGGTCACGAGTGCGCCACCGGCGGCGCGCTTGCGACCCACAGCTGGGATCTAAAAGGGGACGTACGTGTAAGCCCTTGTGCCCAGCCGTGCCATTTTGTCGACGTACATCATCTTGCGGTGGTCCTCAAGCGGTTAAAGTGCTTCTAAAGTCAAACCCTTTTTTTTGGATAGCATGATGAGAGGTTTGAAACCCAAAATGTCAATTGTGAATGGGGACACTTGTTTTTATGACAACTTTCTAAAGGGACATTGCCCACTTTTTGTACAGATTTTCTTTCACTTTCATTTTGTCTCTACAGGACAGGGAGTGAAGTCAAGTCTCCCAAATGGGATGCAGATGGCAAACAATTAAAAAAAAAAACGACACCCAATTCTATCCAAAATTAAAAAGAAAAAAAAAATGCTTTAAAGAGGAGTTCCACCCAAATTTGGAACTTCCTCTTAACCCACTCCTCTCCCCCTTACATGCCACATTTGGCATGTCATTTTTTTGGGGGGGGAGTGGGGGCTTCAGCACGAGTGGGACTTCCTGTCCCACTTCCTCCTTCCTGTAGGCGACTAAGCTTAATCGCCTTCAGGAAGTGGCTGCTGTAAGCGATCGCCTAGGACACGTCACAGGTCCTAGGCGATCTCCTGGCCAATTACACGGCACGGCGCCGGGCCGCGCCGCTCGCGCATGCGCAGTGCCGCGCCGCTAGCGCTCGCGCATGCGCAGTGGGTGCCCGGCCGTCAAGCCGAAAGCTGTCACGACCGGGTGCCCACACTGAAGATGAAGACGCCGGCCGGGGAGGGGGGGAGAGGAGCGGAGCCCCGGCCGGCGCGTCGCTGGAGCGCTGGAGCAGGTAAGTGCCTGTTTATTAAAAGCCAGCAGCTACACTTTTTGTTGCTGCTGACTTTTAATAAACATACAAATGGCTGGAACTCCCCTTTAACTTGAATTCTCTTTGGCCTTGCTTAGCTCACTGAGGTGCTGCCTTTCTCCTAATTTTCCCAATTATTCCTTGTAGCATTCTGAATTCCCCAGCATGTTGGTGTTGGAGTAGTGATACAGCAGCAATAGAAGGATTAGTGCCTGGTCTAAAAAGAGCAATTCCAGTTCTCACTTGAGGCTTTTTCAGGGCACATGGATGGCTAAGTAGCAACGAACGTAGTCTCAGACTCAAGGACATCAAATAATCTGTTGGCTGACCTCAAAAGACCACCTGAATATATTTTTTGCATTTTTTTTATATTTTTTTTATAAGCAAGATGTTTTTTATTTGTATTTTAAATAAACAGACCTGGGCGAGTTAATAGAATTGACCTGTTTTTTTTTTTTTTTAATTTCAAAATATTGCTGGTATCTGGAATATCAATAACAAGCATTTTACACTTATTTTTAAACATTAGAAATGAAAGGCCGTAGAGTAACAAGTGTGCTAGGTGCAGTAATTGCTTCTAGATGATATACCAGATTACCACTAATCGAGAAATAAGGCTCTGGGCTGCAGGCAGGTACAGAGGAGAGCGCCTCATTATTTTAATGCTACAGATAGACAAAAGAGCCATGCTGTGCTCTGTAATTGAAATAAAGGCTGAAACAATATTGTGTTCTCCCATCGCTCTGCGCTATTATATTTATTTCACAAAATAACATCTCATTGAATAGCCATTTATGCCTTTTTTATGCAACATGTGGTTTTAGGGCAATATGAATCTACAACAATTTACTGTATGGGTTTTTAAAAGGGGCAAGCTTAATTATTTTTATCCAGGTGATATACTCTATTCACTCCCACTATGAAAAAAATAAAATAATTGCATCTATATGACGGCTGCTGCCTCTGTAGGTGTGCTTGTTGCAAGCTGTGTAGTGGAGTCTATCAGCAGAATATTATAATTTAATTCAAGACAGGTCTAAACAATGGCAGACCTACCCAGGATATCCACCCTCAAGGATGAGCCATGATTAAGCTGCAAGTCGCTGCAAAACTGAGACTGTGTTATTCCTGAACTTGATGAGGATTCCACCCTCAAATAGTAGAGCATACGTATCAGTGATGTTTGGTATAGGCAACAGCCCAATGTTTTCTCTAGCTTTCTATATTCCAAACATTTATTATTTCGTTTTGAAAGCTGATACCCGATGTTTGTGAGCTATATATCCACATTGCATCAGCATCCCAAAGTGGAACTTGCATTAAATAACAAGGTCTGCTTATTACATTGGCTTTTCACCCCCATATTGACATCACCAACCTTTAGAAAGATTACTATTACAAGGGAGCCTACTAGCTCCCTTGTGATAGTAATAAAACCAAGTTAAACAAAAGTATTTTATAATAAAATGACCCCTGCCCTACACATACAAACATGCAATGCACCCACATGTATATGAATAGTGTTGGGCGCACGGTTCGAGCCAAGCAAAATATCGGCCCAAACAACGCCTGTTCCCGGAACACCCGAATTTGCTTGTCGCTCGACCAGATGGTTTGCCCACCGAGCACCCCACAATGCACTGCGCTTTACAGTGAATTCTAGGGCCCTAATTGGATGAAACCTTGCACCTGAACGCTGGTCTGGTGCAAGACTTTGCCAATTAGGGTACCAGAGCACTGTCAGAAAACATTTTTTTTTACAGCAAGGCCAATTCTTGATTTTATCAAGAGTATTTCTAGAAGGTTACGGTGTGAAGGCACCACCAATGCACAAAGCCCAATTTTTTCACACCTGTTACTTCTATTCAAAGTTTGCGAAAAATACTCCAGACTTTATCTAAAAAAAAATGTTAACCTTTGCCTGAGTGTACTATAATTTGGCTTCTTCACATAAGGCTTGCTCACTGTGGTGCAACATTTCCATCCACCTGAATTAATCTAAAAAAATCTCTAATCTTTTTCAGGGTGCACTAAATTGTGGCCTCATCATACAGACTGGCTCCCCAAGCCATTGCTTAGCAAATAAAGAAAAGAAAATCAATTTAAATGTATTTTTTTTTCTTTATAAATGTCAGTTTTACTGCAGCCGGTTCTATACACTGTGCAGATACATTACTTTACAGGCAAAATAAGGGGACCCCCAGGCTCAATATTTAAACAAATCTTTCACTTTTATTATTTCACTTTAAGCATCATTAATCGCTGCTCCTTTAAAAAGAGTTATTTTTTCAAAGTTTTTCTGCATTGGCACATGTCCCCCAGGGCAGTAGTCAGGCCCCCATATCCTTTTTATAGCCAATACCTTGCATATAAGCCCTCAAAATGGGGACTTTTTATTTTTCCTGTTTGGTCCCCATTGACTTCAATGGGGTTCGTCGTTCGGGTTCAAACATTTGCAATGTTCAAGAGCTCTGACGCAAACCGAACCAAGGGTGTTCGGCCCATCTCTACATGTGAACAATGACTGTATGAGTGAGTGAGTGAGTGAGTGAGAAACTTATATAGTGCTGCACATGCGAACTGAATCGCCTCAGGGCACTTGTTTGACCATTTCTCCTTTGACCTCAGAAGAGATGGGTTTTGATCTTTCTCCTAAAGGCCAAGTGGTTCTCCTCCAACCGAATGGAGGTTGGTAAAGTGTTCCAAAGTTGAGGGCCTTGGACAGCAAATCTTCTTTCTCCTTTGGACTTGTATCTGGTTTTGGGGATTTGGAGTAGATTTTGGTTGGAGGATCGTAGGTTGTAAGAGTTTAGTTTTTCGGATTGATATTTGGGGGCATTTCCCAAAATACATTTATGCGTCAGACAGAGTGCTTTGAAAGTGATTCTGTCTTTCACTGGCAGCCAGTGAAGGCTTCTCAGTGAGGGTGAGATTGATTCCCAAGGTTTTTTCCCAGTCACAAGTCGCACGGCCGTATTCTGAACGACCTGCAGGCGAGTGATTTGGTACTTTGGGAGTCCGAGGTAAAGGGCATTTGCATAGTCAAGTCTGGAGTTAACAATCGTTCCCATCACGACTGCAATGTCTTCTTTAGGAATAAATGGAATCAGTCTGCGTAGTAGGCGCAGCAGATGGTGCGATCCGCTGACTACTGACCCTATTTGTGCATCCATTGTCATGTAGGTGTCGAAGATGACTCAGAGACTTTTGACTTTGGTGCTAGGGGTGATGATTTTTCCCAGAATGGGCGGAGGTGTCCAGGTGGTTGCCAGTTGATTCTTTCGATTGGCGTGAAACAGGAGAAGTTCTGTTTTCGAACCGTTGAGTTTAAGATAACTCTTTGGCCCCGTACTCACGACCAAACATGTCTGCTGAAACTGGTCCGCAGGCCAGTTTCAGCAGACATGTTTGGTCGTGTGTGGGCGCGAGCGGGCCGAATTCCAGCAAACATTTGCCTGCCGGGCCTTTTCCCAGCGGACAAATATTCCTGGACTTGTTTTAAAACAGTCCGCTGGAATCCTGCCCGCTCGGACATGTACGGTCGTCAGTACAGACCTACCGTACATGTCCAGGTGCCCGCCGTCCCTCGCATGCGTCGAATGACTTCGACGCATGCGTGGAAGCATTTTAAAGGCGGGCCGCCCACGTCGCTGCGTCATTGTCGCGGCGACACCGCGTCATCGACGCGGCGACACCGCGGACACGCCCCACGCCCCCTTTGAATGGACGCCTGCCATCAGCATCCCTCTCCTACATGTCTCAATGGGAGTGGAACCTTCAGTCCCCAATAGATTTAGAGGACTGGAGTAAGGCTTGGAAAACAGTTGTAAAATGTTCTTTTAATACAAATTTTAATACATTTTTTTTTAGGTGGTACCGGGTCCCCCATGCTTACCCAGGGAGTAGTGACAGATGCTTTCATAACTGTGGGAAAGATGGGAGATGGTGGGGTTCTGGTTCAGGGTTTTCGGCCTGCTCCAGACCCTCTTACATATAATGGTCCACAGGGACAAAAGTTGGCCCTATTGCATTGCCCGATTCCTGGCCTATATGCATCCCAGTAGAAGCTGGCTACTTATCTTTTTTATTTCTGCTAAACGGACCATAGCCCAGGCCTGGAAGACCCTGCGCGTTGCCTTTCAAGTGGCAAAGTCACGTATAACTACCTTGATGCTCCATGAGCAGATGACTAGCATCATAAAATACTGACTCCCTAAAAAGTCTGGGAACTTGGATTTCCTATGAGTTTCCCTCACTCCAACTGGCTTGATTGGGCCTTGTCTGACTGCCTCCGGCAGCGTATCTGAGACTTTTCTTTCTCCCTCCTACCTTCTTACTGGGCCTTCTTTCTTTCTGTTATTACAGACTCCATCCTTTGGGGTTGATCTCAGGAATGGGATCACCCCTGGAAGGACTGTGATTAGGTTGTGGTGTATGGCCTTTTCCACTTTCCTTTTCACCTTAATTATGCTTCAATATCATCCCAATCGCAAGAAGCTTTAACTATGGTTGTTATGTTTGTATTCCTTTTGGATTCCTCTGTAATACCTGATCATTCCTTAGCCTCTGCGAGGGTGACATATATACTTGTTTTGATTTTTTACATGTTTCCTAAAACCAATAAATACATTGAAACAGAAAAAAAATGTTTTTCCCATTAAAAGGTCAATGCATACCTTGCTGCTTTAACATAAGTTCAGATTGAACATTTGCTATTTGGACATTTGTGCAAACACCTGAAGTTTAGATCAAACATGACAGCTTCCTGCTCTAAATGGTTGTTAAGGATACAGCAGGTACCTGCATTTGCCATGCAACCACTGATGTCACCCGGCCCATTAACTTACATGCCATTTATTAGTAGTTGTTTTGTAAATGTCATTATTGCCATAGCAAAGGAATTGGGAATTGATGACTGCCATGCACTGTCAATTAACAGCCAGGGGGACCTGGCAGGGTCTCTGAATTCCCTATCAGGCACCCCCCCCCCCCACCACTGCAAAACTTCAGCGCAATGTGACCGGTAAGTGTGACATGCTCAGTGGTCAAACTGAGCGGAGTGCATTAAGGAGGGAGTGTCCGGAACTGACAGATACATGTTTCTGTCTCTGTCTGTCTGTGTCTCCAAATACAGTTTTTAAAATGACTGTATGCCATATCAAAAGTCAGTGGGGTTGATTTACTAAAACTGGAGGGTGCAAAATCTGATGCAGCTCTGCACAGAAACCAAACAGCTTCCAGGTTTTCTTTTGTCAAAGCCTAAGCCCTAATTGAACAAGCTTAAGTTAGAAGCTGATTTACTACCATGCACAGCTGCACCAGACTTTACACTCTCCAGTTTTAGTAAATCAACCCCAATGTGCAGCACAGTGTGCTTTTCACATTTTCCAGGATGGGGATAAAAAATATATTTTTTGCTGCTGACCTTTAGCTTACTTAAAATATAAGAGATTTTAATTTTAAATTTATGTAATTCACAGTAGCCAGATTGTTGAGAGCTTCTCAGGTTTGAATTTAGCGAGCCTGATTTATTTGTCTGTGATGTGTAATGTCCTTTCTAACTCTACTTCATGTATTAATGACTAGATTGAAACCTTGAATGTAGATTTGAATTTGATAAGTGGTTGTCACAAAGTAGCAACACAAAGTAGCAACACTACACCTAGGTTTTCTGCATGCGAGAGACCTCTCCTGCGTTACAAATGGTTACACAAAAAGTGTTCCCAGAGGACCAGATTACTGAAAAAAAGATTTGTAGTGGATAGATGCACTGACAGCTGTGTGTGAATGAAATACTAAATCCCTGAGTACGGTAGTTATTCTCATTGTTTTCTTTTATTTTTAATACACACCTCTGACCATGTATAAAGAAAAGAGGAGAAAATATAAGGTCTGCCCAATTTAATAACCATCGCAGGGGTCATAAGTTGCAAATTATTCTCTTTCCACATGATTTGTTGATTGATTGATTTGATATGATTGTTTTTTATGAATCACCTGTAAGAAGATTTCTTCTGACATTGTTACCTTTTTACTCTTTCTATGGTCATTGTCTAACTGTTTAACTCATTCATGCCTAAGGGTAAAGCAAATCTATGCCTAAGCCCAATTTTGCAATTTTGACATGTGTTAATAAAACTGTACATATCACTACAACTACTTTGTTCATGGATTATACCTTGTTTTTTAGGAAAAATTGGGCTTTAATTTTGTGGTAAATGGTAATAGATATCTCATGATTTTGTTTTATTATCAAAGGAAAATTGGCCCAAAATAATAAAATATATATATATATATTGTGAGGGCGGGACCCTGTGCTATGGGAAAGATTGCTGGGTTACGCCATATGTTGGAGAGAAAGACACACTAATTACACAGCTGTGTGTTCAGCTATTTAGTTCTGACCTGATATGGCTCAGGGCCCCACCCTACAGACAGGAAGTCTGTCCCAGGAATCAGGTGGATTCCAAATCCCTCTGAGTGGAGTCAGGGGCCGTGTGGATGTCTGCAAGAGGCAGATGTCATTAGGAGAAAGCAAGGTTTAAGCTTAACTCCAGGAAACTGTGTGTTCTGAGGAACAGAACTAGGCCTAGGCTAAAGGCCTGAAACAGCCGGATGGCAAGTGTGTGAAAGACAGGAGGCTAAACTGTTGAATTTGTCAAGATACAGGAATGGTGGAACCCCCCTGCGAGGGCTACTATTGTATTTGTGAACTTTCGTGTTTTTTAAATAAAAGTGGGCTATCAGGCCCTTAAAAACTCAGTTCTGGATTGGCGTACTCACTGGAAAACGCATCTATCGCTGGAGTCTAATAACCCCAATCTAACAATATATATTTTTAAATGTTAACTGTATATTTCTTGCTACTACCATAACTTACCACCAAAGAACAACCCAAAATAAATTGTCCTTCTCCTGATGACTGCAGCGATACTACATATGTGTATGTTAGTTGTTATTTGTACCCGTAGTACAGCCCAGAAGCAATAGTATTTTTTAATCCTACCTAAAACACACTGAAACTAACTGACACTAATACTAATTTAAAAAAAAATCCTGTCCAAAAAATACTTACCTTGACTTTTGACCCTGGCCTTGACCCAGACACTAACCCTGGCACTTACCTAGATCAAACCTTGATCTAGGTATTTTTGTATTAATTGTGTATGTATTTCATTTTGTTTCCTATCTCTGCAAGGACAGAGAATGATACAATGTATCTCTCTCCTCCATTCACAGAGACAGAAAACACGGGGGCGGGCTTCACAGTGACTGATCACTGTGAAAGCTAATCAGAGGCTATCACATCGATTAGGTGACACGAGACCGGCCATTCTAGGTCCTGATCATTAGAACAGGGCTCAGGGCTCTTGGTGAGACTCTGGTATCTGTGCTGGGAGTGCGCCATGTGGCATGCTCCCAGCATAAAGGGAGATACGCAAATGGGCAACCCCATGGAAAAAAGCCCAGTCCCGTGGGGCCGCATATTTGCGTATGGTCAGTGTGAAGGGGTTAATGAATGTAAAGCATAATGTATGACTAAAGGCAAAACTTTTATTTTATTTAGATTTAGATTGGTTTGAACTGCAGCTAAGTTTTCCCCAGTTAGGAGTATTTATTCTAATCAAATTGTCCTGATCAACAATGTTATAAGGGTAAATTCAAAATTTCGAGCTGCCACCAGGAATGGAATGGCTTCAGATATACTTTAAATCTGACCTAGCAGGAAAAATGCATACCTTATGGCCACTGTTATCAAGAGACTACTTAATTAACGTTCTATTTTTTTTCTAGTTTTACTAACATTTCCCAGTTTTGTATGCAAGAACCTGCAAGTAAAATGCAGAAAATATTACTATATCATTTTATCTACATTAGTGCAATGCAGTATATAAACTTGTCATTTAAAGTGTTCCTATGTTAAGGAATAATACATCACTAGGTGTTTTGAGGCAAATCTTTACTTAATTCATTGTAGTCTCTTGGTGTATATTTTATAGCGTAGAGTCATTAAAACAAATTGCATCTTCTTAGCCTTAAGACAGGGTCAATATATTGATGCAAGCTTTATTAATCTCTCCTAGACCACTGAATGACTAAATCTCAAACTAATAGCTCGATCAGTGAGAAGCACACAGGATACACCGTTTCCTGGGGATTGCCTAGAGTCAGTGGAAGCATACAGAGTAGGTTTTCTAAAGGCTGCTTCTTTTATGAAGCATCTTTTATCATTTGTATGATGAATTCTGTTAGGCTACTTAGATCCTGTCAGATCTCTAAAGATAAAAAAAACTCCTGTGCTCTATAATAGAGAAGACAATGTAATCACTTTTCTGGCAGTGACTTCTAACTCGCTACAGCCTCCATAAGGCTCTTCAGTGATCGACACTTCCAGGAGTGTTAAATGCCTGTTTTCCACATAGTGTATCAAGGTTCTTTCCTCTGCTCCCTGCATTACTACATGAGTCAGCAGAGACATAGGGGTTCTAAGAAAGGACCATGGCACGTGGCCAGGGACACAGTCATCTGGCAGTCCCACACACATCACATACTGAGGAGACTGGTGGAGGCTACACTGCTGAAATTAATGTAGAAAACACAGTTCTGACAGTCTCTTTTTGCAAAATACATACTTCCAGAGACCAAGTCGATATGTATGTCGATATGTATGACGGGGAAACTTTCTGACTTGACAAGATCAATGGAAGTTAACTCTCAGCAGTAAGATCTAATGTACCGTAATTTATTCTGACTTTACACATACAGCACATTGCTGTATGTAAAAAAACATCCTTTCCTAAAGCTTTCTGCCTAAAAATTTATGAAATAGAAGCTACCTCTAGACTCACGCAGGGATCTCCAAACTACAGCCTTCTAGCTGTTGCGGAACTACACGTCCCATAAGGCATTGCAAAACTCTGACATTCACAGACAAGACTAGGCATGATGGGAATTGTAGTTCCTGAACGACTGTAGGGCCATAGTTTGGAGGCCCCTGCATGGAGAGGAAATGAGTGTCTAGAAAAGAGATAGTCTAACTACAACAAAACAGAAAGGTGTACAGGAACATACAAACACAATAAATAAATAAAACAAGCTGCTGTGGCAGCATCAATGTGGACCATCAGAGAGACACTGTGATGGGAAATTACTAAAACAGGAGCAGACAGAATTTGAAGCAGCTGTGTATAGTAAGAAAGCTTAGTTAAAGTCTGAGCTGTCAGCAAACAGGGTGTGGAGAGATGAAATTACACACTGTAGAGCTCAGTGTTGAGAGTTCTAAGAGAGAGCTGATTGGAGAGAAGGGAAACACAAACCTTTACATAACACACACGAACAGAGCTGAAATTGTCAACCACGGTCTCTCTGATGGCACTCCCTCCCCTTTTACCTTTTTCTTTTTTTGTTGTGTCAGGAAAACTTGTCAAAAAGTACTTTCTGCAGATAGCAGACAAAAATTACATTTAGTGATCTGGATTGAGACACGTACACACTATTGAGGGATATGCTTTAATCATATTTTGTATCTGAGGTTTACTACCACTTTAAAGTGAAGTTTCAGTCAAACACTAACTATACTTAAATCTACTCCCACCCCATTCATACAGATACTTCCTTACTTCCTTTACAGGATAGATAGAATAGACTTGGAGAGGGGAGTAGATTTAATTTGTGTTTGACTGAACTTCCCCTTTATGCCATGGACAGCTGTTCTATATTCTGGCTTCTCCAGTCTAGTAAATTCCCCTGTGTGTCTTCTATTACAAGGTACCTGCATTTTTGTATCTTTAAAGACTTGACACAATCTTTTTTTAGGGGTTAGCCTTCACAAAATGTATAATTTCACTTATCGTTGGATTTTAGAGTGTTGTGTAACTTGTTGGCTTCTTTATTTCTCGAAAGCACTCGCTACCGGCCACTGTATACATACGTTCTGGTAGGGAGGTGGTTGTATCGGGATCATGGTTGCGGCTACAACCATGATCCCGGTGTCATTTTTTTCAGCTGGCGTTTCTCTTTCATCCAAAAGTATTCCAGAGCGGCTGGGCAGCTGCTGGAATCATTTTACAGGTGGCGGAAGGGGGTCCCATCGTTACTGGGCTCTCCTGAGCAAAAGTGAGAGGAACTGAAGCTGCTCCTCCCACTGTGTGACGTCAGAACCGGCGAGCATCGACTGTGTCGTCACTTCTGATTCTGGCTCTTCATTTGTTTGTTGCTATGTGACCAGTGAAGCAGCCAATCAGAAAAAAAAATTGGGCTAACTTTACTGTTTTATTTTAACTCATTAAAGTGTATTTACAAAATAAAAATAAAATTGTGCATAAAAGACTGCTGCACAAATACCGTGTGACATAAAATATAGCAAAAAATGCCATTTTATTCTCTAGGGTCTCTGTTTAAAAAATATATAATGATTGGGTTTTCTAAGTAATTTTCTAGTAAAAATAGTAGATTTTTACATATGAGAAGTGTCAGAATTAGCCCGGTATTGTTGTGGAGATTTTTATTAATGTATGTCGTCAGATGTCCCTTAGTGTCGGTTTTGCTGTAATACGCTTATGTGATCATATTCACACATACAGACGTTGGTGTAAGACCATTGGCGGGGAAAACCTTCCTGTGGACACAGCAGATATGTTTGCTCTTTTAGGGATGTTCATTTATGCCTCACCAAGAGACTGACCACTTCATAACGACTGCATCTATGGCTCCGAGCAAACAGATCTGCGTTCATGGGAACTATGGCATAACTATACAAAAATGATGGCCCACTGAGCCATGATAGAGTATGGTTATCGTCTTGTACAGAGCCATCTTTGTAGTGTTCAAATTGTGAGGTATCATTTGTCTCACAGAAAGCATGGCTCTGCACATGACCGTTTGCACATGTCACTGCTAGTATTTTATTTGAATATATAAATGTCTGTGATTGGCTGAATACACATGTCCACCTTATTTTGTTACTCATGTTGACAGTATAAATAAAAGCAGCTGCTGATGCTAGAGAGGACTCTACTAAAGCTCAACGTGATACCAGCATCTGTGTCTGTGTTACTTAGAGATACCAGCATTTCCTGGCATTATACAAGAGAGCTATATTTGTCAATAAAACCTGGATGCTGATTGGTTTCTATGAAGAGTTGCACCAGATTTTGCACTTTCCAGTTTTAGTAAGTAGCTCACACTGGGAGGGTTCCAGCAACAGAGGCAGTGCTAGGATATACAGCAGCAGGAGACCGATACATACTTGTTTACAGTATCATTTATGAAACTGAAACATGCTCTCTCCTGAGTTTTGGTAAATAATTGCACTATAATTATTTGGCATATTAAGGAGCATTTTGGGACTTTAAATTCGGTGGTGACCTGGTAAGGTACATTACCTCCATCCCTATCCAAATGAATGAGGAAGATGGCGGTGGGACTTTGAGTTGAGGCACATAGATATATAAAGATAGATTGGTTATTGACAATAATAAGAATACAAGCAATATTCTGGAAATAATATAATGGCAATCATAATGCATGATGGAATCAGTATAGTAAATATATACATATGAATTCATGTTATATATATATATATATATGTGTGTTATATCAAAACAGATAATCACATAAAAAAAGTATTCAACAGTTAATATCACATGATGCATATATGACAGGTATAGCAGATAGAAACACGGGATTGAACATCTCTACGCGTTTCATGGATTGATCCACTCTTCAGAAGCGTGCACGTGACTTAAGATATGTAGTATATGAAAGTATCTTATATGGTCTGACCCCCTGCCAAAGAAGAGGGGTAGGTAATTAAAGGTAGAAATAAAGAATAAAACCCATAAAGACCCCCACAGTCTAAAATACTCAAAGACATAGCTGTATGATGATGGTGTTGCATTACAGGTCAGAGACCCACTAGGGGCATCACCACCGGGGGCTGAGGTGGCGTGGAATGGCCTGTTGTCCAGCAAGGACACCATCCAGGGAGGTGGTGTCAGGAGAATGAGTCTTGGAGAACCAAGAAGCTGAAACCAAATAGGAGCTAGTATGAAAGTGATACAATAATAATGTATGTATATAATGTACAATAGGTCCTAGGTCCTGCACTCAGTAGAGAGCAGGACGGTGAGTGTTATTATTGTAGAAAGTATCCATAAGAACCAAACTAGTGAAAATAGGTTACAGAGATAGTGAAATATTGAAAGTTGTACAGTAAATAGAATCCAATTGCCAAAGAGAAGGAAGAACTATATATAAGGTGGGTGAATAAAGTGAATACGGTAAGTTATGGCTACCCCCTCTTCCTTGGCAGGGTCAGACCAAACAAGATACTTTCATATACTACATACCTTAAGTCACGTGCATGCTCCTGAAGATCGGATCAATCCATGAAATGCGTAGAGCTGTTCAATGCCGTGTTTCTATCTGCTATACCTGTCATATATGCATCATGTGATATCAACTGTTGAATACCCTTTTTATGTGATGATCTGTTTTGATATAACATGTCTTAATTCATATGTATATATTTACTGTACTGATTCCATCATGCATTATGATTTCCATTATATTATTACCAGAATATTTATTTTATTATTATTGTTATCAATAAACAATCTATCTTTATATATCTATGTGCCTCAATTCAAAGTCCCACCACCATCTTCCTCATTCATATATTTGGCATATAAACTATGCATGCATGCAAACATTTGAGATACACAATAATACTGTTTTTAATTCTACACAATATCTGCATTCTGAAAATATATGGGTTTGGGTACATTCAATGCTCCAATTTATGTTTTATTTGTCAGCCTTCTAAAGTTCAAGATGGGAGATGGCTTATGGCTAAAAAGGGTTAAATATTTGCTGTGGGACCAAAGAATGACCTTCATCCATATGCTTATGGAAGTCTGTATGACAGCCAAATTGCTGTTAATTCGGTTACTGGTGCAGAAAAAGAGCAAGAGGCAAAATGTCTGAGTCTCATTTGTGTCCAATAATCTCAGAAAAAGGATCAAGTCAATTCCTCTAAAGATTTTTAATAACAGATGTATATGTTTTTAATGTAGTTATCTATTTTTAGAATAGATGCAATAAAAACAGACAATCGTGGGTTGTAGACTTGATCTGCTGATGTTGGAAAGCAAATTAAAATGAATTACACTCAACATTAATAAGAGGTTCAACCAAATCATCAGAAGTTCAACCAAAGGCCTAGCAGTTTAATAATGTGTATATAGAGTTAGAGTGGCTTTTTGGTTTTATTTTCTTTGTGCTCCCAAATGAATAAATAATAAACTAAAGAGCTATTAATCATAAAAAAAAAATATATTATCCTCTTAAAAATATGCAGCTGAATACAAAAGCACATTATTCAGTCTTCCTAATGCCTATTGGTAATACCAATGCAAAGTGCTTGCTTATATCTGAAATCAGTACCAATTTTTACACCAAGATAATGTCCTACATGGTCTGGTGACGGTTTTACAAAACCATACTTCTTGTATTTGAAATTACACCCTGGTTCTTGGAAATGGCTTTCAGGCATTTCTTTTCAAACAGAGGTGAAAATACTTACAGAAAATCATTGCCTTTAATTATGGTGATAAAAGCTGTGAACTTGTTTTACTTAGCAATGCAAACATCAACAGAATGTTCCGTGAGCAAACTCAATTGCTTCATCAGGGCTGATGCTTTAGTCTCTTGCTCCCTGCTCCATCAACAGATGTTTTAGAGTTATTGCACTCTGAATGTGAAATGCAAATATGTTCTGAAACAGGTTATGTTTCCGAATGTTTGCTACTTCTTTTCCTGCAGTGCAGTGCAGAACAGTGAATGCTTTGCACGATTCGGGAGTCTTTAACATTAAAACATGCTGACGTCTGTTTTTTAAGGCCAAATTAATTATCTTTTTATAAAGAACATGTGTGGCCTATTGGTAAAAGTATTTCTAATGTATGCATTCAGGCAGATTTAATTCTAAATAGGGGGTTTAATACAAGAAAACAACTCTGGCTGCACTACACTACTTTTCTTTGGAGCTGCCCCACATGGTAAATTTTTTCTCCACTAGATGATATCAGTCTTGGATTGAATGAAGGCCAGTGTCCTTAACCACTTAAAGGGGTGTTCCAGGCATTTTTTGTCAGCAGCTACAAAAAGTGTAGCTGCTGGCTTTTAATAAACACACACTCACCTGCTCCACGTTCCAGTGACGCGCTGACCGGGGCTCCGCTCCTCTCCCCCCCTCCCCAGCCGGCGTCTTCATCCTAAGTGTGGGCACCCAGCCGTGATAGCTTTTGGCTTCACAGCCGGTCACCCACTGTGCATGCGCGAGCGGCGCTGCGCTCTCTCATTGGACAGGCGATTGCATGGGACCTGTCATGTGTCCCAGGCGATCGCCTACTGCAGCCCCTCCCTGTAGGCGATTAAGCTATTCGCCTACGATGCCCCTCGGCGGAAGGAGGAAGTGGGACAGGAAGTCCCACTCCTCCTGAAGCCCCCACTAACCCCCCCCAAAAAATGACATGCCAAATGTGGCATGTAAGGGGGGCGAGGAGTGGGTTAAGCGGAAGTTCCAATTTTGGGTGGAACTCCGCTTAAAACCCTGGAAGGTTTATCTCCCTTCATGACTAGGCCATTTTTTGAGATACGGCACTGCGCTAACTTAACTGATGATTGCACGGTCGTGCAACACTGTACACAAATACAATTTGTGTCCTTTTTTTCCCACGAATAGAGCTTTCTTTTGGTGGTATTTTATCACCTCTGTGGTTTTTATTTTTGCGCTATAAACAAAAAAAGACAGACGATTTTGAAAAAAAAAACAATATTTTTTACTTTCTGTTATATATCCAAAAGAAAATGTAAAAAAATAACAAATGTTTTCATCAATTTAGGCCAGTATGTATTCTGCTACATGTTTTTGGTAAAAAAAAATCCCAATAGGCGTATATTGATTGGTTTGCGCAAAAGTTATAGCGTCTACAAACTAGTTTTTTTTATTAGTGTTTTTTACTAGTAATGGCGGCGATCTGCGATTTTTAGCGGGACTGCGACATTGCGGCGGACAAATCTGACACTAAGTAACACTTTTGGGGAACCAGTGACACTAATACAATGATCAGTGCTAAAAAAATGCACTCTCACTGTACTAATGACACTGGCAGAGAAGGGTTTAACACAGGGGTGATCAAAGGGTTAAGTGCACTCCTAGGGGGGGGGGCTTTCTAACTTTGTAGGAGATGGCTTAACAGGAGGAAAGCAGAGATCCGTGTTTCTGCTTAGCATAAACACAAGATTGCCATCTCCCTCTCTGACAGAATGGCGGTCTGCCTTGTTTATAGACAGATAGCCGTTCTACCTCTCGTGTCAATGACAAGACCTGCTGACTAGCTACCGCTGTGTCCAATGACAGCAGAAGCAGGTATCTGATGCAGTTTATCTGTGGGGCGGTCCTTAAGTGGTTAAAGCCATAAAATTAAATACATACTGTGAGTGAAGGGCATCTGAAATAGTGGTACTCTGGCCCAGTTCCAGAGAATAAACCCATTCTGCCGTTGACCCAAATCATAATAGTGAAACACGCAGACCAGAGAGAGAAACAGTCTACATCCTTCACCTTTCCCAACGTTCAGCCAGAGAGAAGGGGGTGGAGCTTTATTGGTCTTTTTATCAACAAAATGACATCACACACATGAACACACTCATAGGTCAGTTCATATAAGGTCAGTTCATATAAGGTGGTCTTCCTGTGAGTTTATTCTTGGCATGCTGCACACGTTCTTCTTGCCATGTGGCACAAAAGTCCCTTATGGAATGTCCAGAAACAGGGTTCCATTCTCAATCTTACAGGATTTTTCTTTTCAAATCCATATAAGCTCATACTGGAGAGAGAAGGAAGGGGGCTTTGGAGTGAAGAGCGAGCAGTAAAAGGGAGGAGTTGGAGACATCTGTTTGCTATTATTAGTTCTCTTTGTCCAATGCTGAGATGTACTGTATCTTTAAAACATTATAATCTGACATAACTTAATTTAAGGATAATAACAGTATTGTAATATATACACACACATAATAACTCTATATATCTTATATAGATAAAGAAATAAAAACAATATAAGAATATAAAGAAATAGACGAATATAATGAAAGAAAAACAACATTTCAGTGGTTCTAATCATAACACAAAATAGCATAGAATAAAATAGGAATTTTAGTAACTTCCATCACACATCATGGACCCATCTCCCCTGAGGGGGCACCACCCATGAGATGACAATGCTACTGCCCCCTGAATGCCTTTTTTTTTGCAGAACACCAATTTATAATGGGGTTAATGTGTTGCAACTGTGAACCAAGCTTTTGGCTCACAGATGCAGCATTGCCCCATTGACTTGAATGACCAAATGTGAATGGTCATACCATCTGTCAACTCTGTCAACTCAGTATGCTGTGTTAATTTTACTTTGCATTGTTGCACAGCATGTGAACAGATCCCTCCATTGGCTGAAGGGGGAGGGGGGGAAGTGGTAAAACTCTAACCCAGCTGCCTGTTTTTACCACCACAAGTTTGAGAGAGGCCAAACTGGAGAACATCCAAAGAGGAAGACAACCCTGCACAACATCTGAGCAGTCTAAAGTCAACTGGAAAAAGGAAAAATGTTTTATTAGATAGGGGTGAGGAGGGGTTCCCTGGGGGGGGGGCAACGGTGAGCACTGGGGGTGAAAGAAGGATGCAAGTGGTTTGGCTTTAAAATATTTGAACAATTTGTGTAGAAAGTATATGAAAACACTTAGAATAATCCTATAGGTTCATATTGTTGTCATGGTCATGAGTTATGGTTTTGCTGCAAAGTGCTTGTAAAAAAGTATTTACAAAGATCTCCATGCCCATAAATCACTGTACATTTTTGCTCAGCTATTATCATTCTGTGCTGCAACATCAAGCTTCCATGCCCTCTCGACAGGTTTCAAATTAAAATGCCTATTGCACTGGTGAAATTTTAATGCATATTGGGATTTTTTTTATCATATATCACGTTTCTGAATGGGCAGCTGTGTAAATATGCTATAGACTTTTAGACATACAACAGAATAACAACTGAAAAATGTGATTTCTTGATGATTTAAAATCAGTCTCTTTCTGGAGACGAAAACAGACAAGCATAAGATGTCCTTTTCTGCTCAGAAGAGACTTCTAGTTACACCACATTAAAGCACATCTAAGCACAAGGAAAAAAATATAATATATTACAGCTTACTGCTTCTTAGTTGTCATGGTTTCATTAGTTCTTTTTTTTCTTTTCACCTTGTGATCCTGCCAGTACATGCTTTTTCTATTTGATACTATCACAAGGGTGCAAATCAGTCACCAGGGTGATAACAGTGACAGGATGTCTTTATGTATGTCTGACTTTTAGACCCCTGATGTTTCCCATGCCACTAGTACACACAGATCAAAGACAGAGGTCCCTCGACTGCTTGTACTGTACACCTGGCATCTATGCCAGGATTTTGACAACTCAGGACCCAGACGTGCTCACAGCTAAGCACTTCTGGCTTCAGTCTCAGAAGGAAAGAAGGAGAAGGTTAGGAACGAATAAAAAAACTACAGGGCCTAGCTAGAAAGTTCCAGGGATTGGACACAAGGGGGGGTGCCATTCACACACCTGTACACACATAAAGGTGACTGAGTGGTTGTGCACTTCAACAGGGCACTAAATCTGCTGTACGTTTTTTTATGCTTATACTGCTCTAGCATTACACAGCTATGATGGATGTAGGAGTGAAAAAGTAAGCCAAGCCCAGGATTTGTTGGATACCAATTAAATCATTCCAGCTCCCCCGCTATAGCAGTCTACAGCAACTCCATGAGGACCAGAACAATGTCCTCCCCAGATAGCAATTGTGCTGTGAGTTTGAAAATGACTTGCTAAGCTATTGCTAGGCTTGCCATGCTTCACAAGTTTGTTGCAGAATTGCAGCAAGTCGGCATTGCATGACTCCAGATCAACTTTCTTTGCAAACATTCTGCAAGTCTGCATCAAGTTCTGGTTTAGTTATGTTGTGCAATAGTTATCCCACCACAGGGGCCGCTGTGGCTGAATGGTAATGTTGGAAACTTGAAAAGCTCTTGCTGTAGACCCACTACTTCAACTTTGCTCTTGCTAGAGAGTGACTTGCCAGTTTTGAAGTGAACAAAACTTGGGAAAAGGAAGGGGGAGCCTGTTAATAGGCCCTCATTTCTCTATGGGATCACTGCAGCAGCATAGGTATGGTCATATGGAAGGTTTACTGGAGTATGAGCTAGTAATTATGAAATCAGGTGTCAGGGTTTATGGAGAGGTAAGGGGTTTACTTAAAGTCAGATTGAAGGGATGGTTCTGGAAGGTTAGCAGCTAGAATAGGGATTGGCTAAGGAAAGTCAGGTGTTCAGGTGAGGTTAGGAGGGTTAAGAGGTCAGACAGGTATTGGGCCACAACGGTCAGGTGACTATTAGGAAGGTTCTGGAAGCCAGCCACAGCCTATTTAAGGGACCGGGTTGGTTTGGATCGGTGCCAGCTATTCAACGGAAGCAGCAGGAGGAGCTACCCGCTCTACCCCCCCTTTTTTCCCGTTGCGGCCGATTCACGTGGTGGCTCACTCTGGTAGAATTTGCCAGAGGGGAGATTTGAGTTAAGATTTGATAATTAAGGATGGATCAGCTCGAGTCTTAGTGGCTGGGCTGGAATTGATGGTATTAAATTTGGTGGATTAATAATTAAAGTTATAAAATAAAGTTTGATATGATAACAACGGATTTAAGAAACCAGTGAATCAGGCCGTGGCCAATATTATTCCAAAAATATATATATATATATATTATGTTTATAAGTTTTATGATGGTCATATATGATGTTAAAATATATGGACTGATAAGTGTGGTGTTAATAAACATTTTATAAAGATATCTTGGTTTATGGTGTATTTCATTTCTCTATGCATGTTTGGGGCTCTTTTCATGGTGCATGTGATCCCATTGCATGTGTCTTCTTTAGTTGATCGTTTTCTTCATCTTTTGTAAGATAATGGTGACCACATATATAGTATATTCCTTATTTGTGTGTTGCCAACAATTATGTCTTCTTTTTTTTTATTTTTTTTGTCTTGATAGAACTGTTCACTGGGAAGAAATGTACTCATTTCGTTGTAGGTGGTGAATCTTATGCCTCTTCTCTGACATGCTCTTACTGCTTTGTAGTTTACGTGGGGATGACTTTTGAATTACTTTCTATATCTAAAAAGAGCTTTTTAAAAAAAATAGAGCATGCACACAAACATATACTGCTTCACGCAAGCACTTCTAATCAGCATGGCATTTTCAGTAGCTGGCATGTGCCGATCAAGGCCGCCTGACTATATGCCTGTCTGCATGTTTGATCCATTATATAAAGTGACAAAAATGCATTTTCATAAGTTTGAGAATAAGTTTTAAGAGTGGTGGGATTTAGGATTGTGCTTTAAAGTTGTCCTCTGCATTAAAGTAGAAAAACCTTATGTTTCCTTACCTGAGCCCAATCTTGATCCAACACTGTGCCCAAGAGCAGCGGCTCTTTCTGCTCTCTCCCTCCTTACAGGGCAGATTGATAGCAGCAGGTGGCATTGGCCATGGAGATCACATGTACAATATATTCTCTCTTTCTTGGTGACCAACACTTATGTAGCACCCTCTAGCGTGTGCTACTAAAAGTAAGAGTAGGCAAATTTTAGTCTGGCCGAGGGATACACCTGAGTAGGGGTGCAACGGATCGTTACCGATCCGTGATCCGAACGGGTCACCCCGTTCGGATTGGCACACCACGCGATCGGCGGAGCGCTCCGGAGCTTCGGCCATAGGAAAGTCCCCGGCTTCGTCCTAGCTCCGGAGCGGCGGCCATCTTGCTCCACCCCAACCAATCACAGATCGGCAATAACAAATAACAGCTCAAAGCTATTAACTCCCTATAGCTATGCATGTCTGCTTTACCATCTGTCAAAATTCAGCAACTCCCCCTAGTGTCTGAAATATAAACTGCAATTTCTACGCACTGACTACAAAAATGACAAAGAGGGTTTTGCTTTGCAATAGTATGTTGCTTCAAAATGCGTCTACACATGTTCACTCAGGTTTTTGTTATTAGCGGAATATTATCTTTTACACAAGTGTTGGTGATTGCTAAGTTGTAGACTGGAGGTATCTGCGGAGTCCAATGCTGGCATATTTAACTGTTTAAACAACAAACACTTTTTAGTTTTTAACATTGCACTGTCATATTTTAACAGCACTTATAATAATATGGGTATTAAAAACCATCAGCTGCCCGGATTGGCTGGCTGTCTTGGCGGCGCTCTGGGAATCAGGATGAACGTGTGGAGCTTGAGGGGGAACAGTGAGCGCCGCTATGAAGGACGGGGACTCACAGTGTTCTTTACTAGTGTGGGGGCAATGTTGGACTGGTCTAGAACAGTGATGGTGATGACGAGTGGGGGGCAATGGTGCACAATACACTGACGAGTGGGGGGGCAATGGTGGACATTACCATATACCATTGGCCCAGCTAGAGCCCAGACTTGAATACGACTTTTTTTCATAAATCATTTTTTTTTTTTTGCTGAACCGAAAATGATCCGATCCGTGACTCCTGATCCAAGAATCGATCCGATCTGTGAGTTTTTTGATCCGTTGCACCCCTACACCTGAGTCACTGAATCTGGGCCAGGGTTATTAGATGACTCATCCTGGCAGCTTTCTTATGCCTCCCACTGTTTCTAGAATGTTGCAGAACATTCTGGAAGATAGTGGGCGGAAGCTAGGAGTGGTTGCCTTGAATATTTAGGGGCCCTTAGCCAGTCCCCAGGCAGGGGGCCTGGCAGGGAACGAAGGACCCCCTAAATCGATTTGAGCCATGCCATCTAGGGGAGTCAGGTGGAGGATGGAAAAGGAGTGCTGAGGAGAGTCTGTCGGTGGCCCTTGAGGGACTCCTGCCCGGGAGGGCATTTACCTCAGGCTGAAGCTCCAGGGGCTGGCCTAGAAGGAGGCAGTTGATGGGACCCTAACCAGAGAGGCAGCGGAGAGAGCAAGGAGAGACAGTGTGTAGATCAGCACGGTGCTGGACAGACAAGGAGAGAGACTGTAGCAGTGCTCACTGGAAGACAGCAGTTGGCCAAGTCTTCATCCGACCTTGCCCTGGGGAGTCTCCATGTGTGTGTCAGTCAGGAGGACTGGGAAGAGAAAGCAGCCAGGTGGGTAAAACTGTTGTCAGTGTCTTCAGAGAGGCAGAAGGTTGTGTGAGATGTTGCTCACTCCACATGTACTATGTTACCAAGAGACTGCAAATTCCTAGCCTGTAATAAACTAATGTGGAACTAACTAGAGACTGTTAGTTCCTCCAAGAGTGAACCAGCAGGAGCTGTACAGGGGATCCAAGTTTGTGCAGGTGGAAGAAAGAAGAGGAATCTGTAAATAGGGTGGAAGTTGTCCATGGTTTTGATTGTTGGACAGTTTCAAGTTGGACATCCCATAATCCCTTACCCCATTCAAGTTATCATTCCCTAATAAAATAACACAAACAAGCCAAAGGACTGATTGCTGTGTCAGGATGTAAGAAGGAAATGCTGTTTGACTGGCTGTACAGCAGTGGGGAACCCTGACATCAGCAACTTCTACAGGGGTAGTGCTACACTTATGTTAGTGATCAAATTTCTTGTAACCATGGAAATATAAAAAATAAAAAATGAAGTCACTTTAAAGGGTTCCTATAAGCGTTTTAATATACAGTAACTATTTTACTTGTGCTAGCAGTGCTTCTCTATTACCTGATTGACCCCGCTGGTTCCCCTCTTCCTGTTAGTAAACTGACCACCCCAAGCATGGATCCATACTAGTGGGGTCATTTTACATCCTCTGTCATTCTGCTGTTATGCCCCGTAGACATAATCAGATTTTCTGTCTGAAAAATCTTGGATGGTTATTCCGAAGGAATTCCGCTCAAACTTGGCTTGCATACACACGGTCACACAAAAGTTCTCTGAACTTTCGACCGTCAAGAAAGCGGTGACGTACAACATTACGACGAGCTGAGAAAATTAAGTTTAATTCTTCCAAGCATACGTCAAATTTTTTCTGAGCATACGTTGGAATTTTGCGCTTCGGAATTGCTACAGACGATCGTATTTTCAATTTTTTAATTCGGAAAATTTGAGAACCAGCTCTCAATCTTTCGCTGGCGGAATATCCGACAGCAAAAGTCCAATGGAGCATACACACGGTCGGAATTTCTGTTCAAAAGCTCACATCAGACTTTTTCTGTTGGAATTTCCGATCGTGTGCTTTCACACTCACAGCGCCCGGGCGTCGGTGGTAAAAAGCCAAGCTTTACTGTTTTTTTTGCGGTGCTTTTCGGCCGCTAGCGGGGCACTTTTAACTCCTGCTAGCAGCCGAAAAAAGGTTAAAAGCACAACGGCGCTTTGCCGGCGGTTCGGCGGCACTGCCCATTGATTTCAATGCACAGGGACGTGGTGTATGCAGTGCTCCTAAAGCGCTACAAAGAAGCTGCTGGCAGGACCAGTGTGAAAGCGCTTGGGCTTTCACACTAGGATTGCAGCTGAGGCTTTTTTCAGGCGCTTTCCAGGTGCTTTTTTTAGCACTAATAACGCCTCCAGTGTGAAAAGGGTCTACAGGCATCTACAGGCATGCTTTGCAAACACACAGTGGGATTGATTTACTAAAACTGTAGCACTCAGAATCTGGTGCAGCTGTGTATAGTAGTCAATCAGCTGCTAACTACAACTTGTTCAACTAAGCTTGACAAAAAACCTGGAAGCTGATTAGTTCTTTTCCAGAGCTGCACCAGATTTTGTATGCTCCAGTTTTAGCCTAATGATATCACAGGTGCCTGTCTCGGCTCGCTTCAGCATTTGATCAACACTGAAGAAATGTCAGCACTCCAAGATCCATCAAAATTCTTATTTAATAGACGAACATTCCAAGTGTTACAAACAGTTCAAATGGTAGACACGTTTCACACAAAGATGTGCTTATTCATTATGAATAAGCACATCTTTGTGTGAAACGTGTCTACCATTTGAACTGTTTGTAATACTTGGGATGTTCGTCTATTAAATAAGAATATTAATGGATCTTGGAGTGCTGCCATTTCTTCAGTGTTGTCTCTGTAAAGTGTGGTCAGTGTAAAGCCACATCCCCTGCCCATCCCTCATCCCTTGATTGAGGATGACACCTCTAGCCAGTCAATCTTCCTTCTCCAATGGCGTACAATGACATGAACAGCGATCACATGCCCTGCACCTTTTGAGCAGGTAAACAAATAATTGGCATGTTTTTTAAAATATAAAAATGAATTTATGAAAAAGCATATATTTATGTATTCAAAAATGTGAATATTGAACTAACAACTTTAAGTTTATGTCAATATACTACTTATATTTTCTATTTTGGCAACCAGTAAATGAATCCGTTCACTAAAGGAGAGTATTGTTTGTTGTGTGGAGGGAAGGACTTCCCTGGTTGGGCTTAATCTTAAAAGGACATCTGTATTATCTTGCCAATTTTGTTTTTCTGTTTTAATTAATTCCCTACTGATTGCTGTCCCCTTGAAAGTATACTTTCTCTCAAAAATGGGCACTCAGTTTTTTATTGGAGAGCTGTACTCATGGCTATCTCAAGCAGTCACTTGGGTACAGCTTTCCCATAGGAATTAGTGCAAACACACAGTAATGCCTTGTACACACGATCGGAATTTCCGATGGAAAAATTCAGACAGACTTTTTCCATCGGATATTCCAATCATGTCATGTGTAGCCCTATCTGGGTTTTTTCATCGGATACTCTGATGAATTCCGTCGGAGTTTAGATAAAGAACATGTTCTATTTTACTCCGATGGAATTCTGATGTGATTTGTCTGCGCAAAAGCCCGATCGTGTGTACGGGGCATAAGAGGCATCCATTTTCAGGAAAAAGACTATGCAGCTTGGAGTGGAGAAGGTAACACAATGAAGGTCACTGGATCTAGAATCAAGGCGTGTATAACACTAAGTGTGCAACACTCATTGGAATTGGGGAGTTTATTAAAACAAAGATAAATTGCAACTCTGTAGTTGCAAACATTATATGATATTGGGCCTGTTCACACCAGGACGTGGTGCACGAAAGGCACGTTTCTGTGCAATCTCTGTGTGAACCACCTCTAAAACTGGCTGAAAAAAAAATTGTTGAACTGTTAGGCCTCGTACACACGACCGAGTTTCTCTGCAAAAAAGAAACTTGCTGGGAGATATTTTTTTGCCGAGGAAACCGGTCGTGTGTACATTTTCGTCGAGGAAACTGACGAGAAACTCGACGAGCCAAAAAGAAAGCATGTTCTCTATTTCCTTGACGTGAATGGAGAAAATTGGCTTGTCAAGTTTCTCGACGGCTTCACAAGGAACTCGACGAGCAAAACGATGTGTTTCGCCCCTCAAGTTTCTCGGTCGTGTGTACAAGGCCTTATTGTGTGAAGTGTTTGGTGAAGCATTTGTCTTCAATACACAGCTCTAGAGTCTCCTCTTGCCCTAGCTGACCAGAATCCACAGTAGCATGTGTTGAGGTTTTGCGAACAGACTTTTGAAAAACATAAGAATATTGCACCAGAACAGGTGCTGTCACCCAAAGTAAGTAAAAGTATGTCACTGTCGTTTCTCAACAGAGCTTAGGTAATGAATGCAATAGTGATTGGTTGATATAGGTCTAAGCACCTTTTTCTGTGGCCCAGTTTTCAGAAATTCTTCTCAGTATATGAAGCCTCGAGCCTAAGAAAGTCAGAGCAGGTAGTATTATCTAAGATTTGATAGAACTGCTTGAATCTTTTATTCTTCCTGAATGTGAAACCTTTGTACAAAAATGATTCTGTTTGCCACTTAAATGCATTTCTGTCTGGAGATGTACTGCAAATGTGCTATATGAAGGTATCATTTTGTTCTTTTTACTTTGCCCTATAGTACTGTAAATCTAAAATAACACAGGTTGCTTTCTAAAAGAAAATCCAAGAAAAAAGTCAAATATGCTGTTCATTTCTTTTAACATTGCAGCAGTAAGACTGAATTATGCAGAAAATGTAATGATCTATCTTAGCAGGCAAGGTGCATATCATTTAATGACAACATAAAAAAAAAACATCTGGCTTGTGGCAAAAACAAAAAAATCCCCAAGCCTGAAACATATGGAAGGGCTGTTCTTGGCAAACTGATATAATTTCAACTGTTTTTAATTAACCTTCTTGCCCTGCCATATGGGAATGTGAGGTGTCCATTAGTTCTGTTCAGTTGGAATGTACCTGTTTGTGCTGATAGCATCACAGCTAGAGCCAACTTCTTCACCCATACTGCAGACCTTCCACACAGTTTAGTATAATGCTTGGCAGCATCATTCTGCTCCCTTACCCTTCGGCTTTCTGGGATTAGAAAGCGGCACACCCTTTGGTGCAGATATATTTAGACAGAAGAAAAGCCCTTGTGTCACATCTGTTCATGAAAACCATGAAGACTTCATGAAAATAGATAAACATTGGGTTTGGGTTCAAGTTGACCAGTTTGTTGACATTTAGCAACAGCAAAGTTTGATGAGGACATGGACTTCATCCCCACATCCATGGCCTGATATATGTGGGGGTCTGCTGAGGGTACTTATCAGAATTTGGAATCTACTTTAACCAGCTATCTGCCACTCCTTTACATGAATGAGAAAGGCTAAGTTTAGACTTGTGTCTAAACTGTGTTTGACAGGTGTTTGACAGGTAGTAATGTAAAGCCCCCTCACTGTCTGTCTTAACTTTGTAATTGCCACACTAACATGCCACAACCAACTGCATTGCTGTAGATTTGGGGAATTTGGTTTGTGGCGCTTCCCATTCGCTTGAATGGGTCATGTTTGGCAGGCTTACTTACCACCAAATGCGACAAAGGGGAGGGCAAAGCATCAAGGTCCTGGCATGCAAAAACAAGGTGGAGAAGTTGAATGAGGCTCAACTGTACATTTTTAATGCCCCCCCAACTGCAAGTCTAAATGAGCCCTAAGAGGAACATAGTACCTTTTGTTGCTCATTAAAAAATAAATAAATAAATAAATATATATATATATATATATATATATATATATATATATATATATATATATATATATATATATATATATAGATATATATATATAGATATATCTATATACATCTACAGTATATAGATATATCTATATCTATATCTATATATATATATATATATATATATATATATATATATATATATATATATATATATTTATATAAAATAAACATTTAGGCACCATAAAAGCATAAAAGCCAGTTATTAAAAATAACTAAAAAAGCATTGTCCCCATATCTAAACACAACCTCAATCACGCCATTTTCACCATCTTCAGTCATGATTAGTGACACTCATAGACATGACAACCTACACCACAATGGGCCAGATCCACAAAAACCTGACGTAACTTAAAAAATCCAATTTAAGTTACACTGCCTTAAAGTTTCTACCTAAGTGCCTGATCCACAAAGCACTTATCTAGAAATTTCAGGCTGTGTAACTAAAATTCCGCCCGGCGCAAGGCGTTTCTATTCAGATGGGGCGAGTCCCATTTAAATGAGGCGCGCTCCCGCGCCTGCCGTACTGCGCATGCGCGAAGTTACGTTACGCCGAGTTTTGAGGATCGCGACGGCTTAAAAAAGTTGCGTCGGGGAAAAAAAAAAATGACAGCGGCATGCATTCCTGAGGGAGAACTCCATGCCAATTTTCAAAGAAAAAACCGGCATGGGTTCCCCCCCCAGGAGCATACCAGGCCCTTAGGTCTGGCATGGGTTGTAAGGAGACCCCCCCCACGCCGAAAAAT
Source organism: Rana temporaria (assembly GCF_905171775.1). NCBI lineage: Eukaryota > Metazoa > Chordata > Amphibia > Anura > Ranidae > Rana > Rana temporaria. Next base: position 171,227,891 of record NC_053489.1, read on the forward strand.
TGACGTAGGGGGTCCCCCTACAATCCATACCAGACCCGTATCCAAAGCACGCTACCCGGCCGGCCAGGAAAGGAGTGGGGACGAGCGAGCGTCCCCCCCCCTCCTGAGCCGTGCCAGGCCGCGTGCCCTCAACATGGGGGGGTTGGGTGCTCTGGGGCAGGGGGGCGCACTGTGGGCCCCCCACCCCAGAGCACCCTGTCCCCATGTTGATGAGGACAGGACCTCTTCCCGACAACCCTTGCCATTGGTTGTCGGGGTCTGCGGGCGGAGGCTTATCGGAATCTGGGAGTCCCCTTTAATAAGGGGGCCCCAGATACCGGCCCCCCACCCTAAGTGAATGGATATGGGGTACATCGTACCCCTATCCATTCACCTGGAGGCAAAAAGTAAAAGTTAATAAACACACAACACAAGGCTTTTTAAAATATTTTATTATTCTGCTCCGGATGCCCCCCTGTCTTCGTTATTAGCTCAATTACCAGGGGGGGCTTCTTCTTCCACTCTCCGGGGGTCTTCTCCGCTCTCCGGGGGGGGTTTCTTCTTCCGCTCTCCGGGGGGGCTTCTCCGGACTCCGGGGGGCTTCTTCCATCTTCTCCCCTCTTCCGCTCTTGACTCGGCGAACCCCGGTTCTTCTGCAGCTCTCCGGTGCCTTCTTCTTCAGCGCTGGCTGCCTGCTATGTTTGTGTGTTAGCTCGATTTCAAACAGGCAGCCAGCGCGGTCTTCTGTGGCGTCAGGGTCTTCTCTTCCTTTCTTCCGATGTTGCCTCGTCGCCTGTTGTCGCTGTAATGATGGAAGCGCGCCTTGCATCCCATTTATATAGGCATCACCGTCCCATCATGCTCCGGTAGGTACCCACGTGGTGGGTGCACGTGGGTAGGCACCCACCACGTGGGTACCTGCCGGAGCATGATGGGACGGTGATGCCTATATAAATGGGATGCAAGGCGCGCTTCCATCATTACAGCGACAACAGGCGACGAGGCAACATCGGAAGAAAGGAAGAGAAGACCCTGACGCCACAGAAGACCGCGCTGGCTGCCTGTTTGAAATCGAGCTAACACACAAACATAGCAGGCAGCCAGCGCTGAAGAAGAAGGCACCGGAGAGCTGCAGAAGAACCAGGGTTCGCCGAGTCAAGAGCGGAAGAGGGGAGAAGATGGAAGAAGCCCCCCGGAGTCCGGAGAAGCCCCCCCGGAGAGCGGAAGAAGAAACCCCCCCCCGGAGAGCGGAGAAGACCCCCGGAGAGTGGAAGAAGACCCCCGGAGAGCGGAAGAAGAAGCCCCCCCTGGTAATTGAGCTAATAACGAAGACAGGGGGGGCATCCGGAGCAGAATAATAAAATATTTTAAAAAGCCTTGTGTTGTGTGTTTATTAACTTTTACTTTTTGCCTACAGGTGAATGGATAGGGGTACGATGTACCCCATATCCATTCACTTAGGGTGGGGGGGCCGGTATCTGGGGGCCCCCTTATTAAAGGGGACTCCCAGATTCCGATAAGCCTCCGCCCGCAGACCCCGACAACCAATGGCAAGGGTTGTCGGGAAGAGGTCCTGTCCTCATCAACATGGGGACAGGATGCTCTGGGGTGGGGGGGCCCGCAGTGCGCCCCCCTGCCCCAGAGCACCCAACCCCCCCATGTTGAGGGCATGCGGCCTGGCACGGCTCAGGAGGGGGGGGCGCTCGCTCGTCCCCACTCCCATTCCTGGCCGGCCGGGGTAGCGTGCTTTGGATACGGGTCTGGTATGGATTGTAGGGGGACCCCTACGTCGATTTTTCGGCGTAGGGGGGGTCCCCTTACAACCCATACCAGACCTAAGGGCCTGGTATGCTCCTGGGGGGGAACCCATGCCGGTTTTGTTTTTACAAATTGCCGTGGAGTTCTCCCTCGGGAAAGCATACCAAATGCCGTCGCTGGAATGGGCTTTTACAAGGTGTGACTAGTTTACACTTTGTAGAACCAGCCCTAATTTTACACTTGCAAAATAACACTTACGGCGCAAAAAGGAAGCTAGAAAGCTTTGTGGATCGCCTTAAGTGCTAATTTGCATACTAGCAACGGCATTTCGACTCGAAATGCCCCCAGCGGCGGATGCGGTACTGCATCCTAAGATTCGGCAGTGTAATTCAATTACACATGCCGGATCTTCTGCCTAACTTTGGAAAAAGCCTTTTGAGGATCGTTTCCAAAGTTACACACAGACTGAACAGCAGTTAAGTCGGAGTATCTCTTTTGTGGATCTGGCCCAATGATCCTTTCCTGTTGCACTCCTGAAGAAAATGACAGCTGACAAAGTTAGTTGTCTGACATCCTTGACCACATATGGTAATTTTCATATGTCATTTTGCTGGAGTACATTTTATAGGTATGAAAAAACATGATATTTAAAGGAATTGGATATTTTTAATGTTGTCTTTCAAGCTGCATTTAAAGACTTGCCCCCCACTAAACTTTATTTTAAAAAAAAGTTTGCATTGGTAAATGCAGTTCCCAGATATCCATGCCTTTTTAAACCCAAAACTTTCAAATTGGCCTTGAAAACGGCCAGAAAAAAAGGTACAAGATTTGGATTTAACAGTGTTAATTTTGTCGACTAAAATATTTTCGGCAGCTAAATTTAGACTATTTTAGTCGACTAAAACAAAAACAATTCAGATGACTAAAATACGACTAAAAATAAAATAACCTTTTAACCACTTTAATACCGGGCCTATTTTTCAAACTTGTTGTTTACAAGTTAAAATCAGAGGGCCAGATTCATAAAGAATCGCGGCGGCGTAACGTATCGTCTTTACGTTACACTGCCGCAAGTTTTCAGCGCAAGTGCCTGATTCACAAAGCACTTGCGTGTAAACTTACGGCGGTGTAACGAAAATCCGTCCGGCGCAAGCCCGCCTAATTCAAATGGGGCGTGTACCATTTAAATTAGGCGCGCTCCCGCGCCGAACGTTCTGCGCATGCTCCGTTAGTAAATTTACTGACGTGCTTTGCGCGAAATTACGGCGCCCCGACGTATTGTTTGAACGGCGACGTGCGTAACGTATTCCCGGACGTCATAGGAACAAAAAAAAATAGAAATTCGATGCGGGAACAACGGCCATACTTTAACATGGCTGGTCTAAAGTTAAGCCATGAAAAAGCAGGCTTAACTTTGCGACGGGAAAAAACGACTTGCACGCGACACGCACGCGAGTACCTTCGTGGATCGCCGTAAAAGCTAATTTGCATACCCGCTGCTGGAAAACGACGCAAACTCCACCCATCGGTGGCCGAAGTATTGCAGCCTAAGATCCGAAGGCGTACGAAGCCGTAAGCCTGTCGGATCTTAGCCAAATGCCGTTGTATCTTGTTTGTGAATCACAAATTTAGATACGACGCGGCAAATTTGAAAATACGCCGGAGTATCAGTAGATACTCCGGCGTATTTCTTCTGTGAATCTGGCCCAGTGTTTTTTTTTTTGCTATAAAATTACTTAGAATCCCAAAACATTATATATATTTTTTTCTAACACCCTAAAGAAAAAAATGGCGATCATTGCAATACTTTCTGTCCCAAAGTATTTGCTCAGCGGTCTTACAAAAATATTTTTTTTTAAATTAAAAAATAAGACAACAGTAAAGTTAATGTTGTGAAAAATAATGTTATGCCTTAAAAATCTCCATATGCGACTTTTAAAGAATTCTACAGGTTGCATATTTTGAGTTCCAGAAGAGTACTAGGGCTAGAATTATTGCTCTCGCTCTAACGATACCTCACATGTGTGGTTTGAACACAGTTTTCATATGTGGGCTGGGTGGGGGCCATCTTCCCCTCACTCCACACCACAGAGGGGACAGGATTCAATCGCCTCCACCGCTTCCAGCGACTCCAGTAAGCGTCGGAGGGCACCTGCCACCAGGGCCGATGTTAGAAATCACGGGGCCCCGTACAGCCTACCCGTCGGGGCCCCCTTTAACCCCGCCCTTGACCCCACCACAGGCTCCTCCCCTGACCCAACCTCTGCAGATTTGTCACTGTTTACATATGCACGCATACTGTGTCCCAGGAACTAGATATTGCTGCTCGCATCTTTAATGGGACCCCTGATTGCACAGGAGAGCCCAGTAAAGGTGATGGAGGGATGGTGGTGGAACCCCCTTCTACTGCCTGTAAAAGTAATCCAGGGGCTTCTTAGCCACTAGGATTACTTTTACTTTGTGCAAACTCGTTGAGGCTAGAAAATTAGATCTTGATCATTGCTGCAGCGATGACCAAGATATCACCCTTCCAATCCAGCAATGTATCAGTATGTTGCTGGACAGGAAGCGGTCAAAGGGGCGGTTGAGGGGGTACATGTTTACTGCCCCCCCTCCCAAACTCAAGTGTAGAGTAGCATCTCACTGCATCTAATGATTATCAGCATTATGAAAATTGCACAGACAGCGCAGTCAGCATGTGCTCTGTCGTGGATCTCACAGTGTCACATGGCTTTTGGGTGCTGACTTTGTTAACTTATGGCTGTATTGTGTATTACAAAGTAAGCACCAAACAGCAATAGGACACACTGTAACAGATCCATGACAGAACACATGCTGACTGTGCTGCCTGCATGAGTTTCATAATGATGATAATTATAACATGCCATGCTGTATGTTAGCCTAAGTCAGACACAGTGAAGGATTCTATCTTCTGTTCTCCACTCACTGTGTGCAGTGCAGGTGTAGCCACGCGTCACTGTCCTCCAGGTTATTGCTCCCTAGCTCTCATCCACTGAGACGTTTGTCTCCACGCCTGAGTCTCGTCAGTTGGCACCTGCTCACGGGAGGCGGGGCTAAGCAGAGCCTTGTAGTATCACTCCGCCAGGGAAGGCAATGGGCAGCGGCAGCGGCAGCCGTGACAAATTAACTAGCAGAGGAATGTGCAGGTCGGCTTTTTGTACATGCGCCCCGAAAAAGGAAAAATAGTTTGAACGCTGCGCTCATCTCCTGGGCCCTTCTGTAGACCAGATGGGGCCCGGGAAAATGTAATTACAACACCCCCCCCTTCTTTAAGCAAATAGTAGCGGGTATAGTTTCGAAATTTTAACATGCATAAATTAACTGTGAAGTTGCCCGGGCCCCCCTGTGGAGCTGGTGGGGGCCGGGCCCGGTACAACAGGGCTGGCTGTACTTTCCTATCAGCGGCCCTGCCTGCCACCAATAAAAGTTATCTTGTGGCTAATCCGCTGCTAAGGCCACTTTTATCTGAAAGAGGACCGCCCGTTGAAGAAGTGGATACCGCGGGTTATGGAAGCTAGCTGCTGCCATAACAACAGTATTCCACTTCAAAGTGCCAAAGTATAATGATGGCAGGCAGTCCGTAAGTGGTTAAACAAAAGACTATGGTCAAAACGAAATTGAAATTTATGCCTGGGTTCACAAATTCTCTAAACTGAACCCAGATCAATTTGCTTATGAGTAAAAGACACACAAGGCACCTATATTGGTCAGCATAAAAAAAAAGGATACTGCAACCAGTCAGCTAAACCCACTGTTTGGTGTTGTACATAATGCAGCATTAACATTTTAGTAGATTAATAGTAAAATTATTTACTCATATTTAAACTTTAGACTTAAAGGAGGGACAATTGTAGAGGTAAAGTGTTACTCAACCCACAACAGTAAAATCAGTTTTTATACGCAGTAAAGCTTGTTATACTCACTGTGGAACCTAAGGGGTTAATCCTCTGCATTGTGTAAAAATGATGTTTGATCCTGTCTTATATGATCCTCCACTTCTCTTGCTGTTCCCTAACTATCTCCTGATAAGACAGCATTTGGAGTCACTATGCACATGCTCAGTTTATATTGCTAGAGAGTAGGGATGAGCTTCGTGTTCGAGTCTAACGTATGTTCAACTCGAACATCGTATGTTAGATAGTTCGTCGAAATACGAACAAAACGGGACGTTCGCGCCAAATTCGAGTGACGTGCCACGGCCCACAATTCACTGCGGCATTGCACGCTGATGATTGGCCAAGCATGCACTATGACCCGCATGCTTGGCCAATCACAGCGCCGTCAGTACAGAGAGCCGCAATTGACCAAAGCCAGGGTGGCTTTGGCCAATTATGGCACAGGGGGTTTAGTACACGCCCCACACTATAAAAGGCCTCCTGCAGGTCAGCCTTGTGTAGTGTGTTCCGGGCGCTGGTTAGAGATCAGTCAGAGAGAGAGAGTGTCATTTTTTCTAGGTAGATAGAGCAGGCAGGCAGGCAGGTTAGTCAGTTAATGTTACAGTGTGTAGAGGATATATATACATCCCAGGTGTTGTACATATATTTATACACTGTATAGCTTAGCTAGATCAGTTCTTCCTAATTTACTGGCAGGTAGTTGATTGTGCTAGCTGCAGTATTCTCACGTGGTGTATTGCCTGTGTCCTCTGCAGTGTGCACCATAAAGCTACACAGGCATAATATAGACACCCAGCAGGTACAATATTTAAAGAAATTTTTCTTTATTTTTCTTTTTTTATTTAAGCATCATGATACTTAAATAAAAATAAATAAAAAATCCTTTAGATATTGTAACTGCTGGGTGTCTATAGTATGCCTGTGAAAACGTCTTTGAGAACCCGGGTCTTGCCCCAGGGAACATGTATCAATGGAGTTTTTTTTTTAAATGGTCGTTTTTTCTGGAGCAGTGATTTTAATGATGCTTTTAAAACTTTTTTCCATTGATACACGTTCCCTGGGGCAAGACCTGGGTTCTCAAAGACGTTTTCCGACAATAACTTGCATATGGGGCTTTAAAATGAGCACTTTTGAATTCGAACATTCGAGTACCATTGACGTCAATGGGGTTCTAAATGTTCGCGTGAACATTCGGTCCGTTCGAAGGTTCTGGTGCAAACCGAATGCGGGGGTGTTCGGCTCATCCCTACTAGAGAGTTTTCTTTATTCTTGGAAGGGTGTGTGTGATCAGTACAGGGTCAATCAGCACTGTACAGACAGAGGGTCAGGGGTCCTGCAGCTTCATAGGACAGTCAGAGTAGAATGAAAACTCTCCCTACAACCTTTAACCAGACACAAATAGAAGTCATAAGACTGCTATATACTGGTGATGAGAAAAGGTATTTAGCCATTTATATTTACTAAAATTATTGCATTTTCATGTTCTGTGTACTGTGGGAGGCCAGATATAGAGAATGCAGAGTCCTGGGTTTAGTAGCACTTTAAAAGCAATATGAATTTACTCTTAAAATGTTTGTGTGACTTGTTTTTACACACTAGTATAAATAACATTTTATGATTCCAGTTCCAGAAACATGATGGAATTTGATTTCTGAGGATAGTAAAGCAGCAATTAATATTGCTGGATGAATTTAAATAAACCCTCCGTGTTTAGACTCAGCTATGGTGATCGGCCAAGGAGAAACAGAAAATGTAGCCTTTTACCATCAATCACCAAAAATGATGTCCTTAACGAGTATGCTTACCTAATAAATAAGTCACTTTACCAAAAAATTGTCTTTACACTAACCCCACACGACAAAGTACATTTAGCATTTATTCTTGCTTCTATTGGTAGAGTGGATCCAGAGCTAGCATAGTTGACAACACACCTCATCTCCCCACAACATTGTCTGAACATGCTGCTTTGAATGGGATGAATGTATAATGGACACTGATTGACAGTGCTCCTCTCTGCCAGTAGGTGCATGAGCACCTTCATTCGCAAAGCAGAGAAGGGATCAGCACAGATTACATACAATGAATGAGAATAGTATCTGCTCTGATAATAAAGCAATTTTATGTGATAAGTTCAGGGAGTAGAAGAAGTCCTGTATATCACCTCATGTTTACTGGCTGCACTATTTTCCTGTAGTTTTGTATACCGTATATCTACTTATCTAGTAGCTACAAGATAGATCAGTTAGCCTTGTGAGGCTGTATGAACCATCTGTTGACTCACTCACTCCCGACAGTGCTAACTAATCATTTACCTTTGTGCGTGGAAATGTTTACTAGCAGCTGGTAGATGGATCGCACAGCCCTGCAAGAACTGCCTGCTAGTAAACCTCCCAACATTTAAGATAGTAAGTGTAGCGCTACCCCCGAAGGAGTCGCTGATTTGTTATTGGAATCGACATATTGAGTTATCTTAATGTGGCGTATGGGTGCAGTTGGAGAACAAAGCAGTGAGCGAAGGTCCAGACAGTAAATGAAGGGTTTTCCAATGCTTTATTCCAGGCCAAACACGGCCAACATCAACATTAAGTGGAAAGAGCAGGTTGATGAAGAAAAGGGAGAACCTTGCAGTGTCAGGCCCGGATATTAATTGAGCAGTACTTGCTCAATAGAGTACCAAACTGTTATTCGTCGCCACTCTAGTCGGAGTGGGTAAAGTGCCCCCGGACAGACCCCTCTCACAAGCCTGGCAGCCGAAGTGTCACTTAGGATTTTCTGGGAGGAACATATCTCTCTCACAGACCTGGCTCTAGGGCCTCTGCCACAGGCCAATTACTTTAGGTGAGCTAGATGGATAAATGGAGCGAATCCTCCCAGTAGGTTTTAGCATAGGTCACCGGATGACAGCAAAACGTACCTGTCAGCATTCGGGTCACCAGATCCCCGATTGGTTCGTTCAAGCCCTGTTGGACAACCTGCCTCCGGGTTCTTCTCAAGCCGACCCCCCAATCGAACGGCACCCAGCCTGGGATCCTTTCAATAGAACTGGGGATCCAGTAAGTCACTGGAGTCCCTTTTTACCTCCGGATGAGGGTTTATGTAGACTGCAGTTCAGGCCTGGTGGGCCTCGCTGGTGGGGTCCATGGATACGCGCACCCTGAAGGTGGATGCTGCACCTGGAACCGGGACCCCGCAAAACTTTCTTAGCACATGACACCTGTCCCAGATACACCCCTCCCCAGCATGCCTTGCGAGGGAGAAACTTCTCAGATTGGCTGCTGGGGAAAGTTGCTCTGCCAGAACCCCTCTGGTACCAACTGCTGGCCAGGGATGGTATTGCATCCCTGGAGCACAGACTGACCCAGTGGACGTATCTGGAGTGACAGAAGTCCCAATTTTAGCAAATTTTGAATGGGAGCAAAGTAACTCCCCCATTCCCCACTAACTTTAGCGTAGTGCCCATGCTGAAAGCAAGGGGGCACTATATAAGTGATTTAGTCAGTAGCTCAAGGTAGGGTCCTTGGCTTATAGTGGGCCTGTAAGCAGATTGATACCAGTCACCTTAAGACAACTAATGGAGTTTATTAAGACCAATAAACTCAGGAAGAAAGGGTTAGGGCACATCATTCTAAGAGAACACTGAAAAAACTTAAACATAACACAGTCATAAAGAAAGAGGACCTTTAATCCAGACTGGCATTTTGTATTCTTTGGACCACTGACTGTAAGCTTCCTGCAATGTCCCTAACTTCTCTGGACACTTTCCAGCAGACACAATTTCACCCTGGTACTCCAACCAATGTAATTTCCTTCCTGTTTCACTTCCCCTGGATATATTTTTCAGCAGGATAGCAGGGGGATTTAGTTCCTGGGCTTGAGGCTCTCTGTAACTCAGCATACCTTATCCACGCAGCAGACTTGGGAGGACTAGAACCTCAGCAGCAATACCTCCTCTACAGGCAGAGCCTTGGAGTCAAGAAAGCTACCAGAAGGTTCCCCTGAATATGTATATCATCCCCCAGCATGCTCCATTGGCAATAAACCTCCTAGTGGTTGGCCAGGGAGCTATAAATAATCATAACATTCCCAAGAACAGGCAAAAGCAAGCAATTGCTCTGAGCTTAGGGAGACTGACAGAAAGCCAAACTTTTAATCAGGCTGCTTATAGCCCTGCAAAATACTACACTTTAATAGTCACTCTTGCTTAGGACAAGGTGGCAAGGTGGCTATATTTCTTAGGCCCCGTACACACGACCAAACATGTATGCTGAAACTGGTCCGCGGGCCAGTTTCAGCATACATGTTTGGTCGTGTGTAGGCGCGAGCGGGCCGAATTCCAGCAAACATTTGCCCGCCGGGCCTTTTCCCAGCAGACAAATATTCCTGGACGTGTTTTAAAACCGTCCGCTGGAATCCTGCCCGCTCGGACATGTACGGTCGTCAGTACAGACCTACCGTACATGTCCAGGCGCCCGCCGTCCCTCGCATGCGTCGAATGACTTCGACGCATGCGTGGAAGCCTTTAAATGGCAGGCCCGCCCACGTCTCCGCGTCATCGCCGCGTCATCGTCGCGGCGACGACGCGGACACGCCCCGCGTAATGTTTACGCGCGGACTTCTGTACGATGGTGTGTACAACCATCGTACAGAAGCCCTCTGGCAGACATGTACGGTGAAAACGGTCCGACGGACCGCTTTCACCGTACATGTTTGTTCGTGAGTACCCGGCCTTAGATATAATAAAAGCACCAGGGAACACTTAGCACACTCTGCAAATGAAAATCTGAGAGAGGAGCGGTGGCTTCAGTGCTGTGCTGTACTGTACCTCCCCCACAAATTGGTTTTCATTTTGGGGAGGAGCTACAGACAAAAGAAACGCACATGAAGAGATGCTTTTAGTGGAAAACCACAGTGGAGATCAGAAGAGTACCATGTGAAAGCACTGCATAGACTAGCACTGAGTGGTTTAGATTTACATCCACAATTTGATATGTTGCACTGTTCTCCACTCTTCATTCATTGTAATCTGATGATCATGGAATAGACCTTCTAGTCATGCTGAAACATCTTTCTTGCTGCAGTTCACACAATAAAGGCCTAGACAATAAAAACAAAAATAAATCAATATTAAAATGTTTCTGACATCCACACGTCATATTCAAACCAGCTTTGCAAGTCTGAATATGACTAGCATTGTATGAAGCAGCGAGAAAGCACAGGGTTTTAGATGTACTGTACACATTTAATGCTCTAATACTGAACTTCAATAGGGCTGTGTGGGCTTATGCTGAAAGGGAATTACACAGAACTGATATTTAGGCTTGGTTCACACTGCCGCGACATGTGAGACCAAGACCCATGACATGTGAAACCCCATGTTAGTCAATGAGAGCTGTCTTAACCACTTGCTTACTGGGCAAATATACCCCCTTCCTGACCAGAGGACTTTTTGCCATTCGGCACTGCTTCACTTTAACTGACAATTGCGCGGTCGTGCGACGTGGCTCCCAAACAAAATTGACGTCCTTTTTTTCCCACAAATAGAGATTTCTTTTGGTGGTATTTGATCACCTGTGCGGTTTTTATTTTTTGCGCTATAAACAAAAATAAAGCGACAATTTTGAAAAAAAAAAATGTTTTACTTGTTGCTATAATAAATAGCTCAATTTTATTTATTTATTTTCTCAGTCTAGGCCGATACATATTCTACATATTTTTGGTAAAAAAAAAAACGCAATAAGCGACTGGTTTGCGCAAAAGTTGGGGACAGAATTATTATTATTATATATATTTTTTTTTACTAGTAATGCCGGCGATCTGCGATTTTTATCGGTACTGCGACATTATGGCGGACACATCGGACACTTTTGACACATTTTTGGCACCATTCACATTTATACTGCGATCAGTGCTATAAATATGCACTAATTACTGTATAAATGTGACTGGCATTGAAGGGGTTAACACTAGGGTGTGAGGGAGGGGTTAAATGTGTACCCTGCCTAGTGTTACTGACTGTGGGGGAAGGGGACTGACTGGGGGAGGTGACCGATCTGTGTCCCTATGTACAAGAGACACAGATCGGTCTCCTCTCTCCCTGACAGGACGTGGATCTGTGTGTTTACACACACAGATCCACGTCCTTGTCTCTGTAACCGCCGATCGCGGGAGCCTGGCGGACATCTCGGCCGCCAGCCACGCGCATTGGCATCCCAGTGATGCGGCGGCCACGCGCGCGCACCGCCGTCGCGCTGGCACGCCCCCCAGTGGCTAGGAGGAGCGGAGGCCGTAAAAAGACGGCGGCTCAGAGAATTAGAACCACCCTGCGGCCGTATAAAGTCGTACGGCCGTCGGGAAGTGGTTAATTAGCTCTATTGAAGTCACTCCGACTTTAAAAAAAGGTTCTTGTACTACTTCAAGGCAACTTCTTTCAGATTTGTGCCTCAAAGTAGTACTCAGATCATCAGGAAGTCTCCTGACAGAGTCTCATCGTAACTCACGTGACTTTCAGGTCGCAGCAGTGTGAACCGAGCCAATGCTGCACCAGCCTGATAACCTAGCAGAAGATTTTAACGCTAAAAGGAGGAGAGGAGTTACAGTAGGTTCAGCCAACTCAAGCTTTCTGTTTTGTGATGAAGATGATGTGATATCACTACTACTGTAAATACACAAATGCACCATATAAAAAAAAAACAATGGTAGCAAGTTGCTGTTAATAGGTGGCTGACTGCTTCATAAAAAAAATTACTTGTCTACAAGGCAATGAAAACCAGTGAAAGACAATTTTATGTGGGAAAAACTAAAATAAAACAGTAGGACAGCACAATATGGAAACTTAGGAAGATAAGAATATATAAATAGAATCTATAAATGACACATCTCACACATTTTACCATTAGTCTTATCATTTCTGTGTCTGCTATAAAATGAACATAGTTAAACAAAAGCAGTGACTAGGTCAATATTAATACCCTTTATCCACACTCTACAGTCTATCTTCAGACTCACACTGTGTTCTTAATAAAAACAGCTAGAAACGATGGCATTATATAAAAATACTCTATAGGTACATATTAAAAATATATATTTTCAAAACGTTCTGTAGATAGTAGATGAAGCAGGCACACTAAACCCATAAATGCTTCCCAACATAATTTTCAAACACATTATACATATAGTTACATAGTTATATAGTTAGTCAGGTTGAAAAAAAGATACAAGTCCATCTAGTTCAACCAAAAAATAAATAAAAAAATACAATCCCATATACACAATCCTTCACCCACAGTAGATCCAGAGGAAGGTGAAAAACCCCAGCAAAGCATGATCCAATTTGCTATAGAAGGGGATACAAATTCCTTCCTGATCCCCTGAGAGGCAATCGGATTTTCCCTGGAACAACTTTACCTATAAATGTTAGTACCCAGTTATATTATTATTATTATTATTATTATTATTATTATTATTATTATTATTATTATTATTATATTACATTTAGGAAAGAATCCAGATTTTCTTAAAGCAATCTACTGAGCTGGCCAGAACCACCTCTGGAGGGAGTCAATTGCTAATTTTCACAGCTCTTACTGTGAAGAAACCTTTCCGCATTCGGAGATTAAGGCCCAGATTCTTGTACAATGGGCGTGTCTCTGCGGCGGCATAATGTATGTCATTTACGTTACGCCACCGCAAGTTTTTCAGGCAAGTGCTTTATTCACAAAGCACTTGCCTGTAAAGTTGCGGCAGCGTAGCGTAAATCACCCGGCGGAATTCAAATTAGGCGGGAAGGGGGCGTGTATAATTTAAATGAAGCGCGTCCCCGCACCGAACGAACTGCGCATGCTTTGTCCGTAAAATATCCCAGTGTGCATTGCTCTAAATGACGTCGCAAGGACGTCATTGGTTTCGACGTGAACGTAAATGACGTCCAGCCCCATTCACAGACGACTTACGCAAACGACGTAACTTTTTAAAATTTCGACGCGGGAACGACGACCATACTTAACATTGGCTGCGCCTCATATAGCAGGGGCAACTTTACGCCGGGAAAAGCCTAACGTAAACGTCGTAACTTTACTGCGTCGGCCGCGCGTACGTTCGGGAATTCGCGTATCTAGCTAATTTGCATACTTAACGCGGATTTCGACGGAAGCGCCACCTAGCAGGCCAAAAAAAAATTGCACTTAAGATCTGACGGCGTAAGAGACTTACGCCTGTCGGATCTAATGGATATCTATGCGTAACTGATTCTAAGAATCAGACGCATAGATACGACGGGTCAGATTAGGACTTACGACGGCGTACATGGCGCTGCGCCGTCGTAAATTCTTTAAGAATCTGGGCCTAAATCTTTATTCCTCTAGATGTAAAGAGTGCCCCCTTGTCCTTTGTGATGACCGTAAAGTGAATAACTCAACAGCAAGTTCACTATATGGACCACCTATGTATTTATACATGTTGATCATATCTCCTCTTCTAAAAGGGGAATAGATTCAGTTCTTCTAATCGTTCCTCATAGCTGAGCTCCTCCATGCCTCTTGTCAGTTTGGTATCCCTTCTCTGCACTAAAAAATATTCATATATGTGTGTATACTGATTTGCTGTTAGAGTATGGGATTTAAGTAGATATACTTTCTGTTGCTTTCTATTGTCATCCAATGTTTACTAGAAATAGAGGAAAGATAATAAATAAATAGGGTAACAATTTATAGATCACACAGCTATTCATAGTGACCCACTACTCTTCTATAAGCATGTGTGTATACTGTATAGGCTTTACTGTAAAAGAGACAGGCTCAACTGGTAATGGGAGCGATAAACCATGCACAAAACAGGGAGACCCAAGAACAGTCCAAGCTGATTTGTCCTGTAATTTTATTCACTAAGTCAGTAGACAAACACAGCTCAGTGCAGGAGGGTTTTGTACAGCAAGTCCAAAGCATAAAACAAGCAAAACATAAACATATGCTCGTCTTGGCCATTAACTAAATTTATGTCAATTCCTGAATAACAGGATGCTCCTAATGGGTTCCCAAAAACAAACAGGCTGCATATGTACCCTTTTAGTGTTCTGATTTGACCACTGTGCAAATGTATCTAATTGGTTGCGCAACTGCACTCCTATTAATCATTATAAAACACAATGTAAACAATAATGAAGTGTTACAATTTAGACCAAGCAGATAAGAATTAGACTACCAAGCTGACAAATACAAGAGTTGGTATGACTGAACATATGTTTTACCTTCAGATATCAAGTGAAACTATGGGATCGAGGTACGCTGCACAATGTGCCAACCTTTTTCATGGCTGGTAAATGGCCACTACAGTATTTTGGGGATCAATGTGAGTAATATTCCTAAAAATTGAAATTACTTTGCTTTAATTTTTGGCTAAGATTTTTTTAATTCCTATTCGTATATTGTTATAAACACGTAAAATACAAACTTTGCTTAGGTGAATATACTATAGACAAAACGTGCTTAAGAGCTGCAACAGTACCATGAGATATACATCACAGTAAAAAAAACCTCATATGTGCATTTTGTTGTATTCTATGCACATATCTTACACATATACATGTGAGCGTGACATGTTTATTAACCACTTGACCACTGGCCACTTAAACCCCCTTAATAATCAGACCAATTGTCAGCTTTCGGTGCTCTCACATTTTGAATGACAATTACTCAGTCATACAACATTGTACCCAAATGAAATTTTTGTCCTTTTTTTTCACACAAATAGAGCTTTCTTTTGGTGGTATTTAATCACTGTTGGGTTTTTTATTTTTTGCGCTATAAGAGAAAAAAGACTGACAATTCTGTAAAAAAATTAATTTTTCTTTGCTTCTGTAATAAAATTTAGCAAATTAGTAATTTTTCTTCATAAATTTTGGCCAAAATTTATACTGCTACATATCTTTGGTAAAAATAAGTACAAATTGGTGTATATTATTTGGTCTTTGTGAAACTTATAGAGTACACAGGCTATGGTGCCAACCTTTGAAAATTGATTATACCTAAAGTACTGACGGCCTATCTCATTTCTTGAGACCCTAACATGCCAGAAAAGTACAAATACTCCCCAAATAACCACTTTTTGGAAAGGAGACATTCCAAGGTATTTAGAAAGAGGCATGGTGAGTTTTTTGAAGTTGTAATTTGTTCCCACAATTCTTTGCAAAATCAAGAATTTTTTTTCTTTATTTTTTTTCACAAAATTGTCATATTAGTAGGTTATTTCTCACACACAGCATATGCATACCACAAATTACACCCCAAAACACATCCTGCTATTCCTCCCGAGTATGGTGATACCACATGTGTGTTACTTTTACACAGCGTGGCCACAAAAAGAGGCCCAACATGCAGGGAGCACCTTCAGGCGTTCTGGAGCACCCAGGCCAATTCTGACATTTCTCTCCTACATGTACAAATCATCATTTATTTGATAGAAAATTACATAGAACCCCAAAACATTATATGTTTTTTTAGCAAAGACCTTAGAGAATACAATGGTGGTCGTTGCAACTTTTTAACTCACACGGTATTTGTGCAGCATTTTTCGAACACGTTTTTTTACGAAAAAAAAAGTTTTGTGCTTAAAAAAAAAAACAGTAAAGTTAGCCCAATGTTTTTGCATAATGTGAAAGATGAAGTTACGGTGAGTAAATAGATACCTAACATGTCACCCTTCAAAATTGCACACGCTCGTGGAATGGCGTCAAACTTCGCTACTTAAAAATCCCCATAGTTGACGCTTTAAATATTTTTACTGGTTACAAGTTTTTAGTTACAGAGGAGGTCTAGGGCCAAAATTATTGCTCTTGCTCTAACGTTCGCAGCGATACTTCACATGTGTGGTTTGAACACCGTTTTCATATGTGGGCGGGACTTGCGTATGCGTTCGCTTTTGTATGCAAGCTCATGGGGCCAGGGGCACTTTAAAAAATATATATATATTTTATTGTTCATTTTACTTTATTTATTTTAGTTTGACACTTTTTTCCGCAAAAATCAATGTTTTGATCACTTTTATTCCGATTACAAGTAATGTAAACATCACTTGTAATAGGAATATGGCATGACAGGTCCTCTTTACAGTGAGATATGGGGTCAATAAGACCCCACATCTCACCTCTAGGCTGGAAAGCCTGAAATTAAAAAAAAAACGATCCTGGCTTTGATTGTAGCAGTGAGTCAGTAGAAGCACAGGAGGACTGCGGGAGGGGGGACGTCCCTTCTCGCCTCTCGTAAGAATGATCAACCACTATGATTGTTCTTATGGTGTGGGATCGCCGGATGAAAAAGTCAAGGACGTCATATGATGGCCGGCGGGCGGGAAGTGGGTATTGCAGAGTATTGCAGAGTATTGCGGGGTATTGCGGAGTATTGCAGGGTATTGCGGGGTATTGCAGGGTATTGTGGAGTATTGCAGGGTATTGTGGAGTATTGCAGAGTATTGCAGGGTATTGTGGAGTATTGCAGGGTATTGTGGAGTATTGCGCAGTATAGCAGGGTATTGCAGGGTATTGCAGAGTATTGTAGGGTATTGCGGAGTATTGCAGGGTATTGCGGAGTATTGCAGGGCATTGTGGAGTATTGCAGGGTATTGCAGAGTAGTGCAGAGTATTGCAGGGTATTGTGGAGTATTGCAGGGTATTGTGGAGTATTGCGCAGTATAGCAGGGTATTGCGGAGTATTGCAGGGTATTGCAGAGTATTGCGGAGTATTGCAGGGTATTGCAGAGTATTGCAGGGTATTGCAGAGTAGTGCAGGGTATTGCGGGGTATGGCGGGGTATTGCGGAGTATTAAGGAGTATTGCAGGGTATTGCGGGGTATTGTCATTGACAATACCCCGCCGGGTATTGCACAGGGTATTGCACAGTATGGGTAGGGATGGCTGAGCATGGAGGGATGGCTGGCTGGATCTGTGACTGCAACTGTCACAGATCCAGCCCACAGAGCTGCTGCCTCCACTCTCTCCCGCTCTCCTCTCACAATGTACCGATCGGTACAGAGAGGGGAGGGAGGTTTGTTTACAAGTGAACGCTCCATCATTGGACGGAGTGATCACGTGGTAAACGGCCGCTATCAGTGGCGATTTACCATGAGCTGTGATGCGTCGGGTCTGGACCCGGCGGTTACGGAGACACCCGTGTGCGCGCCCCAGGGAGCGCAATTCTGGGATGACGTTATATAATGTCCTCCCAGAGTTAAGGACCCACCCTGCCGCCGTTTTTCGGCGGTAGGCGGTGGTTAGGTGGTTAAAGAAGCTTTTAAATTGAGATCTACACTTTGTGGAGCACATTTCTTTTCTTTTGATTGCTCATGGTGGTGAGGACACAGATTTGATTATTGATTTTTGACTTCTCTAGTTAAAGGGTAAAAACCAGCTGGTAAGTGCACAACTATCCTTGGTGGTGGTAACATCACGTGGTCTTCCTGGAAGTATTAGTGTTGGACCATTTGAATCTCCTCATTCACAGCGATTAGATTTTTTTATGTGGACTTTATTATTTAAAGTGGACTCACATTCTGCTTTATGTAGAAGTCACTTGTGAAACATTACTTTTTGTGTATTTATATTTCTGAACATTTTTATAGCAACAAATATATTTAAATTAATTAGTATATCGCTATTATGTCTCCTGTCCAGCATCTATTCTCCAGGGAGAATAAGTTTAGTGCTTGTAGTCATTCCTCATAAGTGAGGTCCTCCAGCCCCATTATTAGACTCTCTCTAGTCCCAGCACATTCTTTCTGAGGACTGGTGACCATAACTGGATAGCATACTCAAGATTCAGCTGGACCAGAGTCTTGTAAAGTGGTAGTATTATGATTTTTATCTCTTGAGTAAATACTTTTTTTTTAATGCATTCTAAAATTCAGCTTGATTTGCTTTCAACGGCTTGGCATGGCACGCCATTGCTGAGCCTGTGATCCACCAGATCTTTTTTCATCCTGGATTCTCCCAAATGTTCTCCCACTAGCGAGTGAAGCCTTCTACACACGACCGAGTTTCTCGGCAAAAACCAGCAAGAAACTTGCTGTTTTTTTTTTTTGCCGAGGAAACCGGTCGTGTGTACACTTTTCGACGAGGAAACTGTCGAGGATCTCGTCGAGCCAAAAAGAGAGCATAAACAAAACAAATAAGTTGCGCTAACCATAAGTGAGTGAGGAATATCAATTTGATTGATATAATTAAATAGTGTCCATAAATATACAAAAAATCGTGAATGATACAAGTATATAATAAAAAGTTTTTGAGTGAATAAATTGTTGAATGAAGTTGTGCCCGTGACTGAACACACAAAAATCCTCCACCGGTGCAGTGAATGAATAAATGTCTATGCGCTTACCAGAAGGGCAAGCAAACAAGGCTTGCAGCTGAACTCCCCAGCTAAGGTCTTTATGGAAGTCCGGATGGTATTCCTCCAATGTAGGTGGATAGATCCGGGATCCAAGGAGCATGAAAATAAATGTATAGGCAACAAATGGTGATGTACCGTAGATAAAACAAATATAGGCACACCAAGGGAAAGCCTCCACCAAAAAGAATCACCGAATAAGGGGGACTCTTACCAGATAAAATTATTAGAGAGCTTGTGGCCAAACCCAGCCAGGGCCTTTAAGGGTTAACTCCAGAAAGCATCAACCAAAGCAAACGACTCTCTCACACAGCATAGCCGAGTAAGTCACCATAAAAAAGACAACAAAGACCCCTCCAAAACAGTCTTTCTGGGGATCGACAAATACACCCCACACTGGCGAGGAGGATCTCTGGTTAGAAGTATTTCTAGACTTGAAATGGGATGGATCCATAAGGTCAAATGCTATACTCCCCATGGATTAAATGTGGAGGTAGATGTTAATGCATTTATTAATAATGCTTAACTAATTTTTAATATTTTTTTAATCATTTCTTTTATATTAAGTTATTTGATTTTATTGTATGACAATTTGAGTAGAGTCCTTTATAGGCTGTATTTGTTATATGACAACTCGAGTCGAGCCCGTCATAGGCTGTATTTTGTGGACCATTAATGGGGCTAGCTCCACTATTTTACAAGCGATCTCGATCATATACGCCTTGATTCCCCCCTATTCCCCTTATGGTTATATGTGGATTTGGAGAGGGATGTCTGCTAATAACTATGTTATATGTGTTAGTAGTGTCATTGAAGGGCCTCTCCCTTTTGGGTATTTTGTAATTAATACATTTTGATTTTATTTATTATTATTAATTTTTATGTTGTGGCCCTTTAAGGGAGTTCCTGTACTGTACAACTGGGGTTTTATTATACCCAGCCTGTTGGCTGTTTCATCAACCTATGTATAGTGGGGTTGATCTCCCCTTTTATATATTTGTCGTTGTATCATATATTCTATAATAAGAATTTTTGGGCCCCATTCTTCTATGTGTGGTAATTGGCACTCTGTCTTGGGCCATAGTGGTTGGCTCAACTCGAGAGTGTACATAGCCCTAATATATTTAGATTTTATTATCACGTTAACATCATTATATCATCATGTTATTGCGATCATTATTTATATGTCAATTTTTGTATGATTTTAAATACTGCCTTGATGCTGTAATGATCATTCTGCGGCGTCTATGCAGTATTCGCCTTGTTATGTGTTGCGGCTTCCGCGATTGGTTGTTCCCTGCCGCGTGTTAGCCGGGACTGTATCCATATCGAGGCTTGGTTCTTGTATTGTGTATATAAGCGCGACACGTCATTGCGTCGCCCGTTCCCCAGACGACGTCACATACTGACGAAACGTACGTCGGGAGGAGGAGACGCTTTGACGTGCTGCGTCTAGGTCCCGAAGGACGGGCGTTCGTAGTAGCCGGCCGGCTCGAAATTTATATGCTGATTTTATCTGTTCCTATGTAAGTGTTATCTACCTCATTAAATCGTTTTTCCTACGGTACATCACTATGTGGAATTTATCTTTTTTATGGTGACTTACTCGGCTATGCTGTGTGAGAGAGTCGTTTGCTTTGGTTGATGCTTTCTGGAGTTAACCCTTAAAGGCCCTGGCTGGGTTTGGCCACAAGCTCTCTAATAATTTTATCTGGTAAGAGTCCCCCTTATTCGGTGATTCTTTTTGGTGGAGGCTTTCCCTTGGTGTGCCTATATTTGTTTTATCTACGGTACATCACCATTTGTTGCCTATACATTTATTTTCATGCTCCTTGGATCCCGGATCTATCCACCTACATTGGAGGAATACCATCCGGACTTCCATAAAGACCTTAGCTGGGGAGTTCAGCTGCAAGCCTTGTTTGCTTGCCCTTCTGGTAAGCGCATAGACATTTATTCATTCACTGCACCGGTGGAGGATTTTTGTGTGTTCAGTCACGGGCACAACTTCATTCAACAATTTATTCACTCAAAAACTTTTTATTATATACTTGTATCATTCACGATTTTTTGTATATTTATGGACACTATTTAATTATATCAATCAAATTGATATTCCTCACTCACTTATGGTTAGCGCAACTTATTTGTTTTGTTTTTGATCTTATATTGTGTGTATATCACAATTTTTGTTGCAGCTTATATATTTACATTTGCTTTTTAGTTAGTTTAGCGCAGTATCACATTTCTTGTCTATTCTGATATATACTAAGTTACTGCAGCTTTTCTTTTTAATTTTTATCTATTTTCATTTTTATTATGGATGTTTTTGACTATAGGGCTTCCAAAAAGGTTGATACCTCTGGAGTTTTTGAGTCATATAAAAGTGATGAGGGTGACCTAACCGGCATTTTTACTAGACTTAAAAATGTAACCATTTCAGAAACTCACACTCAGTGGGACATAGCTTATTTAGAGACCTATGTCAAAGAAAATATGGTCCCACGCAGTCTCAGATGGGAAGTTGCACCCCAAAAAGGTGACACCCAGCTTGACGATTGGCTTAAATATTTCAATGATGCTGGGGTTAAGTTTCTCTGTTTTTTGATCGCTAGACAGCGTGTTAAACTCACTAGACTAGATGAAGAGATCAAAGCCATCGCAGAGAAACTTGTTCCCCTACGAGAATCAGTTGAATATAAGGACAAATCAGAGTCTCTTTCTAAATTTCTGGAGAAAGAAGATAGAGACCAGAAAAATAAGAAAAAGAAAAAGTACAACAGAGATCTCTCAGATTATCATAATGGGGAGATTTTCTCTTGGCAAAAGAAAATTTTGGAGGAAAACAGGATTAGAAGTGGGGAAGCAGAGATGGAAACGAACCAATCACAGGCATCCACTTCAGCCACTAATCTTGTTAATACCCAACCTATGACAAAAGGCCGTCCTGCCTTTCAGAGTGCTAGGAGAAGGGGTTCGTATTCATCACCCCTTAGAGCACCCAATCAGGGTAGGGGAGGTTCTTCACAAACACAATCACAACCTCTTCCACCTAGAAACTCCAAACCATCACATGGCTCAGGTAGAGGTGGTAACCGGGGAAATTTTTATCCCAATCAGGGGCGCCCACCCGTAACCTACCCTCAGGGTTATCCACAATATACTAGTGGCCCACCACCACCCCCCTTCTTTCCTCCCTCTCAGGGTTTTCCTTACTTTCAACCCCCTAATTATGCCCATCATGTTGGTTTAAATCAATATAATCCACCTAACACCCAGGACAAGGACTTCTCCTATCAGGTAGATATACAAAATCGTTTCTACCCACTTCGCGACAAAGAGGGACCTAGTGATTATTTTGGCAGGAATAATAGCAATCATCCTCTACAAGGAAGCCTTTCTGAGGTTGTTAATATTGCCTATCCTCTGAATAGTGCAGGCCCCTCTGGCCCTACGCCCCAACAGTGGGGTTTTCACAGGCCCAGCCAGGGCGTGAAACGCGCGGGCGACCCAGGAGAGGAGTCAGAGGAGGGCGAAGGGTACGAGTCAAAAAGGCAAAAGTTTTAGCAGGATCAGGTATCTATAACTTGAGTACTGTTGTCTTGAATCAATCTGAAAAGCTTATCCTGGACAAAGGCCTCAAATATGCCTTACCCAGAAAATTGAATAAATTTGAAACCTACATTGATATTCATAAGTTCATTCGCAAAGTGCATATCAAAAGGTATATGATTTCCAATCCCATTTCCAATAACCAAGCCCAATCGGGAGGTTTTGTGCATACTGGTCTCTCTAATGCATCCCTATACAATCCTTCAACCACTATGGCTCCTGCTATTAAGGTCTTTAGGGATGCCCTCTTGAAAGATCTAGAATTGCTTCCAGTTAAAAATAGTAGAGTCGACCAGGACCTTTTGGTTGGTCTAAACTCTTTGTGTGATAATAAAGATATTGTCATTAGGCCTGCCGACAAGGGTGGGGGTATTGTTGTCCTTAATCGTTCAGATTACTTGCTCGAAATGAATAGAATTTTGGAGGATCGCGATACTTATACCCCCTTGAAATCCGACCCTAAGAACAATTATTTGGAACAACTTGATCGTATTGTTAAGCATGGCTATAGGGAAGGTATCATCACCAAAAAGGAGAGGGCCTATTTGGTCCCTTTGGCCCCTAGAACACCAATAATATATTATCTCCCCAAGATTCATAAAAGTCAAACCTGCCCCCCGGGACGCCCCATAGTGAGTGGGATTGATTCCCTCACTTCCCGGGTGGGCAGGTATATAGACTTTTTCCTCCAACCGTTGGTGGCAGCGATGCCCTCACTCCTTAAAGATTCACGGCATACCATCAACATTCTGTCCAGCCTTAAACCTTCTCCCAATGTATGGCTCGTCACTGCGGACGTTACATCATTATATACCATAATTCCGCATGACCTAGGATTATTTGCTGTGGAGTATTATTTGAGGCGAGATTCGGGCTTGTTTGACGAACAAATCTGTTTTATTTTGGATTTACTCCATTTTGCAGCCTCTCGCAATTATTTTTGGTTCCAGAACCAGTTCTACCGTCAAGATAGAGGTGTGGCGATGGGGGCTAAATATGCCCCCAGTTTGGCCAACCTCTTTATGGCCTTATGGGAGGAGGATGTCGTCTATGTTAGCCAGACACCACAGCTTAAGCTGTGGAAGAGGTACATTGACGACATCCTCCTCCTGTGGGAGGGATCCCTTGAAGATCTACAAGCCTATATGGAGCTATTAAATAACAACTCTAGGGGCATCCACTTAGACTTTGAGGCAAGCCAATCCAGTATTAGCTTTTTAGATTTGAAGATTTCTATTACGGGCGACAAATTTGTTACATCCACTCATTTCAAAAAAACGGACCGTAACTCATACATTCCAGTCGACAGTTGTCATCACAAGTCCTGGCTACAGTCTGTACCCAAGAGTCAATATCTGAGAATCAGACGGAACTGCACTAATCAGCAGGAGTTCCTTCAACAGAGTGGTCTCCTGACTGAGAGGTTTTTAGAAAAGGGATACTCATTGGGCCCTCTTATGGCCACTTTGGATGAGGTAAAGACTATTGATAGAGAAACTCTTCTTATCACAAAACCCCCCAAAGAAAAGAACTTATCCTTGGTCCCATTTCTGACTACTTTTTCAACTCAACATCATAGTGTCAAGAAACTAGTCAGAAAACACTGGCACATTTTACAAAATGATCCCATACTTGGCCCTGTTTTACCCTCTGCACCACAAGTTATTTTCAGAGGTGTTTCAGCCTTGAGACACAGACTGGCCCCTAATGTCATAGAACCACCTCCTTCGAGGATGACATTTTTGGATTCCTTTACAGGGTTTTATCAATGTAGGAATTGTCGGGTGTGCTCCCTTAATGGGTGCACACATAGACAAACTCACGTTTTTTCTTCCACATCTACCTCAGAGGAACATAAGATTAAACCATTCATAACCTGTTCTACTGTAGGGGTAGTGTACCTGCTCCAATGCCCATGTGGGTTACAATATATTGGCAGAACGAAAAGACCTCTTTCAGTTAGGCTTAATGAGCACATTACGAACATACTAAATGGATTTACCAACCATTCAGTGTCTAAACACTATTTATTGTCACACAACAAAGACCCCTCCAAAACAGTCTTTCTGGGGATCGACAAATACACCCCACACTGGCGAGGAGGATCTCTGGTTAGAAGTATTTCTAGACTTGAAATGGGATGGATCCATAAGGTCAAATGCTATACTCCCCATGGATTAAATGTGGAGGTAGATGTTAATGCATTTATTAATAATGCTTAACTAATTTTTAATCATTTTTTAATCATTTCTTTTATATTAAGTTATTTGATTTTATTGTATGACAATTTGAGTAGAGTCCTTTATAGGCTGTATTTGTTATATGACAACTCGAGTCGAGCCCGTCATAGGCTGTATTTTGTGGACCATTAATGGGACTAGCTCCACTATTTTACAAGCGATCTCGATCATATACGCCTTGATTCCCCCCTATTCCCCTTATGGTTATATGTGGATTTGGAGAGGGATGTCTGCTAATAACTATGTTATATGTGTTAGTAGTGTCATTGAAGGGCCTCTCCCTTTTGGGTATTTTGTAATTAATACATTTTGATTTTATTTATTATTATTAATTTTTATGTTGTGGCCCTTTAAGGGAGTTCCTGTACTGTACAACTGGGGTTTTATTATACCCAGCCTGTTGGCTGTTTCATCAACCTATGTATAGTGGGGTTGATCTCCCCTTTTATATATTTGTCGTTGTATCATATATTCTATAATAAGAATTTTTGGGCCCCATTCTTCTATGTGTGGTAATTGGCACTCTGTCTTGGGCCATAGTGGTTGGCTCGACTCGAGAGTGTACATAGCCCTAATATATTTAGATTTTATTATCACGTTAACATCATTATATCATCATGTTATTGCGATCATTATTTATATGTCAATTTTTGTATGATTTTAAATACTGCCTTGATGCTGTAATGATCATTCTGCGGCGTCTATGCAGTATTCGCCTTGTTATGTGTTGCGGCTTCCGCGATTGGTTGTTCCCTGCCGCGTGTTAGCCGGGACTGTATCCATATCGAGGCTTGGTTCTTGTATTGTGTATATAAGCGTGACACGTCATTGCGTCGCCCGTTCCCCAGACGACGTCACATACTGACGAAACGTACGTCGGGAGGAGGAGACGCTTTGACGTGCTGCGTCTAGGTCCCGAAGGACGGGCGTTCGTAGTAGCCGGCCGGCTCGAAATTTATATGCTGATTTTATCTGTTCCTATGTAAGTGTTATCTACCTCATTAAATCGTTTTTCCTACGGTACATCACTATGTGGAATTTATCTTTTTTATGGTGACTTACTCGGCTATGCTGTGTGAGAGAGTCGTTTGCTTTGGTTGATGCTTTCTGGAGTTAACCCTTAAAGGCCCTGGCTGGGTTTGGCCACAAGCTCTCTAATAATTTTATCTGGTAAGAGTCCCCCTTATTCGGTGATTCTTTTTGGTGGAGGCTTTCCCTTGGTGTGCCTATATTTGTTTTATCTACGGTACATCACCATTTGTTGCCTATACATTTATTTTCATGCTCCTTGGATCCCGGATCTATCCACCTACATTGGAGAAATACCATCCGGACTTCCATAAAGACCTTAGCTGGGGAGTTCAGCTGCAAGCCTTGTTTGCTTGCCCTTCTGGTAAGCGCATAGACATTTATTCATTCACTGCACCGGTGGAGGATTTTTGTGTGTTCAGTCACGGGCACAACTTCATTCAACAATTTGTTCACTCAAAAACTTTTTATTATATACTTGTATCATTCACGATTTTTTGTATATTTATGGACACTATTTAATTATATCAATCAAATTGATATTCCTCACTCACTTATGGTTAGCGCAACTTATTTGTTTTGTTTTTGATCTTATATTGTGTGCATATCTCAATTTTTGTTGCAGCTTATATATTTACATTTGCTTTTTAGTTAGTTTAGCGCAGTATCACATTTCTTTCTTGTCCAAAAAGAGAGCATGTCTTCTTTTTCCTCGACGGGAATGGGGAAATTTGGCTCGCCGAGATCCTCGACAGCCTAACAAGGAACTCGACGAGCAAAACGATGTGTTTCGCCCATCGAGTTTCTCAGTCATGTGTATGAGGCATAACTTATGTTCATGATTTAAGCCCCCAAGTGCATTACTATTTTTCAACATTAAATCAAATTTGCCATGTAGTTGCTCACCCCTTTATTTTACTGAGGTCTTCTTGTAAAGTTTATATATCTTTCTGTGAAGTTATTGCCCTGCGTAGCTTTGTATCATCAGCAAACACTGAGATTGAGCTATTCATTCCCAACTCTATATAATTTTTGAATAAATTGAACAGAATTGGTCCCAGGACAAAGCCTTGGGGTACCCCATTTACCGCTTCAGACCATTCTATATAGACACACCACTCTTTTGGCACGATCTTGTAACCAGTTTTCTATCCAGGTACATACCCTATGGTCCATGCCAACAGACCTTAGTTTGTAAATTGAGAGTTTATGGAGAACTGTATCTAGTGCGTTCACAAAACTATTCAGCCTTACACGCATCAGAGATCTCTGTAACTATAAACCTGTAAGAGTGAAACATGTCAGAGATGGGCAGTCTCCAGGCTGGTGATGAGCTTTGTTACTTGTATAGCTGAATAACATTTTACTGAGCTGAGTGATGTTGTTGGTGTGTGGCTTCTTCCTTTCTGTCAGTTGAACAATTAGTTATTCAGTATCCATCTAACAGCACTACTGTCAGGTAGATTTCCTTGACTTGAACATCTCATTAGTCCCTGATGCCAGAGCTGCCACTGCAATTTTTTTTCAACCCATCTGCAGTCAGCTTTTTATAATGCGAGGGCTAGTTTAAAAAATATTGGGGTGGATTCTACTGAAGGCAAATAGACTGTGCACTTTGCAAGTGCAGTTGTTTCTGAGCTTAGTACATGAGGGGAAACTCTACTGACTTCCATAAATTAATCATGTTCTAACAAGAGATGCTTTCTTTTTTATTTTCCTTGCATGTGATTGGATATTCTTTGAAAAATTAAGCTTTTTCTCAAGTTCTGGAGCAACTGCACTTGCAAAGTGCACAGTCTGTTTACCTTCAGTACATCCACCCCTCTGTGTTCAGATTTCTAGTAACTGCTTGGAGGAGTCAGGTTCTCTGACACTAAGGGCCAGATTCACGTAGAATCGCCCTACGCTGCTGCGGCGTAACGTATTACATTTACGTTACACCGCCGCAAGTTTTCAGCGTAAGTGCTTAATTCACAAAGCACTTGCCTGTAAACTTGCGGCGGCGTAGCGTAAATCCGCCCGGCGCAAGCCCGCCTAATTCAAATGGGGTGGGGACCATTTAAATTAGGCGCGTTCCCGCGCCAAACGTACTGCGCATGCTCCGTCCCTAAAATTTCCCGACGTGCATTGCGCTAAATGACGTCGCAAGGACGGCCAGATTCACAAAAGAGATACAACGGCGTATCTCCTGATACGCCATTGTATCTCTGAGATACGATTGTCGTATCTATGCGCCTGATTCATAGAATCAGGTTACGCATAGACAGCCCTAAGATCTGACAGGTGTAAGTGACTTACACCGTCGGATCTTAGGCTGCAATTCTAGGATGGCCGCTAGGTGGCGATTCCATTGCCATTGCCATTCCATTGCCACCATTGGTGAATCCATTCTAGGATGGCCGCTAGGTGGCGATTCCATTGCCACCATTGGTGAAACCATTCCATTGGTGAATCTCGCCACCTAGCGGCCATCCTAGAATTGCAGCCTAAGATCCGACGGTGTAAGTCACTTACACCTGTCAGATCTTAGGGCTGTCTATGCGTAACCTGATTCTATGAATCAGGCGCATAGATACGACAATCGTATCTCAGAGATACAACGGCATTTCAGGAGATACGCCGTTGTATCTCTTTTGTGAATCTGGCCCATAGCTGTTAATGACAAGATTTGGTGACGCTTTGCAAAAGCACACTGGTGAGTTAAATGGGGTGGGAGATGATCGCTACTTATATGATACAAACAGATGGAAAACATGAGTGAGGATGATCACCAATTATCGCACTTTATAACTATACAAGACAGGCATTGAAATATGATTTTATCTCATGACATTCTATGTTACTGACATTCTGCAAAACCTGCAATTACAGCCAGATATTCATGTGATCCCTGTGACATGTTCCTGCCACTTTCAATGTTTAGATATTTCATTTACAATGGGTATAAAACTGGTGGGCATTAAACTCTGTTGATAAATACCAAGAGGCGATTAAATTCGCATGTGCTGCGCTATATAAGTTTTCATTCATTCATTCATTCACCATATTTATCAGCGTATAACACGTGCCGGTGTCTAAGGCCCGGTACACACGAGCAAACATGTACGATGAAAGCGGTCCGTCGGACCGTTTTCACCGTACATGCCTGCCAGAGGGCTTCTGTTCGATGGTTGTACTAACCATCGTACAGAAGTCCGCGCGTAAACACTACGCGGGGCGTGTCCGCGTCGTCGCTGCGACGATGACGCGGCGATGACGCGGCGACGTGGGCGGGCCTGCCATTTAAAGGCTTCCACGCATGCGTCAAATGACTTTGACGCATGCGTGGAAGCCTTTAAATGGCAGGGACGGCGGGCGCTTGGACATGTACGGTAGGTCTGTACTGACGACCGTACATGTCCGAGCGGGCAGGATTCCAGCAGACGGTTTTAAAACACGTCCAGGAATATTTGTCTGCTGGGAAAAGGCCCGGCTGGCAAATGTTTGCTGGAATTCGGCCCACTCGCGCCTACACACGACCGAACATGTATGCTGAAACTGGCCCGCGGACCAGTTTCAGCATACATGTCTGGTCGTGTGTACGGGGCCTTACACGCACCCCAAGTTTAGGAGAGAATTTTAAGGAAAAAAACTTTTAGGAGGGACGTTTAAGGATAAAAACATTTAAATGCCCATCAATGCAGCCTTATCAGTGTCCATCTGCAGCCTTGTCCATCGTTGCAGAATGATCAGTGTCCATCTGCAGCCTTTCCCAGTGTCATTTGCATCCTTGCCCAGTGTCATTTGCATCCTTGCCCAGTGTCATTTGCAGCCTTGCCCAGTGTCATTGCAGTCTTGCCCAGTGTCCTTGCAGCCTTGCCAAGTGTCCTGCAGCCTTGCCCAGTGTCATTGCAGCCTTATCAGTGTCCATCTGCAGCCTTGTCCATCGTTGCAGAATGATCAGTGTCCATCTGCAGCCTTTCCCAGTGTCATTTGCATCCTTGACCAGTGTCATTGCAGTCTTGCCCAGTGTCATTTGCAGCCTTACCCAGTGTCATTGCAGTCTTGCCCAGTGTCATTGCAGCCTTGCTCAGTGTCATTTGCAGTCTTGCCCAGTGTCATAGCAGTCTTGCCCAGTGTCCTTGCAGCCTTGCCCAGTGTCCTGCAGCCTTGCCCAGTGTCATTGCAGCCTTGCCCAGTGTCCTTGCAGCATGATCTTTTAAAATTACTTCTGCGGCGCTGAGATAGACAGAACCGGATGTCCTGTGTACTCGGCTCCTCTCACAGTCCCGCCCCTTGGCCAGGCTCCTATGATGGACATAACACAGGTCCAATGGCGGGACTGGGCGTGACTGCGAGTGGAGCCGAGCCTAGCCGAGTACACAGTACACTCAGCTATGTGTATATCGGCGGTACTCGCTCCTCTTCCCCTCACAGACAGCGGGGTTCGGCGTATAACTCGCACCCAGGATTTCCCCCTCATTTTTAAGGGGGAAAAAAGTGCATGTTATACGCTGATAAATACAGTGGGCCGGATTCAGAAAAGAGATACGCCGTTGTATCTCTGAGTCCGGCCGTCGTATCTATGCGCCTGATTCATAGAATCAGGTTACGCATAGATATCCCTAAGATTCGACAGGTGTAAGTGACTTACACCGTCGGATCTTAGGCTGCAATCTCACGCTGGCCGCTAGGTGGCGCTTCCGTTTGTATACGTAAGGAATATGCAAATGAGGAGTTACGCCGATTCAGAAACGAACGACCGCCCAACGCTTTTTTTTACGTCGTTTGCGTTTGGCTTTTTCCGGCGTATAGTTACCCCTGCTATATGAGGGGTATGTGCGGCGTATCCTATGTTAAGTTTGGCCGTCGTTCCCGCGCCGAGTTTTGAATTTTTTACATCGTTTGCGTAAGTCGTTTACGAATACGGCTGGAGGTAATTTACGTTCACGACGAAAGCATGACGAGTTGCCGACATCATTTGGAGCATGCGCACTGGGATTCAGTCGCGGCCGGCGCAGTTCGTTCGGCGCGGGGACGCGCATCATTTAAATGATACACGCCCCCTACCCGCCGAATTTGAATTCCGCCGGGTGGATTTACGCTATGCCGCCGCAACTTTACAGGCAAGTGCTTTGTGAATAAAGCCCTTGCCTGAAAAACTTGCGGCGGCGTAACTTAAATGAGATAGGTTACGCGGATCTAAAGATCCGCTCACCTATCTGAATCTAGCCCAGTATGTGGATTTAGGAACACATAAAAGAATAAGAGAATCAGAAATTGTCAAAATCCCATACATACCATGTCAATATAACAATTGTCATACCACAGAAGTAATTCACACAGTTATTCATCTCAGTCATTAATATTATGTGGGGCAACCACATAATACATTGAAAAAATGTCTAAGGAACAATTACATTAGCCGATTAGGATGCAGGGGAAGGAAAACATATACTGCTGCACATTTTTATGCTTATCATAGGAATCACCATAGATTGATATATAATATAATCTTAATTGCCTTCTGCTTCAAAAAGAGACCAGATAGATATACTGACTCCATTTTTTTTACGCCTATGAACATTTACCTTTCACGATTTTGTTGGGTAGTTTAACCTTTTGGTCACACTCTTGGCTTCTTGGCTGGCATACTGAGTTTAGATCAATACATTTTTGATTGATATCTGTGAGGAAATGATACAGTTATGGTTGAATGCCAACATCACAGATAAAACTGTTGGGACGTATAATAATACATATGGTAGATTGTGCATTCATAGCAAGGGAATTGTATTGACTTTCCTATATTTCTACTTCTAAGTAAATTAACAATGATATCACTTTAAAATGGCTTATGGGGATTTGCAAAATACCCTAATAAAATCTTGAAGTTGAAAAATAGATACCATTATGTATTCATTATATATATTAATGAAACATGTTTATCTCAATATACATTATAAATGGTCTCTATCTGTATATGTATTTGTATCCACTATACAAATTGCAGACAATAGATAATGTGAAATCACTATTATTTAGTTGCTTAGTGAAGCTCTCCTTTCAATGGCCACTCAGCTACCTGCTTCTTTTGCTCTACCTATATAGCCTTATTACAGGAGTTCCTTTTATCTTGATGCACCCAAGGAAACACCCAAATGAAAATCAAAGAAGTAAAAAAAAACATATTCTTTGTTTCAGCGCACAGAATGGGGTATGTTAGACACATAGGCCCGGATTCACGTAGCACTTACGCCGACGTATCTACAGATACGCCGCAAAAGTGTAAATGTGCGCCGTCGTATCTATGCGCCGTGCCCATAGAACTAGATACGCCTGAAAATAGGCTTCCTCCGACCGACGTAACTTTCCTACGCCGGCGTATCTTGGGCGCATATTTACACTGTCCGCCTCATTGCAAATATGCAAATGAGGGAGATACGCCGATTCACAAACGTACTTGCGCCCGTCGCAGAAATATACGCCATTTACGTAAGGCGTACGTCCGGCGTAAAGTTATTCCACCTAAAGGAGGCGCATCCCATGCAAAGGTATGGCCGACGGAACAGCCGTCGTATTTTACGTTGTTTACGTAGGACTACGTGAATAGGGCTGGGCGTAGGTTACGTTCAGGGATTCGACGTATCTTAGGTGTTCGTTCCGACGTGATTCTGAGCATGCGCCATGGGAAGCGTCCACGGGATGGTGCATGCGCCGTTCGTTCAGGCCCATCATTTGCATGGGGTCACGGTTCATTTAAATGGATCACGCCCACCGTCCACCTACTTTGAATTAGGCGGGCTTACGCCGAATAATTTACGTTACGCTGGCGCAACGTAGGGAGCAAGTGCTTTGTGAATACTCTGCTTGACTCACTGTGTTACGTTGGCGTAGCGCATATGAGATGCTCTACGCCGGCAGAAAGATGCGCCGATCTACCTGAATCCGGCCCATAGGAGTTAAAGTGATTGTAAAGTCTTGTTTAAAAAAAATAAAAATAAATAACAAACGTGTTATACTTACCTGCTCTGTGCAGTTTGTTTTGCACAGAATGGCCTGGATCCTCCTCTTCTCGGGTCACTCTTCACTGCTCCTGGCCCCTCCCTCCTGTCGAGTGCCCCCACAGCAAGCAGCTTGCTATAAGAGCACCCGTGCCGAGTCACAGCTCCGTGTGTCCATTCAGACACAGAGCCCCGACTCAGCCCTGCTACCTCTCTCCCCTGATTGGCTAGCTAACTTTGATTGACAGCAGCAGGAGTCAATGTCACCATTGCTGTGTGTCAGCCAATCAGGAGGACAGTCCTAGATGGCTAAGACACTCATGGACATCCCTGGAGAGAGATGGGGCTCAGCTAAGTATTTAGGGAATTTTGGGGAGGCTGCTACACACAGAAGGTGTTTTATCTTAATGCATAGAACTCCTTTAAATAAAAACATTGTTAAATGGGAGGACCGCTGTCTATGGACTTCTGACAAAGTATTGTTTCTCTTTTTGTAGTTAGTATCCAAATTCCTGGGAGATTTTGATACAATTATGATATTGAGTTTTTTTTATTACCTGATATCCTTTAAATACTTAGTGTTAGTTATTCTTTATGAATAGACATTAGCAATTCCTTCAGACTGTATGGCATATAAACATAATTTTTTATTCTGTCCAGTAGGGATGAGCCGAACATACCCGGGTTCGGTTCGCATCAGAACGTTCGAACAGACCGCGGGTTCGCGCGAACATTTAGAACCCCATTGAAGTCTATGGGACTCGAACGTTCGAATTCAAAAACGATCATTTTAAAGACCAATATTCAATTTAATGTTGGTAAACGTCTTTCAGAACCCGGGTCTTGCCCCAGGGAACATGTATCAATCGAAAAAAATATTTTAAAAACGGACGTTTTTGCGGAGCAGCGATTTTAATGATGTTTAAAGTGAAAAAAAAAAAATGAAAAATTCCTTCAAATATCACACCTGCTGTGTGTCTCTAGTAGTGGCACATGTTTAGAAATGTCCCTGCACAACATTAAATTATTATAAGAACAAAGTAATTTAATACTGGTTGCGCACGTGCTGTGTGGGAACAATATCTCGATTATTTTAGGGGTGGTGGGGGGGTGGCATTATCTTTTTGGGAAAGCAAAATTGTAGAAAAAAGGGCACCCCTCAAACATACTGTAATTGTAGCGCAACAAAGAGCCACGTGCAAAGTATTGCATCAAAAATTGTTATTAGGCGCCCTTGTTACACAGGGGCATAAAAATGTGTCCGTAGGCGCAACATAACACTGCAACCCCTCCCAATATCTGTAATTGGAGCGCAACAAGGAGCCACGTGCAAAGTATTGCATCAAAAATTGTTATTAGGCGCCCTTGTTACACAGGGGCATAAAAATGTGTCCGTAGGCGCAACATAACACTGCAACCCCTCCCAATATCTGTAATTGGAGCGCAACAAGGAGCCACGTGCAAAGTATTGCATCAAAAATTGTTATTAGGCGCCCTTGTTACACAGGGGCATAAAAATGTGTCCGTAGGCGCAACATAACACTGCAACCCCTCCCAATATCTGTAATTGGAGCGCAACAAGGAGCCACGTGCAAAGTATTGCATCAAAAATTTTTATTAGGTGCCCCTGTTACACAGGGGCATAAAAATGTGTCCATAGGCGCAACATAACACTGCAACCCCTCCCAATATCTGTAATTGGAGCGCAACAAGGAGCCACGTGCAAAGTATTGCATCAAAAATTGTTATTAGGCGCCCCTGTTACACAGGGGCACAAAAATTGTGCCTTAGGCCACGTGCAAAGTATTGCATCAAAAATTGTTATGAGACGCCCCTGTTACACAGGGGCACAAAAATTAGGCCTTAGGCCACGTGCAAAGTATTGCATCCAAAATTGTTATTAGACGCCCCTGTTACACAGGGGCACAAAAATTAGGCCTTAGGCCACGTGCAAAGTATTGCATCAAAAATTGTTATTAGACGCCCCTGTTACACAGGGGCACAAAAATTAGGCCTTAGGCCACGTGCAAAGTATTGCATCCAAAATTGTTATTAGACGCCCCTGTTACCCAGGGGCACAAAAATTAGGCCTTAGGCCACGTGCAAAGTATTGCATCAAAAATTGTTATTAGACGCCCCTGTTACACAGGGGCACAAAAATTAGGCCTTAGGCCACGTGCAAAGTATTGCATCAAAAATTGTTATTAGACGCCCCTGTTACACAGGGGCACAAAAATTAGGCCTTAGGCCACGTGCAAAGTATTGCATCAAAAATTGTTATTAGACGCCCCTGTTACACAGGGGCACAAAAATTAGGCCTTAGGCCACGTGCAAAGTATTGCATCAAAAATTGTTATTAGACGCCCCTGTTACACAGGGGCACAAAAATTAGGCCTTAGGCCACGTGCAAAGTATTGCATCAAAAATTGTTATTAGGCGCCCCTGTTAAACAGGGGCAGAAAAATTAGGCCTTAGGCACTGGTGGCGGAGCACAGAAAAACAAAATTTCTTACTAGCTAACAGCATGAAAAGTGAGGAGGAGAAGGATATTCCATCAGCAGCACAACAGGACAGTCACTCAGCATCAGCAGTCTCAAAGGGATCTGATATTTCAACACAAAATTCTTATTCAGTAACATCAGCATCAGGTGCTTGGTAGCCGGTGTTGATCCAAGCCTGATTCATTTTGATGAAGGTCAGTCGATCAACAGAGTCGGTGGAGAGGCGTACCCTGTGATCGGTCACAAAGCCTCCAGCAGCACTGAATGTACGTTCTGAAAGAACACTGGATGCAGGGCAAGCCAGTAGCTCAATTGCGTACTGTGCAAGCTCTGGCCAGTGATCCATCCTCAAGACCCAGTAAGCCAGAGGATTTTCCGTGGGGAAGGTGTCCAAGTCGGATCTTGCCGCTAGGTATTCCCGGACCATGTAAACCAGACGCTGGCGATGGTTGCTGGAACCGGTCAGACCTTGGGGCTGCGGACTAAAAAATTGTCTGAACGCATCGGTCAGACGGCCACCTTCTCCACCGCTCCTTCTCTGACTCACCGAAGCCTCAGCAAGACGTTGTCCAGGGCCAGGTTTTGGTAATCCCCCCGGTTCTGGGAACGCATTGCACAGACCCTTCTGCAAGGCCTCCCGCAGTAGTTTCATCTTCTGCTCCCTCTGCGATGGCAACATAAGATCCGTTACCTTACTCTTGTAACGTGGATCAAGGAGAGTTGCCAGCCAGTAATGATCCCTCTCCTTGATAGCACGTACACGAGGATCCTTACGCAGGCTTTGCAGAATCAGGGAGGCCATGCAGCGTAGGTTTGCAGAGGCATTCGGGGCACAGTCCTCTGGGTCACTGAGGACGACAGGATCCTCAGCCACCTCATCCCAGCCACGTAAAAGTCCACGTGTTCCTTGGGACTGTAAATGATCCCTTGAAGACTGCTGCTGTTGATGCTGAGTGCTAGGCTCCACCTCCATGCTGCTGATACAATCCTCCTCCTCCTCCTCTTCCTCATCCTCCTCCTCCTCTTCCTGTGTTCCAGGTGGGCAAGCAGGAACAGTGTCTGGATAAAGGGGGCCTTGAGAGGTAAGGAAGTCCTCCTCTTCCTCCCTCTGTTCTGCCTCAAGGGCCCTGTCCATTATTCCACGTAGGGTGTGCTCCAACATGTGAATAAGCGGGACAGTCTCACTGATGCATGCACTGTCACTGCTCACCATCCTCGTGGCCTCCTCAAATGGTGACAGGACAGTGCATGCATCCCTGATCAAGGCCCACTGGCGTGGTGAAAAAAACCCAAGCTCCCCTGAGCCAGTTCTGCTGCCATATTGGCACAGGTACTCATTGATGGCCCTCTGCTGCGTGTGCAGCCGCTGCAGCATGGCCAACGTAGAGTTCCATCTGGTGGGCATGTTACAGATTAGGCGGTTCTTGGGCAGGTTGTATTCCCTCTGGAGGTCTGTCAGCCGAGCAGTGGCATTATATGACCTCCGGAAATGCACACAGACTTTCCTGGCCTGCCTCAGGACATCCTGTAAGCCAGGGTACCTGCCCAAGAACCGCTGCACCACCAAATTGAGAACATGCGCAAAACAGGGCACATGGGTGAGTTTTCCACGTCGCAGGGCAGAGAGGAGGTTGGTGCCATTATCGCTGACCACCATTCCAGGCTTCAGCTGGCGTGGCGTCAACCACCTCTGAGCCTGCCCCTGCAGAGCTGAAAGAACCTCTTCCCCAGTGTGGCTCCTGTCTCCCAAGCACACCAGCTCTAGGACCGCATGGCATCTCTTGGCCTGCATTCCTGCGTAGCCCGTCGTACGCCTACGGAGCACGGCTGGTTCTGAGCCAACATCACCACAGGAAGAGGCCACAGAGGAAGAAGAAGAGGAGGGGGTGGAGGAGAGAGGTGTGTCACAAGCAGTTGTAGTGTTTTGGAGGCGTGGTGGTGGAACAACCTCCAAAACTACTGTGCCTTGACCTGCGTCCTTCCCAGCTGCCAGCAGAGTCACCCAATGGGCCGTAAAAGACAGGTAACGTCCCTGTCCATGCCTGCTGGACCATGAGTCAGCGGTAAGATGCACCTTACCACTGACCGCCCTGTCCAGCGAGGTATGGACATTGCCTTCCACATGCCGGTAGAGAGCCGGAATCGCCTTCCGTGAAAAAAAGTGGCGTTTGGGTACTTGCCACTGAGGTACTGCACATTCCACAAACTCACGGAAGGGGGCAGAATCTACCAACTGAAAAGGTAGCAGTTGAAGTGCTAGCAATTTTGCTAAGCTAGCATTCAACCGCTGGGCATGTGGATGGCTGGGAGCGTACTTCTTTCGGCGCTGCAGCAGCTGGGGCAGGGAAATTTGTCTGGTAATATCAGTAGATTGGCCGGATGTACTACCACTACTACGTTGTGACACACCTATTTCTACACCTTCGGTGCAGGCTGCAGAGAGGACTAGGGGTCTAGTGGGGTTTGAGGTCACAGAAGGGCAAGGGGAGGACCGCTTTGGTCTTTGGTGTGGGTCTTTCTGGTATGCCTGCCAACGAGCTGCATGGCAGGTCGACATATGTCTGGACAAGCATGTGGTGCCCAAGCGGGTGATGTTTTGGCCACGCGAGATACGCTTGAGACATATGTTGCAAACAGCAAAGGTAGCATCTGATGGACAGGTTTCAAAAAAGGCCCACACCAAAGAACTTTTGCTGTACCGTTGAGACACAGCAGCGCCACGTAATGCAGTTGGTGTACTGCCCTTAAGCTGACCCCTGGAGGGCTTCCTGCCTCTTTGAAGATGTGCCTGTGCCTCGTCCTCTTCCTCCTCCTCCTCTCTCCTACCAGGCACCCAGGTAGAGTCAATGACCTCATCATCCCCTCCCTCCTCATCATCACTGGCGACAACCTGGCAGTATGCTCCAGCTGGGGGAACATCACTCCCAGATTGTTGTCCCTCTCGCCCACCCCCTCTCCCTGGGCTCACATCAATGCCTTCCTCTATCAGTGTTCCGTCATCGGAGTCTTCAAAACGCTGTTCATCTTCAGCTAGAATGTACCCAACACTGTGTTGAAACAGTTCGGGGGACTCCTCAGGAGGACACGGTGGGACTAGGGAAGGATTGTGTGATCCCATTGTGCAGAGGGTAGAGGACGCCTTGGCAGCTGCTTTGCCAGACAAACTATAATCAGTCTGTGTGAGAGAGGATGAGGAGGATGAGGACGGCTTGGTCATCCACTCAACTAATTTCTCAGCATGTTGAGGCTCAACACGGCCAGCTCCCGAAAAGAAGGACGAGCGGCCACGGCCACGTGCTGAAGAGGATGCACCACATCCATCACCAGCGTTACCTCTAGATGCAGAGCCTGCTTGCCCTCGTGACTCTCTGCCTCTCTTTGTCCTTCCAGCCATAGTTATGCGTTCAGGTGTTATGTAACAAAATAGTCGCTGTCACACCAACTGCGTTCAGATGGTATTAAACAGCAACCACACAGTAAGAGCGACTTGGCTCAAGTGTAAAGTAACAAAGTAGTCGCTGTCACACCGACTGCGTTCAGATGGTATTAAACAGCAATCACACAGTAAGAGCGACTTGGTTCAAGTGTAAAGTAACAAAATAGTCGCTGTCACACCAACTGCGTTCAGATGGTATTAAACAGCAACCACACAGTAAGAGCGACTTGGCTCAAGTGTAAAGTAACAAAATAGTCGCTGTCACACCGACTGCGTTCAGATGGTATTAAACAGCAACCACACAGTAAGAGCGACTTGGCTCAAGTGTAAAGTAACAAAATAGTCGCTGTCACACCAACTGCGTTCAGATGGTATTAAACAGCAACCACACAGTAAGAGCGACTTGGCTCAAGTGTAAAGTAACAAAATAGTCGCTGTCACACCCACTGCGTTCAGATGGTATTAAACAGCAACCACACAGTAAGAGCGACTTGGCTCAAGTGTAAAGTAACAAAGTAGTCGCTGTCACACCGACTGCGTTCAGATGGTATTAAACAGCAATCACACAGTAAGAGCGACTTGGTTCAAGTGTAAAGTAACAAAATAGTCGCTGTCACACCAACTGCGTTCAGATGGTATTAAACAGCAACCACACAGTAAGAGCGACTTGGCTCAAGTGTAAAGTAACAAAATAGTCGCTGTCACACCGACTGCGTTCAGATGGTATTAAACAGCAACCACACAGTAAGAGCGACTTGGCTCAAGTGTAAAGTAACAAAATAGTCGCTGTCACACCAACTGCGTTCAGATGGTATTAAACAGCAATCACACAGTAAGAGCGACTTGGCTCAAGTGTAAAGTAACAAAATAGTCGCTGTCACACCCACTGCGTTCAGATGGTATTAAACAGCAACCACACAGTAAGAGCGACTTGGCTCAAGTGTAAAGTAACAAAGTAGTCGCTGTCACACCGACTGCGTTCAGATGGTATTAAACAGCAACCACACAGTAAGAGCGACTTGGTTCAAGTGTAAAGTAACAAAATAGTCGCTGTCACACCAACTGCGTTCAGATGGTATTAAACAGCAACCACACAGTAAGAGCGACTTGGCTCAAGTGTAAAGTAACAAAATAGTCGCTGTCACACCGACTGCGTTCAGATGGTATTAAACAGCAACCACACAGTAAGAGCGACTTGGCTCAAGTGTAAAGTAACAAAGTAGTCGCTGTCACACCGACTGCGTTCAGATGGTATTAAACAGCAATCACACAGTAAGAGCGACTTGGTTCAAGTGTAAAGTAACAAAATAGTCGCTGTCACACCAACTGCGTTCAGATGGTATTAAACAGCAACCACACAGTAAGAGCGACTTGGCTCAAGTGTAAAGTAACAAAATAGTCGCTGTCACACCCACTGCGTTCAGATGGTATTAAACAGCAACCACACAGTAAGAGCGACTTGGCTCAAGTGTAAAGTAACAAAGTAGTCGCTGTCACACCGACTGCGTTCAGATGGTATTAAACAGCAATCACACAGTAAGAGCGACTTGGTTCAAGTGTAAAGTAACAAAATAGTCGCTGTCACACCAACTGCGTTCAGATGGTATTAAACAGCAACCACACAGTAAGAGCGACTTGGCTCAAGTGTAAAGTAACAAAATAGTCGCTGTCACACCGACTGCGTTCAGATGGTATTAAACAGCAACCACACAGTAAGAGCGACTTGGCTCAAGTGTAAAGTAACAAAATAGTCGCTGTCACACCGACTGCGTTCAGATGGTATTAAACAGCAACCACACAGTAAGAGCGACTTGGCTCAAGTGTAAAGTAACAAAGTAGTCGCTGTCACACCGACTGCGTTCAGATGGTATTAAACAGCAATCACACAGTAAGAGCGACTTGGTTCAAGTGTAAAGTAACAAAATAGTCGCTGTCACACCAACTGCGTTCAGATGGTATTAAACAGCAACCACACAGTAAGAGCGACTTGGCTCAAGTGTAAAGTAACAAAATAGTCGCTGTCACACCGACTGCGTTTAGATGGTATTAAACAGCAACCACACAGTAAGAGCGACTTGGTTCAAGTGTAAAGTAACAAAATAGTCGCTGTCACACCGACTGCGTTCAGATGGTATTAAACAGCAATCACACAGTAAGAGCGACTTGGTTCAAGTGTAAAGTAACAAATTAGTCGCTGTCACACCAACTGCTTTCAGATGGTATTAAACAGCAACCACACAGTAAGAGCGACTTGGCTCAAGTGCAAAGTAACAAAATAGCCGCAGTGACACCAACTGCCTTTAGTTGCTATTAAACAGCACGCACGCAGTAATAGCGACTGCGGTCAAATGCGATTTAACAGCACACACGCAGTGACACTAACTGCCTTTAGTTGCTATTAAACAGAACGCACGCAGTAATAGCGACTGCGGTCAAATGCGATTTAACAGCACGCACGCAGTGACACCAACTGCCTTTAGTTGCTATTAAACAGCACGCACGCAGTAATAGCGACTGCGGTCAAATGCGATTTAACAGCACGCACGCAGTGACACCAACTGCCTTTAGTTGCTATTAAACAGAACGCACGCAGTAATAGCGACTGCGGTCAAATGCGATTTAACAGCACGCACGCAGTGACACCAACTGCCTTTAGTTGCTATTAAACAGCACGCACGCAGTAATAGCGACTGCGGTCAAATGCGATTTAACAGCACGCACGCAGTGACACCAACTGCCTTTAGTTGCTATTAAACAGCACGCACGCAGTAATAGCGACTGCGGTCAAATGCGATTTAACAGCACGCACGCAGTGACACCAACTGCCTTTAGTTGCTATTAAACAGCACGCACGCAGTAATAGCGACTGCGGTCAAATGCGATTTAACAGCACGCACGCAGTGACACCAACTGCCTTTAGTTGCTATTAAACAGCACGCACGCAGTAATAGCGACTGCGGTCAAATGCGATTTAACAGCACGCACGCAGTGACACCAACTGCCTTTAGTTGCTATTAAACAGAACGCACGCAGTAATAGCGACTGCGGTCAAATGCGATTTAACAGCACGCACGCAGTGACACCAACTGCCTTTAGTTGCTATTAAACAGCACGCACGCAGTAATAGCGACTGCGGTCAAATGCGATTTAACAGCACGCACGCAGTGACACCAACTGCCTTTAGTTGCTATTAAACAGCATGCACGCAGTAATAGCGACTGCGGTCAAATGCGATTTAACAGCACGCACGCAGTGACACCAACTGCCTTTAGTTGCTATTAAACAGCACGCACGCAGTAATAGCGACTGCGTTTCTGTGCAATTCAATAGCCCAGTTGCATTAACAGCGACTGCGCTTCTGTGCAAATAAATTGCACATGTGCAGTAACAGGTAATGCGTCTGTGTGTGCAATTAACTAGCACACGTTAAATAACACAGAATAATTATATTTAAAGTAAATCCCTAATGCAGGCAATACAACACGTTAGAGCGCTGCATGTAGAACAATCTCCTGCCTGATAGATAAACTAGCTGAGCTGTACAGTTTATAAATATATTGACAACGCCTAAGGATGTGAATATATTCTCTACAAACTGTACTTTTAACTATACTGACTACACTTCCTACTCTATCTATCTTTCTATCTATCTATCTATCTATCTATCTATCTATCTATCTATCTATCTATCTATCTATCTATCTATCTATCTATCTATCTATCTATCTATCTATCTATCTATCTATCTATCTAGTTAAGACACTGTGTCTCTATCTCTCTATCTCTCTCTGTCTGACTGACTGATCTTCTCTAGAACCGCCAACACACTACACTAGGCAGCCGTGCAGGCTGCCTTTTATAGTGGGGGGCGTGTACTAATCCCCCTGAGCCATAATTGGCCAAAGCCACCCTGGCTTTGGCCAATTATGGCTCTTCGTTTTTTGAGCGCTGTGATTGGCCAAGCATGCGGGACATACAGCATGCTTGGCCAATCATCAGCGCTCAACGCCCCAGTGAATTATGGGACGTTTTGCGTCACTCGAATTTGGCGCGAACGACCCGTTTTGTTCGAGTTTCGACAAACGATCGAACGACCGATGTTCGAGTCGAACATACGTTCGAATCGAACGCGGAGCTCATCCCTACTGTCCAGTAGTTGTTCCTTTCTATGAGTTATAAATAGGTGAACATACATTGAATATCTCCATATATACTACTTAATTAAAACAGATACATTCTATCTATTATGAACCTGATTAGCGTACGTAGCAATAAAGGACAGTATTTGTTTACTGTCCTATTATATGCCGTCTTCCCTTAATAAGAGGCTAGGAACGCATGACGACCATTTCCGGGTTGTGAGTGTCACGTCAGGCCCTTAATGTTAGGTCTCTGGTAAATGAAGTAACGCATTCACAGATTCTAGATCAGGGGTGTCAAACTTAAACTCATTATGGGTCACAGCAGCATTATGATTACCCTCAAAAGGGCCGGTTGCATCTGTAAGATTAGATGTCCAGTGCATCCCCTCCCCTTTACATTAGATGTCAAGAGCCACCCCACCATCAGAAGTTGAGCCCCCCACTCTCCCTTACATCACAGTGTACACCCCTTTCCATATGCTGCTGCTGGGAAGAAGCTGGATGCATTGCTTGAAAGCAAAAAGTAAGGGTCTGGAGTAGGACCAGAGGATGGCTGAAGCTCTCCTGCAGCTGCTGGAGAGGTGCGAGGGCCACGTGAAATGGCCCGGAGGGCCAGATTTGGCCCGCGGGCCTTGTGTTTGCCACCTATGCTCTAGATCAGGGGTCTCCAAACTTTCCAAACAAAGGGCCGGATTACTGTTCTCCAGATTTTATGGGGGCCGGACTGTGGCCATCAGGAGTACAAAATCCCCCATCATTGGTATCATTGGGAGAAATTCTGCCCCATCACTGGGAGGAATTCTGCCCCATCACTGGGAGGAATTTTGCCCCGTCATTGGTGTCATTGGGAGGAATTCTGCCCTATTATTGATGTCATTGGGAGGAATTCTGCCCCATCACTGGGAGGAATTCTGCCCCGTCATTGGGAGGAATTCTGCCCCATCATTGGGAGGAATTTTGCCCCATCATTGGGAGGAATTCTGCCCCATCATTGGGAGGAATTCTGCCCCGTCATTGGGAGGAATTCTGCCCCGTCATTGGGAGGAATTCTGCCCCATCATTGGGAGGAATTCTGCCCCATCATTGGGAGGAATTCTGCCCCATCATTGGGAGGAATTCTGCCCCGTCATTGGGAGGAATTCTGCCCCATCATTAGGAGGAATTCTGCCCCATCATTGGGAGGAATTCTGCCCCATCATTGGGAGGAATTCTGTCCCGTCATTGGGAGGAATTCTGTCCCGTCATTGGGAGGAATTCTGCCCCATCACTGGGAGGAATTCTGCCCCATCATTGAGAGGAATTCTGCCCCATCATTGAGAGGAATTCTGCCCCGTCATTGGGAGGAATTCTGCCCCATCATTGAGAGGAATTCGGCCCCGTCACTGGGAAGAATTCTGCCCCGTCATTGGGAGGAATTCTGCCCCGTCATTGGGAGGAATTCTGCCCCATCATTTGTGTCATTGGGAGGAATTCTTCATTGGTGTCAATGAATAAAAAAGCACCCCAAGGGCCGGATAAAATCAAGCAAAGGGCCGCATCTGGCCCCCGGGCCGCAGTTTGGAGACCACTGCTCTAGATGCACAGTCGATTGAATCAAACTGAGGCGTGAGAAACACGCCTGAACGCCATCTTGGAAGTCACTTGGAAGAAGAAGAGTAATATGGATCTGTTCACAGCTTCTGTAATTGATTTTAGATTATTTTCTTTATATAAACGCAGTGAAGGATGGAGGCTCAAACCCCAGATGATTTCTT
Organism: Rana temporaria; assembly: GCF_905171775.1. Lineage (NCBI taxonomy): Eukaryota > Metazoa > Chordata > Amphibia > Anura > Ranidae > Rana > Rana temporaria. Next base: position 171,272,612 of record NC_053489.1, read on the forward strand.
ATTAGACAAAACACCTCGGTTTGAGGCTCATCCATATCATTGCGTTTCATACTATAACTGCAAACAAGTCTATTGGACTATTTGATGAAATTACAGTTTTTTTCCTACGGGATTTAAGTGTTTCATTCCTTTTAATAAATGTTATATAAATGGTTTTACACTATGTGGAGATACTCTCTGTTTTTATGATGACTGACCTGCTGGATTGAAAGAAAAGTTCTACCCTAAATGATGTGGAATCGGATGGAATCCCATCGTACAGGTTATAATTTGGGAGAGCTTATTCTCCTGGTGCCTTCTTGCTGTCAGCTTTGGAGTTCACACATTTTGGTAAGCGCATTTAACCCTCTGTGTGGGTGACAGATATGTACACCGTGGTGATCTCTCGAATGGATCTTCAGGGTTTCAAACTTTCTCGTATTAATATTGAAGTTTAAACACCATTGGCCTTCACTTTTTTTGACTCTTCTGTTTTATCACAAGCTTACTCAAGGATTTTTGATTTCACTGTTCTCACTTATTCACACTATATGTGTGTTGGACATTTTAATATGGATACATGTGTGTAAGCCATATACTGTGATGTATCAATTTATTTGATTAGTGTAAGTCACTTTATATCCCAATTCATAGTGCAGCACTTTTTCCTTTTTTTTACAGTATTACACAATGTTTTGTCAAGTTGTTGTGCTTGCAGCTGTTTAATTTAGTTGTTAATAGTGCAGTATAATATTAGAATTTAATATATTGTTAGAACACTGCATTTCGCGATATCTCAACCCCAATTTTGCATGCTCCAGTTTTTAATGCCGGCGGTTGTTCGTTTCTGAATCGGCGTAAATGCTCATTTGCATATTCGACACGTAAAAGATACGGAAGCGCCACCTAGCGGCCGGCCTGGAATTGCAGCCTAAGATCCGACGGTGTAAGTCACTTACACCTGTCGGACCTTAGGCATATCTATGCGTAACCTGATTCTATGAATCAGGCGCATAGATACGACGGCCGGACTCAGAGATACGACGGCGTATCAGGAGATACGCCGTCGTATCTTCTTTCTGAATCCGGCCCAAAGTTCTGTTGATCTTGCAGGCAGGCAGTCTTGCAAATGGCTAAAAAGGCAGATGCTACAAATTCCCATGCTATTTTGATGACAGTAGTAGGTGTTTATTAAATTATTTTTATAAATTCTAGATGATATTCTGCTAGCTATAGACTTAGTACTCCTTCAGAAGTGTATGTTACACCAAGGCTTAGGTGTGAAGCCAGTCTTTATGCTGTCTGACAAGTGTGGTATCAGAATAAAAACTTCTCTTGACTACTTCTTAAGGGCTTGTTTACAGATTTTTTTTTTTTTTTAAAGTGTATTTTGTGCGTGTACTCGAGAGAGGAGCCGGACTGCAGGAGTTGGGAGTAGGCAGGCCTCCCCCAGAGGCAATCTGCCACCTTTCTCCATGCCCCGGGTGGCAATGGCAGGTGTGTGAGGGGGTCCTCCCACACAGCCCGCCCTACCTGCTCCGCTTTGAAGCCCAACGGGGCAGAGGGACTCCCTATAAGGGAAACGGGGCAGAGGGACTCCTTATAAGGGAGTGAGATGATTTGCCCGCTCAACCAGCCCCGTTAGTCCTTCTCCTCTCTTTTTTAGAGACTGCGTGGTCAAAGTGCGTGCATGTTAACCCAATTTTGAGTGCGTGTAAGTGTGGTGGTTTTTGTGGGAGGGGGGTGGGCATACTGAGCGCAGGCTTACCTCGCATAGCACACCCAACAGGAGCTGGGCTGAGACCACCAAACTCAATTCACATGTAGCCGAGACCGGGATCCGAACCCCTAGCTGCAGAGGTGAATGGCTTATCAGCGCAGTGCCAATCGCGTTGAGCCACCGCAGCTCCCTGGGCTTGTTGACAGATGCGCTAACCCTCTAAAGAGCGATCTGCGGTGGACAATTTTTTGGAGGTTGTTTGAGGGGCGGTGATAATGTCTTTAACAGGCTTGGCCCCATTGACTTGAATAGGTTTGTTGAGTGGTACTGTCTGCCAAATGCAACAGGGAGGATTATTTTTGTCTTTGCAGCTTGGGGGTAGTGGCTTAAAAAGCTGCTTAGCTACTTGTTTTTACTACCCCAAAATGCAGTGTAAACTAGGTCTGTTAGTACACCCATTTTGAGTTTTTTTTTCTTAGACGTGTGCAAATCTGTTGCGACTGGCTGTCCGGATTACAGGTATGAGGGTTGTACAGTAAATACACAAAAATATTGTTATACAGACTTTTCTAAAGAAAAGGCAGTCCGATTTGTATCTAACCGTGTTACTAATTTGCTTAATAAATATCCCTATTGTGTTTTTATAGAATAAAATGGAACCAAATTCCAAAAAGGAAGTTAGTTCCATTTTAACACTCCCCACCCTCCACAAGCAGAATTCTGGAGTTTTTTCTTACTATTTTTAAACATGTTTAATTGTTAGCCCCATCCCTGTCACCATTTTATCCTAGGCCAGAATGCTGTGTACCTTGTCCTGCAGCCTCCTGGGATACTTACATCAAACCTCCCTGTAGGCTGCAGGATTGGCACACAAAGCCAGCGGGCAGTCCAAAGTGCTGGTTGGAGATGGGTCTGGTGCATCATCAAAGCTGGCTACCTACAACCAGGAGAAGGCAGCCAGCTGAAGAAGACCAAAATAGTGAGGCAGGACCTGCTACGTGGCACCCAAACAATAGATTTCAGTGCGATTTGCTGTGTGGGTGAGTATGTGCTCTGAAGAGGAAGAAGAAATACAGGTAAGTGAGAAAAAAAATATGAGGGGTTGGGCTTAGTTTAGTTCTGCTATAACTGGCGTGAGATCTTTAATTTCATAAGCAGATTATAATAACATTCTGCTTCTCAGATCATAGGACTGCTAAAGTCTTTTATTTTAGGGTAGGTGGTGCAAATCATTCAACTTAAAAGAAGAAAGAGACATTTTGTACTTAAATAATTAAAAGTGCCCTTTTCCTTGGATTTTATTTTTCATCATATCTATTAAGCCAGAAATTAGTCCTCAAAGGGCAGCACATCATTAAATGGCATTAGGCAGCTGCCTCCAGTGCATTTAGCAAATGTGTCATTCATATCTTTGCTGACATTTTCACTTGCTAAATACTCGAATTGCTGCACATAGTACAGAGGAAGAAATGAGCAATTATAATTGACTTTACATTCCCTTCTGAAATATTCCCAAATTCATTCCACAGGCAATTTTATTTTGCACATTTCTGCTGTTCCTGTGTCCTCTTCAAACACATTTGCATTTGGGGAAGTTGGTACATAGCCTGGTATATAAAAAAAAATGAAATCAATACGTTCTTATTTGCATCCGTCAGCTGGGCTGCCCATGTGAAGCAGTGACAGCAGTGTCAAGCCTCACCCAGAGGCAAGGTTAAAAATGCCAAAGTCCACAGTATTAATCTCTGAGGAAAAATAAAAATATTCTAATTAAAGTGTGCTAGGGCTAGTAATGATGTAGCTGAGGGCACTGGCTGCTGTAATTCAATTCAAACTGTGAAAATAGCATTCAGCGGGCTCTTCCTTCCTTGCTATCAAGCAACTTGTTAAGTTAAAAGGAAGGGAAAAAAGAAAAGTGCGATTTAATGAACACAGGCAGACATTCGAGCAAGAGAAAGCTATAGTTTCATTATTTGCAATGGCTTGCAGTGTGACTGAACTGTCCCGCCGGGTGTACAATGCTGTGAAGGTCACAGCATTGTCATATAGCTTATTGTTACAAATGCAAAATTATTTTTAATGCAGCACCTCATACAGCATGCATATACTATATGAATTGAATATGACATCCTTTGTGTTGAACATTGTTGATTGTATTCTTGTTTAATCAAACATTGCAATTTCTGTAATATGGAAGTGGTACAAAAATTACAAGAAATCCCATGCTTAATATTCAAGGGTCAAAACTGAAATATGTCATAGTGCTAAACGTCTGTTGGCTGTAGCCATATGATTAACAGTGAGTTTGCCTTTGGCATTGCCAGCATGAGTCATGACTGCCACCTGAAGCTATATTTTTTTTTAAGGAGCAAAGACTCTGGGCCAGATTCAGATACATTGGAGTATCTGTCGGCGCGGCGTAACGTATCTCAGATACGGTACGCCACCGTAACTTAGGGCGCAAGTTCCGTATGCAGAAAGAACTTGCGCCCTTAGTTACGGCGGCGTAACGTATGTGTGTCGGTGTAAGCCCGCCTAATTCAAATGGGGATGATGTGGGCGTGTTTTATGTAAATTCACTGTGACCCCACGTATTTGACGTATTTTACGAACGGCGCATGCGCTGTTCGTGAAAAATCCCAGTGCGCATGCTCAAAATTACGCCGCAAGTCGTCATTGCTTTAGACGTGAACGTAACTTACGTACAGCCCTATTCGCGAACGACTTACGCAAATGATGTAAAATTTTCAAAACTCGACGCGGGAACGACGTCCATACTTAACATTGGCTACGCCTCATATAGCAGGGGTAACTTTACGCCGAAAAAAGCTTAACGTAAACGACGTAAAAAAATGCGCCGGGCGGACGTACGTTTCTGAATCGGCGTATCTACCTAATTAGCATATTCATCGCATAAATATATGGAAGCGCCACCTAGCGGCCAGCGTAAATATGCAGCCTAAGATACGACGGTGTAAGACACTTACGCCGGTCGGATCTTAGGGAAATCTATGCGTAACTGATTCTATGAATCAGTCGCATAGTTACGACCCCGCACACTCAGAGATACAACGGCGTATCCGGAGATACGCCGTTGTATCTGCTTTCTGAATCCGGGCCTCTGTCTTTAGCATGCCAGCAGAGCAGACTTGAACTCTATTATTAATTATATTTCTATCATACTTTTCTCCCTGGGGATTTAAAGCACTTTATCTGCTGAATGGGCAGATGGTGAGGCAGCCATCTTGGGCATGATCAGTAGAATATTATACAAGAGCCACTTGTAGACCAAAGCCAAAAAATCTACCAGCGTGTCTTTGGAGTGTTAGAGAAAATCCATTTAAACACAAGGAGAACACGATTTTAGGATTTGTTTTTATGCTGCTGTTCTCCTGCGAAATGTGCATGCTGCCATACCTTGCAAGCATACAGATTATTAACATTTCACAATCCAGTTTCTGATGTCATTGCTTTAACAAAATCAGATCTTCACCAATGAAACATACTGGGCCCCTTAATGTCAGATGAAAGGCCTCGTACACACCACCGAGTTTCTCGGCAAAAACCAGCAAGAAACTTGCTGGGTTTTTTTTTTTTGCAGAGGAAACTGGTCGTGTGTACACTTTTCAACGAGGAAACTGTCGAGGATCTCGTCAAGCCAAAAAAAGAGCATGTCTTTTTTTTCCTCTACGGGAATGGAGAAATTTATCTCATCGAGATCCTCGACAGCCTAACAAGGAACTCGATGTGTTTTGCCCGTCGAGTTTCTCGGTCGTGTGTACGAGGCTTAAGACTGAAAGCAAACTGGTATCATGATTCAAATTGACTATTGCATTATATGTAGCAGATACAGAACTGTGAGTATTATGGAGTTACACTGTCTAATTCCAGGTAGAATATAATTAAACCTTTATTATATCACTAATGGAGTGCAGCTTGTACCCTTTTGAAACTGTTTATTAACTTATTTGAAGATGCACACCTTGTGTGAGCAGCATTGGTTTAAATGGGTCTGCATTTGCTATTGGGGACTTGTCCATTGGAAAATTTACCAAATCAGTAGAAATAGCCTCGCATATAAGGTTATTTACACTTTATTACAAAATACTAAGCATGTTTAGGGCTAGGAAAAAATATAAATGTTCTGTGAAAAAGAGGTGATCCCAGCAGAGGGAGGTAACTTAGAGAACCAAAAGTTGACTGTAATGGCATGCCCATTTACTCAGCATGCTCAGATGCAGGTGAAGACCCCTTTAACTCCATTCTCACAACTTTCCGGCTTCCTGGACACATCTAGGGAAGATATGTTTTTCTGCTTCCCCCATTTAGCAGCTCAGGGAGGGCACAAGTATCGGGGCAAGTGGTCTGCAGCCATGTGAGCAGCTCTCCTCTGTCAAAGCTGGTGTGTGGACAATTGGGCAGGTGCTTAACAGCATGTAGCCTCTCTTGAAAACCCATCTACTGTCGGGAGCATCTCCCCAATTGCCAGTGGCCTTGGATTCCTCCAACTGTACGCCTATGTTACCAGATCAACCCTGGACTTCACTAGGAGGGATGCTGTTTATGAGGATAAACATCTTTTTTGTGTTCTGAATTTACCGGTATATTAAAGTAGTCATTATCAGCTAGTTTCTCTGTGGTTACATGGTTCTATAGAGTCTATTCTATGAAGACACAGAGACATTGGCACAAAATTTATGCTTGTGCAACTTTCAAAATCGGTTTTGTATAATTCTGCAAAGTATGTACTGTATGTTCTTGCCATTCTAAACCTGTTTTGCATTGTTTCCTCTAACTTTGCACCTGTTTAGTAAACGACAAATTACAATTTCTCCCTGTCTGATCATTCAGCAGTTTAACCATTTGTTAAATGCTTACAAATGCCAATGTTGGAATTTAGACCCTGAGCCTGAACTTATCATTTATTAAGGATTCTAAGCTTGTTCCTTTGATTCTAACTAAGAAAGCTTACAGCTTCTCATTGTTGCACAGACTTTCTACCCCTATGAGTGCACAGAATGCAGCCTTCTTTGTTGGTGAGATACAATGTTGAAAAAGAGTACTGTATTTCACTTTGTTGTAACAGCACCTAAAAAAATAACCTTTTGATGCATTTCTGCCTCACACAGTCTTAAAAGATAAGTTTTTTATTTTTTTGCTAGTCATACTTACCTCAGTGGATGCAGCATCAGGCCGATGCTGCATTTGTCCCGACGTCTTTGCACTGACAACCGAGACACCGAACACCGCCGTTGGCTCGGTTCTCACTCCTCCCCAAACAGAGCGATGCTGACTGTCAGTCAGCATCGCTTCTGCTCTACTTCTCTGCGCTCATTGAAGCGCTGAGCCATGGAGTGGTGGGGAGCGGCCGTCTCATCGGCTCGCTGAGATGCAGAGACTGCCATCCATCAATCAAGGCAGCTGGCGGATCCAGACTGATGGCAGTGACGTCAGTGAAGAGCAGATTTCAGACCGCTCTCCGCTGAAAACGTGTCACAGGAGTGAAAAATGAATTGCACTCCTGTGACCCAGAGGAGAAGCCCTGCCTAAAAATCTCAAGCTGAACTTCTCCTTTAATAATAGCTTGTTCCTGTTGGTCTATTTTGCTATGGTACATTTGTATATGTTGCATAGCATGGAAAACTTGTTTTGCATTTAGAAAAAAATGCTTTACTAATTTTTTTTTGTAGTACAGTGGTATATGTATATTTATTTAATATCAGTAATCTATATAGCCACTTTTTTATTCCTGGACAGACTGAAGTTGATTGCTGAATCTGACATAGTCTGGTATGGATTGGCCAATGTTATCTGCAACCATCCCTGCCCTTTTGTTGATATTTCACCTCTCAACTAGGAAATTTGTCATTAGACGAATATAGCAACTGTCCCGTACCTGGTGGAGATCGAGTTGAAGAGGGGGCTTCTTTTGCACCTCTTATCCAACACTACTGGTAGTGGTGACTGGAGTTGTGAGGACACACAGTGGCACAAGGGAAGTGCCTGCTGTTGGTTGCAGGATCTGGATGACTGTGAATCACCAGACAGTGACCAGAGATGGGTACAGGAACAACAGATAGAGGTAGAATGAGTTTACCAGCCAGTGTCAGTTTACAGCCGAGGAGTGAGATACAGGAGTCTAAGGCTGGGTTCACACTACGGTTTTCCCGTCCGTCAGCCGCATACGATTTCAGTATTGAAAACGTACGGGCCCGGACGGGAAAACGTAGAGATAGACAATGCATTGCAAATCGTATGCACTCGGATGCATCCGGGTGCGTACGATTTGCTGGCAAAACGTTTTTTAAACGTACGCAAAACCGTGTTCAACCACGATTTTGCGGTCGTTTTTAAAACAGTATGGCAACCGCATACGTTTTCCTTTAACATTAATGTTAATGGAAAACGCACATATGTGCGGTGCCATACGTTCCCGTCCGTTTCAGCCGCATACGTTTTTTCATATAAATCGTATGCGGCTGACGGACGGGAAAACCGTAGTGTGAACCCAGCCTAAGACAGAAGTAGAGTCAGGGTACAAGCTGAGGTCAAAAAAGGTAGGCAGGAATCCAATGACAGAGGGTTGTGCACAAGAAGACAAAAAAGCAGGTCAGGGCAACGTTAAAGCAGGAACTACCTGAAGACCACTCCACAATCCAGATAAAATAAGCTTTTGGTGCCAAGGCCAGTGCTGCATGTGTACATGTGCATGCGCATATGCTGCATAGTATGTATGCTATTATGTTTGTACATGCGTGCTAATGCATGTCCTGCAGTGAGCCTTTGCTCAGAATTATGAGCATGCGTATGGGCATGCAATAGCCTTCTAGTTCCAATACAAACTGGGCTTTTCTTACAGGAAGTGGACAGGTCACCCAAGCCTCAGCTTTTTTCTTTTTTTCTTTCTTTTTGAAAGGCAATGGGCATCATTTGTCATATTTGTTGAGAATCTGTATGGTTGGATATGTGGGTGAGAATGGATTTATATCGTAGGACTTTTTTTTTTTTTTCTATTAAGGACTTGTCAAAAAGTTTGTGTGTTTCTCATTTTTTTGTGAATGAGTATTGGTGCTATGTACCCTTTACTCATTTACATGGTGGGAAGGTATCTGGGGTCTCATTATTTTCAAATGGAGATACCGGAACCCCCTGCCTGCAGAGCACAACAGCCACTGGTCAAGGAGCATGTTAATGAGGACCTTGTACATATCTACTTACTAAGACAGGAACAGGGTTGCCAACTTAAAGTAAATTTACAAACAGTTTGTAAAATCGGTACTTTTTGCATCTGTCCTTGAATGTCTATTACAGACATGTAGACTGCATGCCCATAACTGACATTCATGGACAGATGCAACAAGTATGGATCTTACAAACTGTTTGTAAATTTACTGAAAGTTGGCAACCCTGCACAGGAACAAGGTGCTTTGCCAGGGGGAGAGGAGGGTCTCAAAATTCAGGGCATCTCTCAGTCACACTATATAAAGAATTTTGAAATTTAATGTGCCCTTTAACCCTTTAAGCCTTATTCAAACTGCTGCTCCTGACTAAATGGAATTTACTTTTTAAAATGTTTGTTTTTTCTTTGGTATATTTTCTCCAGGGCAGTGGCCAGCCCTATGCCATGTGTTTGACAATCCCTTGCTTCTAGAAAATAAATGACTATTACTGTTTTTTAAGATTAAGCTCCCATTGACTTCAGAGAGATTTTGATGCCTAAACTTCAGTAACGGTTGGTAAACCCACCCTGAACTGGTTTGCTCATCTTTAAATATCACCTAGAAAAAGTTCTGTTGTAAATGCAGCAAGAAACAATTAGTAGGAATGAGCTCATGTTTTTGGCCTGGACACAAGTTGAAATTTGACACCCAAATGAGGGCATCATATAGATGTTAATGAGGGACCCCACACAAAAACAGCCTGGGGCTCCCCCTAAAAATACACACCAGACCATTATCCCTGATGATAGTCTGATATGAATGTCAAGGAAGACCCCAATGCAAAAATAGGGCAGGGGTCCACACCAAAAATCAATACCAGACTCTGAGCATGCAGCTTGGCAGCCCAGGAAAGAGGAGGGATGAATATGCAAAGTTACATAAAACCTTGCCTAGGGGACCCCCTTGGCAAAGCACCTTGTTCCCATGTTGACGAGGACAAAGGCCTCTTCACTACAACCCTGGTCAAGTGATTGTGCGGTGTGTGGTTCGGGGCTGGACACCCATTTTGAAAATAATGGGGTCCCAAAATAGCAACCTTTGAGAGAAATTGTAATAACTTGAAAATAATACTCAAAGTCTAAAAACGAAATGGATGCCAGTATAAATTTTGGTTAATTCGGTACTTTTACAGAGACAGTTTGTAAACCCTCACCTTGTTAACTGCTTAAAGAGGAATTTCAGTCTGCTCACATCATTTGTAATAAAAACATCTTTGCCATTCTGCAACTTCCCGACAACCACTTTGCATATTATTTTATATATACTGTGATTCTGTACTTGCCAAATAGGCTGCAGAAATCTCCCTCCACTAAGTCTGGCTGCAACCATTTTAACTTTGGGCAGCTGAAGCTGCTGCCTGTTAACTTCCTAGATTTACACAGACACAGAGGCACACCTCCAGCTCTGCAGCTCTCATTGACCCTCGTATGACTCATCCACCTCCCGTCCTGGCAAACTCTCATGAGAGTGTGAGAGAGAAAGCTGTGCATGATGTCATAAGCCTAGGCTAATGACCAAAGACGTGGGCTGTATAAGGTATTTACTGGCAGAAAGAAAAAGTATTACTATCCAAAGATAAAACAACAAGGGCAGAAGATTTTATAGATGAAAAGTTTAAAAAATTACTGAAGGTCCACTTTAAGGACAAGCCTCCATCATTATACTGTGGCAGGTTGGCTCTCCTGCACGAATCACCATAGGTGTACATCAGCTGCTTTAAAAGCGATAGGGGGCACGTGCGCCCGAGGTGCGACGCCGGAGTATCGCAAAAAATTACCTGGTCATTAAGCGAATAAACAACCCATTCAGTTTGCAATAGAAATTAAAGGCAAAAGATCTATGTATACAGATATAAAAAATACATTCTAAATACCCTTTTTTATAAATGATCTGTTCTCAGCTGCATAAGAGCTGGGGGGAGGAAAAGCAACATCACACTGAGCTATATATATATATTGTGTTTTGTTTCTAGATGTGGCACCCAGGCCTACAAAAAATCTATATCTATAATCAAACTCTAGTTGAACAGTGTAAAATGACAAAATAAGCTCTTGGAATTGTTCATGAAAAGTAGCCTTTAGGCATATTTGGTACCAACTCCACCTCCTCACCAAAATCTGTTTGTTACGTAGGACCTCACTATTAGTCATAGGACTTTGTTAGGTATATATACCATAGGTAGCTAGCTACTGTAACATTCAAAATGTAATCAAAGACTTTGACAGATCAAAAATAAATCCACCCCAGGCCAAACAGAGAACACAATTAGTGGAGATGCTGGGGAGCCAAATGGAGTAATACATTGCTAGGTAGCTAATTGAGAATAGAGCCTCCTGGATTCTGTAACTGAAGTGAATTAAAACTCCCAATGTAGAAATAATACAACATTTTTAAAGTCATACACAAAAAAAAGGAAAACATTTCAAAGAGGAAACAACAAATATCTTTACATTTTTTTTCCATTTTTTATTTAAGAAAGGGTAACATCACATACATCAAACACTGAAATGTTGTACAAATTATAAACAGCTGAAAGAAAATGTCTCAATTCTCATGGGTAAGACAATTTATGAAATTGAGTGGTACAAAAGCCACTAGTGATTGGCCAAATGACCCCCTGTGGTGCCTTCACACCATAACCCTATAAAGGTACTCTTGATGAAAGCAAGAATTGGCCTTGCTGTCAAAAATTGCTGTCAAAAATTGCAATGATATGAACCTGTCAAACAGTTGTGAAAAAAATGCTCTTTGGGTGTCAGTGGTGCCTTCCCACCGTAACCCTATAGAGGTACTCTTGATGAAAACAACAGAAGCCTCAAAACAATGTTTTCCACCAGACTGTAACCTACCAGAATTGGGAAAGGCATCACATAAATTTCTCTTTAAGTTGTCCTCAAGAGATTTTATCTTCTGCTCCCTCTGTGAGGATTGGCTAAGTTCCAAGACTTTCCCCTGGTAACAGTGGTCAAGGAGTGTTGCCAACCAATAGTGATCCTTCTCCTTGGTGCCACGTATTCTCTGGTCCTTTCTCTGGTCATTTGAAGGATGGGGGAGCGCCTATGCCATGAAAGTTTGCGGAGGCATGAGAAGCAGACTCCTGTGGGTCACTGAGGGTTACAGTGTATGTAACTGCCTCCTCCCAGCCACTTACTACTCCCAAGGGTTCTGGGGATTGAAAAAACATCTGTTAAGGGTTGACATATGTCTTGCTTTACTTCAATGCCTCCCAAGCTACCAGAATCCTCCTGCTCACTCTCTTCTTGTGTATTCTGTGGCATAGGAAGAATGGTGTCTGAAAAAATCATGCCTTGAGAGGAAAGGAACTTCTCCTCTTCCTCCCGCTGCTCTGCCTTGTGTGCCCTATCCTTAATAAAACACAGAGTCTGCTCCAGCAGGAACACAACAGGAATTGTGTCAGTGATGTATGCATTGTCACAGCTCACTATCCTTGTGGTCTTTTCAAATAGTGACAGTACAGTGCATGCATCCTTTATCAGCAGCCATTGGCATGGGGAAAAAAAGCTGAGCCAGCCTGAGCCTGTCGGTGTGCCATACTCACACAGGTACTCATTGATGGCCCTCTGCTGCATGTGCAGCCACTGCAGCATTGCCAAGTCAAGTTCCACCTGGTGGGCATGTGACAAATCAGGTGGTTTGCGGGCATGTGTAATTCTCACTGAATTTCAGACAACCATGCACTGGCTGTGTATAGACTCTTCTGGCCTGCCTTAGCAGATTTTCCAAGCCTGGGTACCTATTTAAAAAATGCTGCACCACCAAATTGAGGACAGACAGGAGGTCTGTGCCATTATCGCACGCCATGATTTCTGGCTCCAGCTGGTATATACCGTGTTTCCCCGAAAATAAGCCCGGGTCTTATATTAATTATGCCAACAAAATACACAGTAGGGCTTATTTTCAGGGTAGGTCTTACCATGTAATGTGCTGTCTTCTCTCCCCCTCCCTGCCTGTCAGGAATCCCCAGTGTGAACTGAGTTAAAATGCTTGTACAATCCTATAATCCACTCTATTACAGTAATATATAATGTACAATGTGTGCGTTTCTGTAATATAATTGTGCCAAATACATTTGTTATAGCACTGCTCTGCACTTCTGTTACCTGCCGGAGCTCTCTTTCCCGCAATTTTATTACAGAAACTCACACATTGTACATTATAAACTACTGTAATATAGTGGATTATAGAATTTTAAAAGCATTTTTAAACTAGGGCTTATTTTTGGGGTAGGGCTTATATTGCAGCCCTCCTGGAAAATAACGCTAGGTCTTATTTTCAGGGTAGGTCTTATTTTTGGGGAAACAGGGTAGTAACACACTGAAATATACTGCATTAAACATGGAATAACACAGTAAAATATACTGCGTTAAACATGCATTAAAGCACAGAAATATACTGCTATAAACAGGCAGTAACACAGTGAATTATACTGATATATAATGTGTTAAACATACAGTAACTCACTGATATATACTGCATTAAACGTACAGTAACACACTGAAATATACTGCATTAAACATGCATTAACACACTGATACTGCAGGAAATCTGCCCTGATAAATTAAACTGACACTATGGTCAAAAATGTATGCTCACAAAAACTGACACTAAAGTAAAAATGAATGGTCACACTACACTTACACGGAACTATCACAAGATTCACACTAAACTGATATTCTACAGTGACAATAGAATCACAATAGCACACTATAGCACACTAATTGACTAATAGCACTGAACAGAGCCCCGTTCTTTCCCTCGCTATGCCAATATCACACTGCAAATGGCCGCTATGGAGACTAAGAGCAATGAGCCATGATTGGATAGAATCATCATTGCTTTCTCCAATAATGACTCTGACAGTGCTCTGTGCCCTGATTGGGCAAAGCTTTTATTGCTTCAGCCAATCAGGGCTTCCAATGAACTGTGCAGCGGCACAGTGCATTGTGGTCATTCGGCACGCCAAACAAACAGTCGAACGCCCTGATATTTCAGGTGTTCGTCGAATGAGCGAACAGCCAATGTTCAGCCCAAACTCATGCTTGGGTTGAAACATTCGCCCAACTCTAAAAGCCACTATAAGTTATCTTAGGTGACACAAAGCGATTGCAACCTTAGGTAGATGAAACCGTACTATAGATGCAACAATGCTATTTGTCTTTTTAAACAGAAGCAAGGGGATCTTCACTGAGGAGGGTTCCCTAGAATAAGGCTAGATTCACACCTATGCATTTTTAGTGCATTTTGCATTTGGCAGATTTGCACTACAGAACCTGTTCCATAGGAAACCATATTAAATGGATTGTAGTGCAAATCTGTAAAATGCAAAAAGCACTAAAAATGCATAGGTGTGAATCCAGAGTCAGAGGGAGTAAATGAGTGTGTAAAGGTGAAAGGTAGGTCTATAATGAGAGCTCATCCTTCCCTTCGGAGGGAATCATCTTCAATGTGGGAAGTTGAAGAAATAGAAAAGAGGGGAAAAAAGGGTGGGGGGTTGTACGGAAAGGGCCTTTTAATTAAACACACTTGTACTTCTTCCCACTGCTTTTAAAATATGTACATTAAATAATTTTTTATTGTTTTTTTTTTTCTCTTCTCTTGTAGCTAGTTGTTTTGTGATGGTCTACTACATCTTTTATATGTATGGGATTTTTTTTTTTTACAAGTTCTAAAAGAAACTAAAACTAACTAACTAATTGTCTTAATGGGATGCACTTTATCCAAATGCATAAATAACAGACATTTTAACCTTTTTACACCCATGAGTTTGTATAAGCACTGACTTTATGTTCAAGAATCCTAAATGGACACAGTGGGGTATTTCAAATATGAAAGCAAAGAAATAAACATTCAGCTTCATTTGGGTTTATTCAGTAGGGCACAGTAATGATGCAAAGTAAAGTTATCTGTACCAAGAAACCATAATGAATTCATACTGACTGGAATCAGGGTAATTACATTTGATTGGCTGCCATAAGTTACTGAATTTTACACATCATCTCTGCTTTATTAAAATAATATCCCAGCTCAGCCTAAAGAATGAGAACCACACGTTTGCAGCAGCTTGATCTTTCATATACAGTAGTGCTGCTGTTGTGTTTGATTGAAAATGCATTTTAATGGATGCACATTGTATTGTATTTTGGTAAATAGCTTATGAAAACAAGATACTTCCCTAAAAATTCCTGATGATTTCAGACCAATGTGTAGTTTTCATTACTCACAGAACATTTTCTCTTACATTTCTTTGGAGTGAAAATCTAACTTTACAAATAAACGTCCCATAGATGTTACAATGATTTTAGCAACATTCCTTGCCAATGTTTCCTACTTCCATTATTAAGATGTCAGGTATTTTTGTTTTATATTGCTGAACTCATAAAAGAACTGCCAAGAGAAAACTTCTGCATTAGCTGTAAACACATGTTCAATTATAATTATTCTGCCAAGCTTAGTTGAGCATTCATATGAGTCCCTGCCCTCAGGAGCTTACAATCTAGCTTACAATCTAATGTACCTTCCACAAGCATACATACAGTAGGATGCCAATTAACTTAGCAGTATGTTTTTGACTTGTGGGAAAAAAATAAAGCACCTGGGGGAAACCCATATAAACATGTGGAGAGTATATAAAATTCATGCAAAAGGCTCATTCATAATTCTAGTGCTGCAAAGTACAAGAGCTCTATAGTAACTGCTATGGTGGTAATGCAATGACAATGTAGTTTTTATTTGAATGTCTATTGATCTTATTGACTGAAAGTCCACCTATGCTACCAGCAAGGGTGAACAGGGCAACAGAGTATATATTTCCCTCTTTGACAAATTACTGATAACATATTAGTGTGGGAGAAAAAGATGGTATGTGCCAATATCAGTGAAAGGAATGGATCTCATGTCTCTATAGTAGGGGTGCAAAATTAAATCTGAATTCCGGTTTATTACTAAATACATAATATATGCCCCCCATTGTAAATTGGGGTCCTTCTGAGCAATTTCACATGACAGGAGGGTGTTAATTAAAATACCTTTTTTGTAGATTGAACACTCTGCAGCGATTTCTCAAAGCTCCAGAGTTGGGCTGGAAAATGCTATTCGGTGATCCATCAATACCGATGAAGATCTATTCATAATAAACCTTTCCATTGTAAGGATTAAAAAAAAAAAACTTTGCAGCTTTGCAGCTGTGTTTGTTTACTGAAAAGCATACTGCTTATGACTTTCATGTAGAAATGTCACTTCTACATTCTGTGCACACCCTGTGCACACCCTGTTCTATGTGTGTGCTTTTACCTTCCCAGTTCCTGGACTCACTTTACTCCCTTGAAACTGGAACAGAGCCATAGGGTGTTCAGGATGGCTTAGCAGGAGAAAATCGAGCAACTTCAATCCCCCCCTCAATTACTTCAGTCTAAGGTGAAGTATGAAGTCAAGTATAAGCACTTCTGGGACACTCTGCCCCAACAGTCCTGTATTTCATGGGATTGTCCCTCAATGTTAGGGAAAGCTTAAGAACCGGTAGGCCCCATGATAATCCTGTTAAGTCCCAATTACAGTGGTCCTGAAGGCAGAAGGCATTTTCTCCTTAATTTATTCTCTGCACTCCCCTATATACTTACCTGAGTCCAATCTCGATCCAGTGTTGAACACAAGATCAGCGGCTCACTCTCCCCCTTGTCATTAGCTCAGATACAGCAGCTGGAGCCATTAGCTCCTGCTACTAATAATCATAGTCAGTAACGAAGGAGCATGCATGTGTAGTGCCTGGCTACTTTCATGGCAGGTGCTATTGTAAATTTAGAAGGGGGGTCAGAGAGTTAATTAACTCTAACCATGTTAATTTGGTTAAATTTAAGGCCTCTGTTCCAGCTCTGGCTGTGCTGTGTGCCTATCCTTCTGTCTGTAGGGGGCAGCAGTAAATTCAGGGTCGTGTGGATACTTCTCCTCTGCAGCCAATCAGGAGGGTTGATCGCCAAGCTGTGCATGCTGGGGAGGGGTATTTAAGGGGAAGACGCTATTGGCGCCTTCCGCCTGGATAGTCGTCCTACCACCCCTGTGTGTGACCCTCCTGGCCAGGGTGTGTGTGTGTGTTGCTGTGTTCCTGGCTTCGGGACCACGTTGGTCATTAAGCATTAATCTTCCTAGTAGGCTCAGTAAGCAGACTGAGTCTACGATCCTGCAAGTGGTCCTGTGCTGTCCGTCCAAAGTGGAGGAAGCCGGTCGATGAGGAGCCTGTCTGAGGGATACCGAGCACGAGGCTGGTGTCGTAGGAGAGGCCTATCCGCTCATCGAAGGACATTTCGTACCTTAGAGTCTGGACGGTGGTCGCCTGTCAGTTATTGCTGCAATTGAAGCTTTTTGAAGGAGAACCGGGTGCCGAATCCAGTTGAGGGGGATTTTGGACCAAAGTCATCTCCACCTTTAGGAGGGTCTGTGGCAGAGACTTTAACCTAAAGTTCCGAGTGACACTCTGGCTGCTGGGCTGGTGAGAGAGGCATATCCAGATGCACTGTACCCACTCTGGCTACAGTGGTGAAGAGATTTATCATTGGGAGCAGGACTGTTTCCACGCCAGTTAACCCTAAATCCACCATTTCTCAATTTTTCTATCCCTTCCTACTATTTTCAGTTTTTACCCGGCTGGGTAATAAAAGCACAGAAAAGACACCTGTCGCGTGGACATTGACTTTATTACAGCTCTCATCCAGTACCCTAGACAGCGAGAAGACGAGAGGTAACATGCCACCCAAATCAAACCATAAGCTCCTTCGGGGTAGTGCAACATATGAGTGCCCTCATAGCAAGTGACTTGCTATGGGGACACTCGGTGGGGGGAGCCAAGGGGACCAAAGAAGAGGAGGATCACGGCTGCTCTGTGCAAAACCATTGCACAGAGCAGGTAGATATGAAATGTTTGTTATTTTACTCTACCTATGTGATGTCACTGTACTGGGGAAATTCAATCACTCATTTTCCTTGGTCCATACAGGGCCTTTTAATGTGGACAGTGTCGGATGGAAGAGGGATGGTTGACAGTTATGGTTACCAAACAATCAATTTTAGATGTACCAAAATTCAATGACTTGTACCATAATTCATAAATGTGACACCTATCATGTACATCAATTTTGTAACCAAATGTATAAAACAATAAAGATGTGAAACCAATAAATGTATATTAAAGTGACACTAAAGGTTCCTGTTTAAAAAAAAAAAAAAAATAACAAACATGTTATACTTATCTCCACTGTCCAGCTTGTTTGCACACAGTGGCCCTGATCCTGGTCTTCTGGGGTCCGTCAGCGGCTGTCTCGGCTCCTCCCACCAAGAACTAACCTCCTTCATGGAAGCTCTCTCCCATGGGGGTGAGTTCTTGCGGGTGCGCTCCCGTGATACAGCCAGTGGCTATAGCCGCCCACTGTATCACTTGGCCCCGCCCCCCGGCCGTCATTGGATGTGATTGACAGCCAATGGCTGCGCTGCTATCAATCCATCCAATCTAACCAATCAACGGCCAGACTGAGTGGAGAAGAGGACATCGGAGGCAAGCGCAGCAGGTGAACAGGCTCAGGTAAGTAAAATAAGGGGGCCGTCATTGCCAGGTTTTTTCACCTTTCTGGCGCTTTTCGTAAGGCAAAAGCACTTCAAAACCTCCTCAGTTTGAAAGCACCGTAACATATGTCAAAATCTACACATACTTGGGTGTTCCTGTAGAAGAAGTGAGGACAATGGGGATAAATGTTCCAGAGACAACTGTGTAAGACACAAATTGTCCCTAACTTTGGGTTATTTTTCTTTTATTTCCTGTTGTGTCTCCAGAACAGAAAGTAAATATGAATCTCCCAGCAAAACAGACAGCGAAAAAAAAAAAAGATAATAGAGGTTTTAACCCTTTGCTACTCTATCTAAACTAAACAAATTTTGTTGTTGGGGCTTTATACCAACTTTAAATTGTGTTTATGGTCAATTTGAAAAAAAGAAATAAAAATGTCACGTTTCAATTATTGCTAGCATACTCCTATTAATCGGAATGATCTTAAAGCTTGTAAATTTACTTTGTGAAGATCTCTACATATTTACCACCTTGAATTCTATGACACGTATTCACTATGAACTGTGAGTAGGCAGTGCTGTGTAACACATTTCACAGAGCCTGCCTTGTGAACTATAAAGATGATTGGGGAGGAATTTTTAGGAGGTGGAGTCAATACAGAAGTCACTGTTTGCAGGAAGCAAGGTACCATGGCATATGTAGTCCTAAGCATTTAAATGTGAAACACAAAAGAAAAGCTGTAAAGCATGCAGGGAATCCAGGATGTTGTCGAAAGAACTCACAACATAATAGTTTTTTTTAAGTAAGCTTATATTGGATTGTCAAAAATAACTATTGTTTGCATTATTGTTACAATAATATTTTCATAAAATGAAAGTACAGTATATGTTGTTATAGATAGAATAGAACTTCTTTACTCTATTGGTATTTGAGGGGGGGGGAGTGGAGGCTGTTAATAAAGTTATGTGTATGGTTGTTAGCAGATTGTATAACGCTACATGTATATATTCAGGTGAAACATTTTTTAAAGTATGGATCTGTTTAACCCCTTGTCTACCTAGGTACGTTTATAAACATCTCGGTATTCAACAGGTCAAAACAAATTCATGGCTGCTGCTGCTGCTATGAGCTTGGTAATGTTTTTTTCACTCAGCGATAGGCTTTCATGTAAAAGTGATCTGAATGGCTGTAGAGCTACCCTCATTTTTACAATACCAAAAAGACTCCCCCTACCCTCCACTTTGATGCCACAAGCCATTGCAAATAGGTTCTAAATTAGGCAGTATATGTCTGTAGTATAGTCAGTGAAGCAGTAAATTAAGCATGATCTATGCTTGAATAGCTTCAGTAGAAGGCACGGGAGACATGGAGGGCCTAATAGATTCCTAATGTCCCCATTAAAAGGACCTGTCACCTGCCTAATGTTAGTTTCCTTGTGGTAGCAATAAAGGTAAATAAAAAAAATAAAAAAATGCTTTAAAAATTTTAATTGTACTAAAAAATTCAATTAAAGCAACCATATTCCTCCTGTGAAAAATGTGTTACTGCGCCAACCTTATTATTGTGAGGCCTCGTACACACGACCGAGGAACTCGTCGGAAAAGACACATTGTTTTCCTCGACGAGTTCCTTGTTAGGAATAGCAATGAGAAGAGGAAGATGGACAGCCGCACTCCGGAAAAACTTTTTTAAAAGAAAGTTGTCTTTATTTTCAAGCTGGAACATGTACAGTCACCGCAACCACAAAACAGGACAGCCGACGCGTTTCGCACTTAACTAGTGCTTAGTCATGGCTCAGTTTTTCCGGAGAGCGGCTGTCCATCTTCCTCTTCTCATTGCTAATGCTACTTGCATCGCCAGCACCTTGGTAATCCGACCGTCCCTGATCATCTACAAGACTCACCTGGAGCGGTGAAAATCTTTCCGAGTTCCTTGTTAGGCTTGTCAAGGAACTCGACAAGCTTGCTTTGCGTACACACGGTCAAGACAAAATCTCCTCGTTCTCAACACATACAATGGCAGGGGAAGTTCGATTCCACTGTCACAACCCTTGGGGCTGCTTTTGCTAATTTCATGTTGCAGTGTTTTAAGTAATAGTTTGGTAAAAGACGATTTGCACTTTTCAGTCTGTTACAGCGTGAAAAATGTGTTATCTCCATTACAAACGCTACTTTTACCGAAGGTACGCTCCCGTCTCATACTTTATTCTGAGCATGCGCGGGTTTATTAGCATACTATCAGGAATCAAGTACTCACCGAGACCGAACTGCCGAGGGTGGTTCACCTTTACGACCAAGCGCGCCCGCCCACTGAGTTTTGGAACAGGTGGCGGAAGCACGAGGCGGTACCGGTGCCAGTGGAGAAGCGTTGACCGGTGACGGTTGTAGATGACAGGTGCTTCTGGGTGACTGCAGACGGAAACAGGAACAAACGATACTGAAGCCGGATAACCGGTACTGAAAGAGTCCAAGAAACAAACTGGAAAGTCCGGGGTGCAAGCCAAGGTTCGGGGAGCAGAGAAGACAGCAGATCCGGGTCACAAGCCAAGAGGTTCAAGGGCAGGAGAAACAACAACAGAGTCCAGGTCACAAGCCGAGGTCGGGGTCAGAAGAGTTCAATAGAGTGGTGAAGCAATCCGAAGTCAGGTTCCAGGTGAGAGGTGAGTCGGACGGAATTCCAACAGGAAATGGTTTCCAGAGACACAGGTTCAGGAAGTAGCTGACGATAAACCAGCAATCTGTCTACTGACAGGAGCTGGTTTAAATAGGGCAGTCACGCTGGTGATTGGCCCCGAGAGGTCACATGAGTATGCGCACACGCCTAAAGTGCCCAGTTAGCCGCCGGGAAGCCAATCTACTACGCTGGTGTGTTAAAGGAGGAAGTACAGCGCTTTGGCCCTGACAGTGCCCCCCCCCAAGGGGCGGACTCCGGACGCCTAAACTGGCCATCAACTCCGGATGCTCCTGGTGAAAAACACGAATTAGCCGAGGGGCATGCACATTTCTTGAAGGTTCCCATGAGTTGTCTTCTGGAGGGTAGCCCCTCCATTTGATCAGGTATTGGAGTTGTCTCCCCTTTTTTCTACAGCTCAAAATGGCCTCGACCTCAAACTCCTCTTCTCCATCAATCTCCACTGGTGGTGCAGGAAGAGCTGCCCTTTCCTGAAAAGGGTCGGGGATGGTAGGTTTTAGGAGGGAGGCATGAAAAACCGGGTGGATTCTATAAGAGTTGGGTAATGAAAGTTCAAAAGCTACTTCGTTGATCTTGCGTTTGATTCTAAACGGGCCAATGAATCTCGGACCTAGCTTCCGGGCAGGAACTGGCAACTTCAAATTAGCCGCGGAGAGCCAGACCTCTTCCCCAATTTCAAAAGAGGGACAGTCCTTCCTTCCCTTATCATAGAATTTCTTATAATCCTCTTGGGCTTGCTGCATTACATCCCTGAGTTTCCGAAAGTTAGACTGTAAGGTGGTTATACGTTCCTGGGCAGCTGGGACAGGTATCTCCGGGAGAGGGTCTGGCAGGAAGGCCGGGTGAAAACCACAATTAGCCCAAAAGGGTGTTTGGTTGGTGGTAGTGTGAACAGAATTATTGTAGGCAAACTCCGCGGTGGGCAATAGAGATGACCAATCATCTTGGGAGGCAGAACAAAAACATCTGAGGTATTGTTCAAGAGTTTGGTTCGTCCTTTCCGTTTGCCCGTTGCTTTGCGGGTGGTAGGCCGATGACAAACAGGTTTTGACTTCCAGGGATCTGAAAAGCTCTCTCCAAAATTTAGAGGTAAATTGGACCCCTCTGTCTGAGACAATGGTTTTTGGGACCCCGTGAAGCCTAACGATTTCTTTGAAGAAAATTTTCGCCGTTTCGGCAGCAGAAGGGGTTCCAACCATGGGTAGAAAATGTGCCATTTTAGACAGGCGATCCACGACTACCAGGATTGTCGTGAAGCCCTCCGATGGAGGTAAATCTACGATGAAATCTAGAGCAATATCAGCCCACGGACGTTCTGGAACTGGCAGAGGCTTAAGTAACCCCCAGGTCTTGGTTTTAGGACCCTTGTTGCGTTGACAGATTGCACATGAAGAAATGTAAGTTTTACAGTCTTGTTTCCATTTTGGCCACCAAAAATAACGGGAAAGTAGTTCAGAGGTCTTCCTTGCCCCAAAATGACCGGCTAACTTACGGTCGTGGAAGGTGCTCAGAACTGATTGCCTGATCTCGGTGGGAACGTAGATCCTGTCTTGAAGCCAAAATAAGCCATCGCGCTCCTTTAGTGACGATGATACTGGGTCCGAGATTTGTCTGGATGCAATTTTGATGGAATTTAACAGATCAGTTTCAGAAACCAAGAGAAAATTCCGGGAAGGCAGGATGGTACTTGGTTCCGCTGTGCAAGGAGTCTCTGGGAACATCCTGGAAAGTGCGTCCGCCTTTCCATTTTTCGAACCAGGCCTATAAGTAATATGGAAATTAAATCGTAAAAAAAAAAGAGCCCATCGAGCTTGTCTAGGTCTCAAACGTTTTGCGGAGCGCAAGTACTCGAGATTTTTATGGTCCGTAAAAATTATAATCGGGTGAATTGCTCCTTCTAACAAGTACCTCCACTCCTCGAGGGCAAATTTGATAGCGAGGAGTTCTCTGTCCCCTACGTCATAATTCTTCTCTGGAGTTGTTAGTTTCCTGGAGGCAAAGGCCACGGGATGGAGTAGGGACTTTAACCCTTGCCTTTGTGAAAGAATGGCTCCTAGGGCTGTCTCAGAGGCATCCACTTCCCAAAGTAAAGGGCAACTTTGGATCAGGGTGCCGTAAGACAGGTGCTGAAGAAAAAATCTTTTTTAGTTTCTCAAAAGCTTCCTGAGCCTCCTTCGACCAGTGAAAATGGCTGCCTTGGTGGGTAAGTTTGGTGATAGGAATCACGATGGCAGAAAACCCGACGATAAATCGCCGGTAGAAATTGGCGAAGCCAATAAACCGCTGCACTGCCTTTTTATCCACTGGTGTCGGCCAGTCTAAGATGGCTTTGATCTTCTGGGGATCCATGGCGACCCCGCCGGTGGAGATGACAAAACCTAGAAACTGTATCGTCGTTCTTTCAAATTCGCATTTTTCGGCTTTCAAAAATAATTTGTGTTTCCTGAGGATAGTAAGAACTTTCTTGACGTGGTGCCTATGAAGCTCAAGAGAAGGGGAAAAAATGAGAATGTCGTCCAGGTATACAACTAAAAAATCGTCCAAATACTCACGAAAGATATCATTGACCAGATGTTGAAAGGTGGCCGGGGCATTGCAGAGCCCGAATGACATGACGAGAAATTCAAAATGACCGAACCGTGACCTGAAGGCGGTCTTCCATTCATCCCCGACTCGGATTCTAACAAGATTGTAGGCACCCCTCAGATCCAATTTGGAAAACACCTGGGCATCTCGAAATCTCTGAAAAAGCTCTGGTATGAGAGGCAACGGGTACCTATTTTTGATGGTGATCCGGTTAAGTTCTCTGTAGTCGATACAGGGTCGTAACGAGCCGTCTTTCTTTTGAACGAAAAAGATACCTGCCCCCGCTGGAGAAGAAGAAGGTCGGATAAAGTTCTTTTGTAAGTTTTCGTCGATGTATTCCTTAAGAGCCGCAAGCTCGGTTTCAGATAACGGGAAGATGCGGCCGAAAGGTATTTCAGAGCCAGGTAAGAGATCAATCGGGCAATCATAAGGCCGATGGGGAGGGAGAGAGTCAGCCTGCTGTTTATCAAAAACGTCTTTAAATTCATGGTAAACAGAGGGGACGTGAGGTGGAAGTTCAGGTGAGGTTACCACAGTTGAACAGGTGGCTACCGTGGGTGCGCAGCAGTTTTGGGCACAAAAGGAAGATGTAAAGTTGACCTCTTTCTTCAGCCAATCGATGCAAGGTTGATGTGTTTGCAACCAGGGAAGTCCTAAAATAATAGGAAAAAGCGGTGAAGGAATGAGATCTAGTCGTAGAAATTCCTGATGACCTGAATCGGTAATGGCTAGAAGAGGCACAGTTTCCTGTGAGACTAGTCCCGATTTAGGAAGAGAGCCATCGGCCAAATGTATTTGCAGGCGTTGATCCTTATTGCGAAGGGGTATGTGGAGTTTAAGGGCTAAATTGGAGTCCAGAAAATTACTGCATGCACCTGAATCAAGGATGGCCGGGAGGCGGATGGTCTTTTCCGGTAGCTGTAAAGAGACGAAGAGTACAAGATGAGTTTGAGAACTATTTGAGACATGAAGGTTGAAAACGGGTTGAATCGGGAACTTACTCGGTCTTATGGGGCAGGTGCGAAGAAAATGACCGGTGGCACCGCAATACAGACACAAGTTATTCTGGCGTCTACGCAGTCTTTCCTCACTGGTGAGAGGGGTTCGAACCAGTCCGAGCTGCATGGGTTCCGGGTCTGGAAGACTGCTGTGTTGAGGAGCCACAGGAGGGGATGCAGCTGGAACTACCCTGGGTGGAACCCAAGCAGGGCGTGAAGTCTGGAAGCGCTCAGTGCGTCGTTCTCGTAAACGTCGGTCCAGCTGGGTGGCGGACTGGATCAAGGCCTCTAACGAAGCGGGAGCCTCGGTTCTTGCCAACTCATCCTTGAGAGTTTCTGAGAGTCCCTGGCGGAATTGGTATTTTAGTGCTGCGTCATTCCAGCCGGTGTCAGCTGACCATTTGCGGAATTCCGCGGTATAATCCTCTACCGGACGCCTCCCCTGGGTTAGATTATGGAGGACGGTCTCAGCAGAAGCCATACGCTGCGGGTCATCATATAACTGAGCCATATGATCAAAGAAAGAGTCCAGTGAATCTAGGATCGGACTTCGTTTTTCCATTAGGCTGTGCGCCCAAGCCTGGGGTTCTTCGGACAAGAGGGAAATAACAAATCCAACTTTCACGGCCTCGGAGAAAAAAGTTCTAGGCTGGAGGTCTAAGTATAAAGTACACGCGTTTTTGAACGCCCGGTATTTTCGGCGTTCGCCAGAAAAACGCTCCGGAGGAGGGACCTGAGGTTCCGGGTGGATCAATCCGACAGCTGAACTGGGAATGGACTGTGATGAGGAAGTCCCGACAGCAGATGCAGCAGGTGGGGGTGCTACCCCAGGAGACCCAGTTAACTGTTGTAGACGGCCATCTACTTGGACATATCCCTCCTGAAGTTTCTGCACCGCCTCGGTAAGCGCGGACACCTGCTGGCAAAGTGTCTCGAAAGGTGAACGCACCCTGTCGGTCTCGGACATTTTTTGTTTTCGGCTGGTTTATACTATCAGGAATCAAGTACTCACCGAGACCGAACTGCCGAGGGTGGTTCACCTTTACGACCAAGCGCGCCCGCCCACTGAGTTTTGGAACAGGTGGCGGAAGCACGAGGCGGTACCGGTGCCAGTGGAGAAGCGTTGACCGGTGACGGTTGTAGATGACAGGTGCTTCTGGGTGACTGCAGACGGAAACAGGAACAAACGATACTGAAGCCGGATAACCGGTACTGAAAGAGTCCAAGAAACAAACTGGAAAGTCCGGGGTGCAAGCCAAGGTTCGGGGAGCAGAGAAGACAGCAGATCCGGGTCACAAGCCAAGAGGTTCAAGGGCAGGAGAAACAACAACAGAGTCCAGGTCACAAGCCGAGGTCGGGGTCAGAAGAGTTCAATAGAGTGGTGAAGCAATCCGAAGTCAGGTTCCAGGTGAGAGGTGAGTCGGACGGAATTCCAACAGGAAATGGTTTCCAGAGACACAGGTTCAGGAAGTAGCTGACGATAAACCAGCAATCTGTCTACTGACAGGAGCTGGTTTAAATAGGGCAGTCACGCTGGTGATTGGCCCCAAGAGGTCACATGCGTATGCGCACACGCCTAAAGTGCCCAGTTAGCCGCCGGGAAGCCAATCTACTACGCTGGTGTGTTAAAGGAGGAAGTACAGCGCTTTGGCCCTGACACATACACACGATCGCGTTTCTCGACGAAAACGAGCCCGACGAGGAACACGACGAGGAAATTGGGACTCCCGTCGAGGAAAAAGAGAACTTTTTCCTCGTCAAGTTCCTCGACAGTTTCCTCGATGAAAAATGTACACATGACCGGTTTCCTCTGCAAAAAAGCTCTCCCACCAAGTTTCTTGATGGATTCTGTCGAGGAAAACGGTTGTGTGTACGAGGCCTAATAGTGAACCCAATATAGTTATTGTACATGCTGTGTGCACAGGGAAATGATAATATCAATAATACCATGTATCAAATACCTGTGAGGTTAAATAAAAAAATGCCATATGCCAAATGCCCGTGTGGTTAAAAATAAATTAAATTGTGTCTATACAGAAAGTCCAGTAATAATGAAAAATCCAATAATGTAAAGAAAGTCCAATATTGTAGTGCACCTTGTTGTACAGATAAGTGACTACTGTTGCACCAAAACGTGCCACCGTCACCAACTTCTAAAGTGGGCACTCACCAGAGCTAGGTCTAAAGTACGCCTATAGTTTAATCTCAGGTAAGTCTCTCCTCTCCTCGCAGACAATGCGCAATCCGCCTCCTCCAATACACTCCAAACAATCCTCTCATAAGTTTCCTGGTTTCCACTATTTCTTATAAGACAAGGCACTAATCATAGCGTAGTATGTCCAAACTATTTTATTATAAAATAAATAAAAATATATAAGGTCTCACTCACAAGGTTTGGTGTCCCCAGACCGCCACCAAGTCCTTCCAGCAGTGCCGAGCGAAAGACGCTCACCAGTGTGTGGATTCTTTTGGCCGGCATGCATTCCACGTCTCAGTAACCGTGCGGTTCATGGGAGGAGGTGACTTATGACGTGTGATGTCCAACGTATTACCCAGAAGCCTTTACGTGTTTCGCAATCCACCGTGCGTCGTCAGGAAGCTACAGACGCCATGTTGGTTTAGGTATTTATACCTTTACATGATTTTTGTTCAGCCAATGATATCTTCCTGGAACCGGAAACACCTATACCGCCATTATTATTGGCCGCCCTTCCCCCTATTCTTTTTGGTGATTTACCAATTTGCACTCAGCATAGGATGTTGTGCCTCATTAGCAATTCCCTGTGACCATTCCACTATTATTGTATATGTTACCATACCTGTCTTTTTCCTCCTGTACATATGTATGTAAACAGTTACTCTGCCACAGATGTGAAGTATTATTGAGAATGTCAGAGTGAAAGGGAGAGCAATGATTCTATTGCCAAAATTCATGGTTAAAGGATAAGTTCACCTTTCATAACATATTACACCCATATTCGGAGTGTAACATGTAACATGTTATGAATGCACTGGCCCCCGCACCTCCCGCTCCCCAGCTGTGACAGCTAGTGTGGATCTTCTCCACCCGCCAGCTGTAAAAAATAAACAAGACTGTGTGGGGCTCCGCCCACCTGGTTTTGTCACTCATTTACAGCGCTCTGTAAAAGAAAAACTACTCGGTCCGGCAGCATTTGCGGCCTGTCATCTTGTAGTTTTCAGTGAACTACCACGGCTATGTGAGTATCGTGGTAGTTCATTAATTCTTCCTATAAGTAAGAATCGGCTTCCTCATACGAGGTACAAGCAAGCCTATACACTGACAGGTCTGCAAGAGACCTGCATGGCATTAGCGATCTGCTGATTGCTGGTGCAATGCAATACAGGCTCTTGCAACAAAAAATAATAAATACTCTATTTTTTATCTGCAGAAAAAATTTCATTTATTATTTTTTCTGAAAATGTGAACTTTTCCTTTAACTCTAACTTGATAACATGAAAGGCTTTTAAAGTGTTGCATATGATCAATATTAAATACCTTCGTTTTTAACCAATTTACAGGCACATGCATTTTTAAGTCTTAACATGTTTGGTATCAGTTTAATAAATGCAACCCCATCCTTTTTATTTTGTTAAAAAATGGGTATTATATTGTTTTTGTGTGTACTAAAATTCATTTTAGCGTATCTTTGCTAAATAAAATTTTTCTGATAAACAGTTGCAAAACATATATATAATTGTTTGCATATTTTAACGTGTGCAAAAAAATTCAAGAATTCCCTGGGTAGACAAGTGGTTAATTTGTGTTCACGTTTGTTTGTTATTAGTTGTGAACAAAGCTGGGATTAAAGATGAATATAAAGCAATTACACAAACCGTTATGGTGGTTATGCAGAAATGTATTTTAATGGTGTTCGAGACATCAGATTTGCAATATTCTAATTTTAAACAAAATACATGACTTCCATCACTTATAATGAAGTTAGTTGAAAGCAAGTGTTTTGATTGTGCTAGTTTTGCTTTAGGTTATTTGAGCTGGTGTTTGCATTTATTAAGCTTTGGTGTTGTTATTGTCAATTTATACCACCAGTTGTGACACCTTTACTGTTTACATAATCACTTGATAGTTAGCTAATTAGGAAATAACATAGGAAACAGAAAATGAGCTCAGACAAGGCATTAGTATTTGTTTCCATAAAAATTATAATTTACAATGTTCAAGGATTGTATTTGTGTATAAAATAGGAGCAACTTTTGTAAACATTAGCCAAACAAGCCAACCTTTTTTTCAGTTCTGAGTAGAGTAAGAGAGGGTTAACACCCTAGGCATGTCTTTATTGCTGCCTCCCAGGGACAGAAAGTGATGTAAAAGCCAGCATTTTACAGTTGTGACCATAACAGGAGGTAAAGGAAAATTTTCCCATAGTGGAAACCTGTTATGATCATAGCTGTTCAACTATTTTGCTAGCAGGACTGTATGACTCATTGAAGAGAACCTGCCACCTAAAAATGATCATATAACAGACTTTTTGTCCCCTATGTGATGGGGTAAAAAAAGTTCAGTAGAAAAAAAAAATATTTTTTAATATTTGCAAAAAAATAAAACACCCAAGCACATAAAGTCCATCCAAAAAAGTTTTGAGGCCCTGCACCTCCACATATGTACATGTATGAACATATACGCATGCGTCAGGGGTGCCTACACATTGAAACATAGATTGCATTGTTACATATTGCTGCACATGCCAGAGTGAGAGAAATAATTCTAGCACCAGACCTCATCCGTAACGCTAAACTGATGACCTATAGGGCGCTTTTGAAGCATCGCCTAAAAAATGTAGGGTACTAAAGTTTGTTGCCATTTCACAGGCACATACAAATTTAAGGTTTGACATGTTGGATATTGATTTACTTGGTGCAACCTCACCATTTATATTTTTCCAAAAATGTGGGTAGTTTATTGCGTTTGTTTGCCCTAAAATTCACTTTAATTTTGTGTGTTCTAATCCTTTGCAGTGATATTGTGTGGCATAAAACATTGGAACTACCACTATTTTATTCTTAAGGGTGTTTTCTTTCAGAAAATATATAATATATAATGTTTTTTTTGTAATCTTCAGGGCTTTTTTTTTTAAACTTGTGTGTGTAGCACACTCTAGTGTGTGCTAGAAGTGGGAGTAGTAAAATTATAGTTTAGCTCAGGACTAAGCCTGAGCTATGGCATCTGGGTCAGGGTTTACTAAGGTTTAGGGCTGGGTGACTCATACTGTGCATCCCCCTGGTCTAGAAGGTTGAAGAATCTTCTAAAATTAGAGGGTGGTGGTTACATATTTATGGAGCCTCAGTCAATCTACAGAGGAAAGCTGGCAGGGGGCTGAGACCACTCCATAAATAGACATGAGCTATGCCAGCAGGGCAGTCAGGTGGAAGATTGAGATACAGTGTTGAGGAGGCTGTCAGTGGCCCTCAGGGGTGCCCCCTAGCCTAAGGGAGATGTCCTGCCTTAGGCCCGAGGCACGGATGCTGGAAGGATCCTGCTAAAACACACAGGAGGAGTCTTTCCCGGAGGCACGGGAGCAAGAGAGAGGACAAAGTGAGTAGGCAACACTGTGGGGACTAACAAAGGGTGAGGGGGAATAAAATATCCCCAAAGTGACACAGACGTCCGTATTTATATAAAAATGTATTAATATACTTTTAAAGAAAATTATTATAGATTTAAGAACTTAAATTTTGCGTTATTTTTTTACATAGTTTTATCACATTTTTACAGGCTAATACTGAGCCAGAGGAAGATTGTTTTTGTAAATGAAGGCACACAAAAATAAAACATTGCCAGTTTTTCTTCATTTACAGAACAATCTCCCTTGTAAAGGTACAAATTAGGCTAAGTTCACACGGGCATTAAAAGCAGATGTTTGAGAGGAGTTAAAAACATTCCTCAAACGCCTATGCACAAGATACAGTAGACAGCACACAGTGCTGTTCACATTATCAAAACATGAAGCGTTAGCATCGCGTCACTGCAAAATTGAAGCCTCGTGACAAGGCTTTCAATGCCCCATTCAAAATATATGGTAAGGCTTTGCAAATACTCTGGCATGCAGTTGCGGTGCGGTTGCAGGGTGTTAAGATTACTTCATTTACTGTAATGAAATAGGCATTTGTGGAGTGGTTTTAACGTACCCTAACACTCATCAAACGCTTCAAAACTCCCATAGGGGAGTCAAGTGTGAACAAGCCCTTATTCCTGAATCCTGAGCAAAGGGCATTGTTTTCTTTTAACTTACTGGCCAGTGCAACGTTCCCATTCTTGTTATTTTGTACATAACTAAAATATTGACTACCTACTGTATACCATGAGGTAAATATTGAATGTTTTTATTTTAATGCATTCTTCCAAAATTTCCATTCATATGAGAACAAAAAGTTATCACAGAAGTGTATAGTATCAAAACTTTCAGGTATACAAGAAGCATAGGACAATGCAGAAAGTATAAACGGGTATCACAAATAATAATTTAAATTGCAGAATAATGGTGGGTTTTCTATTTCTGGGCAATGCATTTAACGTTCCCATACCCTTTGTTCAAAATAGACTTCCATGGGAGCTTGTTATTAATTTATTATCAATTATTGTCCCCTAGTTGTATGATTCAAAAATGACTTTATATTTGATGGAACGTATTAAAGACAAATAGAAGAGGGAAACTAAGGTTAGGAAAAGGAGAGAAATTAAGAGAAAAAGCATCTAGGCAAGGTTAAGAGCAGGAGAAATAGAGACAGTAAAAATGAAGCACCAGGTGGGAGGATGCCTAGAACCCATTTTTTTTATATTGTAATGCAAATAAATTATCTAAATTTTCTATTCATCTTATTTTTTTTATTTTTTTTAAGCACACATATTTAATACATTTGTGTTATTTACTGCAAATTAGATATTTTATACAAACATTACATGTAATAATTGTTACTGAATTGACCATTTATTACAGGTACTTATATAGCGCCATCAATCTATGCAGCGCTTTACACATATATTGAACATTCACATCAGTCCATGCCCTCATGAGCTTACAATTTAAGGTACCTAACTCACATTATACATGCACATACTAGGGCCAATTTAGACCGGAGCCAATAAGCCAACCACTGAAACTCCTAGCTATATTGCTTAGAGCATAAAAGAGGGTTTGGGGGATAGTGGTGGGATCGATAAAGGAAAAATTGTCACTGTATGCGGATGATGCCATACTCTATCTGACAGATGCCTCATCATCCTGTCAAACAGCATTGACCCTATTTAATCAATTTGGCCACTATGCAGGCATATGCATTAAATCTGTACTGTTCCCGAGCCCCCCACTCACGCCTCTTTGCAGAGCTCCGTTAATTCGGTGTTGCCCCTGTACAGACTCACATATGAAAGCAGACAATGCCGGGGGAAATTTGATAAGGTATGGTCCACTTGGATAGATGCTTGTGGCTAATCTTTTAGGTCCCTCTCTTGTGCACTGACGGATGGGCCGTTCTGTGCTATCCCCCCTCCCCTTTTCCCCTCCCTTCCATCCCCCATGCCCCCCCCCCATACCCCCCAAGGGAATGTGAAGCGACACAATGATAATGGATAGAAATGCTTACTAAAGATAGGTAGGGATTTGACACACCTGGGCTAGATGATGCAAGATGGGGGAAAACACTTCATTTAGAAAATGTATTTATTGTTGCCTCGGACCTGTATGCGGCTGTACTCGAGTTGATTGTATTGTAATGCTGAATTGTCTAAATAAACCTTTTAAAAAAAGATGTGCAGAGATATCAATCAATAGCAGATGAGTGTGGAGGTGGGTGGGTCATTTGTCACATATCCAGCCTCTCTGTGCCATGTGTGCACACTGTGCCTTGTAGTTGTAAAAAAAGAGCACAGACAGATCTAGCCCAAAAACATATAGGGGGAGATTTGCTAAAGCTAGTTTACACAGAATCTGGTGCAGCTCTGCATAGTAACCAATCAGCTTCTAACTTCAGCTTGTTCAAGTAAGCTTTGACCATAAAATGATTGGTTAATATGCACAGCTGTGCCAGATTCTGTGTGCACTTGGTATGTCTTACACGCTGCAAGACGTATGACACAGAGCAGGACTGGTTTCCTGGCTAATTTCTATTACAAAGGGCCCATTGTCTGTTTTTTTCCCAAATCCCCTTAAAGGAAAGCCATATGATCAAACTGTGCCAGGCCACGACCTCTGACAACTTTTTTGGGGCCCATTTGAAAGTTCTTCATCACTATATATACCTGTTTACCATTGCTGAGTCCTATAAGGAAAACCTTTCAAGCTCTCATCTATGGACAAGGCCCCTCAGTAGGCTGTTGTACATCCTTGTGGGAGCTGGCTCCCTGCTCCTCTTTCTCTTTCTTCATCCTTCCCTTACCTCTTTCCTTCCTTTCACCTCCCTCTCCTTTCTCCCCTTGTTTCCCATATGGTGCACTTTTCTATGGATTGGATGCCTTGTGTTCCTTGAATACTCTTCTAGCCATGTACCAATAGGATCTCCTGAAGAAACTACTGGCGTGTAGTGATCCATTGGTGCTAATACTGTGATTCTGGTAGTTTGGCCTCCAGTCAGAGGGGATCTTCTTGGACTACATCGATATCATTCTATGGGCCAATTACGCGGTTTTCCATGTTCAGCCTCCTCGTACATACGTATGGGACAGTTTACAAACAATGTACTCTTTTATAATTTTAATGTGATTCCATTGTTTTTATATTATTGTATAATGTGAGACCATTTTCTTTCCTATTGGGAATATAGTGGCAACCTTAAAAGTCAGTTTCTCAGATTTTTTTATTTTTTTTTGCTTAGATTTTGTGTGCACCATTTTTTGTAAATCTTCCCAAAGTAAAGTATATAAAATCAGTGTAATTTATCAAATAAAATAAAAAGATGCGCTCACAAAACGAATGTAGAAAGGAGGGCATATGATCCTATTACACAAAGGCCACTGATCCACTTAGTCCTCACGAATGCACAAATGATCTAGAAAGAATCTGTTCAGGCTGCTCAAAAGACCATGCTACAGATCACTGGGGAAATGCTGACTTATGCAGTAGGGGATTCCGTCACCTGCTGGATGTGGATCCGCCCACCATCATTAGATGGTGTGTGCTGAAAGAATGAATGCATTTCTGGGGGGATTCCTCTTTCATCAGCCTACCTTAGGAATGACCATGACCGTATTTAAGGCTAGCTGTGCTGCACCATCAGGAAGGGCAACCCAGTAGTGAGCAGCTGTACAGTGGCCCTATTGTATGTTCTTGCTGTTAGAATCTGTTTTTTAAACATGTAAAAGCAATACATAATTAAAGCAAAAACAGTACACCTCTATGGGATTATCAAAATTATCTTATGGAAAGTATATAGCAAACAATATATAAACATTTTAAAGTTAAATGAAGTACTGGTAAATAGTGATGGGCAAACGGTTCAGCCCAAGCATGAGTTTGGGCCAAACATTGGGCACTTTCGGAAACTCTGTGACTCTTGTGATGCGCCTATGCAGTACGGGGGGGGGGGGCGTATCACTCTCATTACCTGTAAGCATTGTCTCCATATGAGTATACAGCTGCTTTAGATCCAATTAAACATTAAAACGATCTCCAAAACCTGAATATGTGTTTTGAAAATGGTGTGGGGTCCACGATACAAAGAATTTACCTCTGGGTGGCATCAATATTGAAAAGCATACCAAGCTGTGGGGTTGATTTACTAAAAATGTAAAGTACAACATTTGGTGCAGCTGTGCACGGCAGCCAATCAGCTTCTAAGATCAAAACTCTACAGTTTTAGTAAACCAACCCCTGTGTCTCATTAGTAAAGATAGTTTGTTTCCTTTGTTGTTTATAATAATAGTTTTTAACCCTTTTTATGCACATTTGCAAAGTCAGAAATGATACAGACTGTTGGCAAATGGCAAATCTGTTTTAGTACTCCTCAAAGA
This sequence comes from Rana temporaria, assembly GCF_905171775.1. Classification (NCBI taxonomy): domain Eukaryota; kingdom Metazoa; phylum Chordata; class Amphibia; order Anura; family Ranidae; genus Rana; species Rana temporaria. Next base: position 171,307,359 of record NC_053489.1, read on the forward strand.
GCCCAAATACCTTGTTTTACCGATTTTCCCATGCACAGAGTAAATCCGATTTAAGCCTTGCCTTTCACAATCATATTCATATAAAGTATTGCATACTTTGCAATCACTTTTTTTATTATTACTTTTTTGCCTTTTTATTCAAAGGGTCACAAGACTGTTACCAGACAGCTTCTGCATCTGCTGACATGGGTCTGTAGGAAAGGAAAAGGTACAGTATATCAGCACTGCCTGTGATGCTACTGCATACTGAGGAATTGTGAGTCCCATGCTTCCCTGTGGTATTTTCTACTAAATGGTAAAGGTGTGGGAGGTGTCTGCAGGACTGAAGAGTAGGGATGAGCTGAACACCCCCCTGTTCGGTTCGCACCAGAACCTGCGAACACACCAAATGTTTGTGTGAACTTTAGAACCCCATTAAAGTCTATGGGACTCGAACGTTTAAAATCTAAAGTGTGGATTTTAAAGGCTAATATGCAAGTTATTGTCCTAAAAAGTGTTTGGGGACCTGGGTCTTGCCCCAGGGGATGCAAAGAAAGTTTTAAAAACTGATGTTTTTTCGGGAGCAGTGAATTTAATAATGCTTAAAGTGAAACAATAAAAGTGAAATATTCCTTTAAATTTCGTACCTTGGGGGTGTAAAGTATGCATGTGAAATAGCACACTTTCCCGTACTTAGAACTGTCCCTGCACAAAGTGTCATTTCTGAAGGAAAAAAAGTCATTTAAAAATGACTCACGGCTATAATGAATTGTCGGCTCCCGGCAATTCAGAGAGAATTCATTCATAAAAAAAAAAAAAAAGCGTGGGGGTCCCCCCAAATTCAATTACCAGGCCCTTCAGGTCTGGTATGGATATTAAGGGGAACCCCACCGTCAATTTAAAAACAAGAGCCTCATCCCCACAACCCTGGTCGGGGGTCCTCCCCCCTATGTGAATTAGTAATGGGGTACATTGTACCCCTACCATTTCACAAAGGAAGTATAAATAATTGTAAAAAAACACATACCGTGGAAAAAAGTCATTTATTAAAAAGAAAAAAAAATCCAGCGGTGGTAATCCACTCTCGGTCCCTGCTCCAATGTTGTCGGTATCCAGCGATGGGTGATCTCCTCTCCACCGGTGTCCTGCGATGAGAAGATCCATCCAGGTCCGGAAACAAGAGCGCAGAATCGCCGGCCGCCTATCTCCACCAGAGACAGCCCGGCGAATGACAGGGCTGGAGCTAGGGACATGTCTTATATAGGTAGGGCGGGGCCACCCGTCATGTGAACCCGCCCCCTCTGATGCAAGGGGGAGGCCTGGGCTCCCCCTTGCCCAGGCCTCTAGCTGGGCATTCGCCGGGCTGTCACTAGCTCCAGCCGCATCATTCGTCGGGCTTTCTCCAGTGGAGACAGGAAGCCGGCGATGCTGAGCTCTGGATCCCGGACCTGGATGGATCTTCTCATCCCTCTACCCCGGCAGAGAGGAGATCACCCGTTGCTGGATACCGACAACGTTGGAGCGGGGACCGAGGGCGGATTACCCCTGCTGTATTTTTATTTTTTTATTTTTATAAATGACTTTTTTCCACGGTGTGTGTGTGTTTTTTTCCAATTGTTTACACTTCCTTTGTGAAATGGTAGGGGTACAATGTACCCCATTACCAATTCACATAGGGGGGGCAGGATCTGGGGGTCCCCTTTGTTAAAGGGGTCTTCCAGATTCTGATAAGCCCCCTGCCCACAGAACCCCACAACCACCGGCCAGGGTTGTGGGGATGAGGCCCTTGTCCCCATCAACATGGGGAAATCCTCCCCATGTTGGGGGCATATGGCCTGGTACGGTTCAGGGGGGGCGCTCTCTCGTCCCCCCTCTTTTCTGCGGCCGGCCAGGTTACGTGCTCGGATAAGGGGTCTGGTGTGGATTTTTGGGGGAACTCCACGCCATTTTTTTTTAAATTTGGGGTGGAGTTCCCCTTAAAATCCACACCAGACCTGAAGGGACTGGAATGGATATTTGGGGGGAACCCCATGTAATTTTTTTTAAATTGATGACGGGGTTCCCCTTAATATCCATACCAGACCTGAAGGGCCTGGTAATTGAATTTGGGGGAACCCTCACACTTTTTTTTTTTTATGAATGAATTCTCTCTGAATTGCTGGGAGCCGACAATTCATTATAGCCGCGAGTCATTTTTAAATTACTTTTTTTCCTTCAGAAATTACACTTTGTGCAGAGACAGTTCTAAGTACGGGAAACATGCGCTATTTCACAGGCATACTTTACACCCCCCCCAGGTATGAAATTTAAAGGAATATTTCACTTTTATTGTTTCACTTTAAGCATTATTAAATTCACTGCTCCCTAAAAAACTGCCATTTTTAAAACTTTTTTTTGCATTGATACATGTCCCCTGGTGCAGGACCCGGGTCCTCAAACACTTTTTAGGACAATAACTTGCATATTAGCCTTTAAAATTAGCACTTTAGATTTCTCCCATAGACTTTAACAGGGTTTTCCGCGGCTTTTCGAATTTGCCGCGAACACCCCCAATTGTTCGTTGTTCGCCGAACAGGCGAACAGGCAATGTTCGAGTCGAACATGAGTTTGACTAGAAATCGAAGCTCATCCCTACTGAAGAGCAGCATCATGTACACTGCATACAGGAAGACTAGAGACATGATGTCCTATATTACCACTGAGGAAGCATGCACAGCACCGCTACCAGAGGCCCGTTACATAGCACTTTGACTGGCAGGATGTTCAGGTGAAATTTTTGGGAAAGAAACTGAAAACATTATTCAATCTATAGGTACAAGTACATGATGCAAAACATAAATTGATTTTATTTAGGGTGTAAATACCCTTTAAGACACTGTTCATATGTAGTATTTTTTAAGATTAAACATTGGCTGCATAGTAAGAGTAGTACATTCCAATACAGACACAGACAAATTAAAATGATTAACACTTGGCTTGTGATCTTTATTTTTGTTTACACATTACTCTATAATATGCATTTTAAAACAGGAGAAAAGGAAAAAAAATCTTGTTTCTTCTGTGCTGGCACTTTAAGGACTCAAGAAATAGGATAGGTAGTCAGGAAGTTAAAACATGTAATTTATGCTCCTTGAAAGCCCAAAGGGGCTTCTTGGATTTTGGATCCCTCTATGTGACTAGGCTGTGAAATAATCTCACACATTAGGTATCCTCATACTCAGGGGGCATGGCAGAATGTGTTTTGGGGTGTCATTGAAGTATGTCTATGCTGTGTGTGATAAATAACTTGATAAAGTGACAACTGAATTAATTGATTAATTTCTTAATTTTCCAAAAGAATTGTGGCAAAATATGACAACTTCAAAAAACACATAATGCCTCTTATTAAATAGCTTGCACTACCTTCTTTCCAAAAAATAGGTCTTTTAGGGGGATGTGTACTATCCTGACATGTCAGAGCACCAAGAAATGACATTGGCAGAACATCAACACTGTATCAACACTCTATAACGTTCACGTTGGGTTATTTTTAATGGAAAAATGTAGCAAAACATATTTTTACCACATTTTTGAAGAAAAATTATTGTTTACGAAATTTTTTTTGGTATCCTAATTCATTTAAAATGTCATTGTTTACGAAATGTAACAACAGAAACTTTTCAGAATTTCTGGTCTTTTTTTTATATATATATATATATATATATATATATATATATTTATATATATATATATATATATATATATATATATATATATATATATATATATATATATATATATATATATATATATATATATATATATATATATATATATATATATATATATATATATATATATATATATATATATATATATATATATATATATATATATATATATATATATATATATATATATATATATATATATATATATATTTATATATATATATATATATATATATTTATATATATGTAGATATGTAAAATAAAAACTCAGTGGTGATTAAATACTACAAATTCTATCTGTCTCAATTTTTTTTTACACATTTTATTTGGGCACAGCATTGCATGACTAAGTAATTGTCAAAGTGTGACAGGGCTGAAAATGGCCTGGACAGGAAGGGGGGTAAAACAGGCTGGTCTTGAAGTGGGTAAAGTATGGTTCATTTCCCTGAAACTTCTAAATCTTAAAAAAACACTGAAGTTTTATAACCTTAATGATTTATTTTATGTCTACGTGAAAAGGCAAAGTTCAGCAAAATCATTCCTGGCTAAAGTCTCATGAAAGTTGCCCTTCTCTTGACACTGGCATTAATTGCGTTACATGCTCCAAGTAAACATGCTGGAAAAGGGCACCTTAAATTAAGTCGTAATGTAAAGTATTCCTATCAAAATGACATTTATTTTTTAACCAAAGTGTTTTTGCTTCCAGCTATTTTTAATACAGAAAGAACAAGCTCAGAGACAGGCGGGTAAAATAAGGAAGCTGGTTCTGCAGGTAGAAGATACGTCTCCTGCCACAGCTTACGTTTGCTGTGATGATGGAGACCGATGTTCTTTTTCCATTGACAGATTTACTTTACCAAAAAACAAATGTGCCAACAGTTCCTTTTAGTCTTTTTAAAACCACTTCTATCTGTTATTTCTTTCCCTCTCAGCTATTCAATAGAAAGGACTGTCTTGTCTATTCAATATAAATGTACTATAAGTGGTAAAACCCTGAATAAAAATCAGCTTTCAATGTTCTGTCGTTTTTAAAGCAGAACTTCAGCCTTAACTTTAGGCTACATTCAGATAGCCAAATATCAGTGACCTGTTACATGCAGATAGAGCTTCTGATGAACACTGGACCTTGGACACAGTCAGTGTTGGAGTTTCTGCAGCATTTTGAATATGCACAAACTGGCTGAAGCTAACGGGCCAATTTATATGTGGTCATGGCACAGAGTGTTGCTGTACCCAAATGTAGCATTCAGCGTCCTGTGATTGCAGTAAACTAATGCTGCTATACAGCTGTTTGAATGTAGCCTTAGCCTAGGTTCACATTAGTGCTGCTGCATAATCATGTGTTTTTCAGTTCACTTTTATAGTGCATTTTTACATGTGTTTTCATATATTTCTTTTTAGGAAGAGGAGAGTGTGTTAACCACTTAAGGCCTGGAAGGATATACCCACTTCCTGACCAGGCCATTTTTTGCCATACGGCACTGAGTCGCTCTAACTGACAATTGAGGAAAATTTATGTATTTTTGATCACCTCTGCATTTTTTTTTTTTTGCGCTATAAACATAAAAAAGAGCGAAATTTTGGGAAAAAAATAAACAATATTTTTGAATATTTGCTGTAGCATATATTAAAAAAATACATATAAAAAAACTAATTTATTCATTCGTTTAGGCCGATATATATTCTTCGACATATTCTTGGTAAAAAAAAAAATGCAATAGTCGTATATATTGATTGGTTTGCACAAAAGTTATCATGTCTACAAACTATGGGATAGATTTAGGGACTTTCATTTTTTTAATTGTTTTTACTGGTAATGGCGGTGATCAGCGATTTTTAGCGGGACTGTGACATTGGGGCAGACAAATCTGACCCCAAATTACACTTTTTGGGGACCAGTGACATTATCACATTGATCAGTGCTACAGTGCCTTGCAAAATTATTTACCCCCCTTGGCTTTTTTCAGGTTTTGTTGCCTCACAACCTGGAATTAACATGGATTGTTTGAGTATTTGCATCATTTAATTTACAGAACATGCCCACAACTTTGAAGATGTTTTTTTTGTTATTGTGAAGCAAACAACAAATAGGACAAAATAACAGAAAAAGTCCATGTGCATAACTATTCACCCCCCTAAAGCCAATACTTTGTAGAGCCAGCTTTTGTGGCTATCACAGCTCCAAGTCGCTTTGGATAAGTCTCTATGAGCTTGCCACATCTTACCACTGGGATTTTTGCCCATTCCTCCTTGAAAACTGCTCCAGCTCCTTCAAGTTGGATTGCTTGCTCTTGTGAACAGCAATCTTTAAATCTGACCATTGATTTTCTATTGAATTGAGGTCTGGGCTTTGACTAGGCCATTCCAAGACATTTACATGTTTCCCCTTAAACCACTCAAGTGTTGCTTTAGCAGTGTGTTTGTGGTCATTGTCCTGCTCGAAGGTGAACCTCTGTCCTAGCCTCAAATCACACACAGATTGGTACAGGTTTTGCTCAAGAATATCCCTGTATTTAGCACCATCCATCTTTCCCTCAACTCAAACCAGTTTCCCGACTGCTGAAAAACATCCCCACAGCATGGTGCTGCCATCACCATGTTTCACTGTGGGGATGGTGTTCTTTGCATGATGTGATGTGTTGGGTTTGTGCCAGACATAGCGTTTTCTTTTATGGCCAAAAAGTAAATTTTTAGTCTCATCAGACCAGAGCACCTCCCTCCATACATTTTTCTGAGTCTCCCACATGCCTTTTCGCAAACTCAAAACATGCTATTTTGTTTTTTGCTGAAAGTAATGGCTTTCATCTGGCCAGTCTGCCATAAATCACAACTCTATGGAGCATACGGCTTATTGTTGTGCAGATACTCCAGTCTCTGCCGTGGAACTCTGCAGCTCCTCCAGGGTTACCTTGGCTCCCTGTGCTGCCTCTCTGATTAATTCCCTCCTTACCTGGTCTGTGAGTTTTGGTGTGTGGCCATCTCTTGGCAGGTTTGCTGTTGTGCCATGTTCTTTCCATTTGGTTATGACAGATTTGATGGTGCTTCTACGGATCATCAAAGATTTGGATATTTTTTTATAACCTAACCCTGACTTGTACTTCTCAAAAACATGTTCCCTTACTTGTTTGGAAAGTTCCTTGGTCTTCATGACAGTGTCTGGTTAGTGGTGCCTCTTGCTTAGGTGTTGCAGCCTCTGGGGCCTTTCAAAAAGGTGTGTATATATAGTGTTACCAATCATTCTGCCTTTGTACACCGCGATCACGGGTCTCTGACCGACATTAAGTCCCGCTATATCCCTTAAACGAGCAAACGTACAATGACGGCGGGTGTTCGGGAAGCGGTAAACACAAAATCCTGCTAAAAATGCACCAAAAATGAATTACCATGCCTTTTTCATGTGCTGTTCATGATCTACACTTAAATTCTTAAAATGAACTATGCTGCACCAAAATAGGCATCTGCTCATTTTCAAAAATTTCACTGCATTTTTTTAAAATTCATTATTTAATTTTCAAAGAATCAGACATTATAATAGTAAATACAATGGAAAGAATACATGACAGCTCTCAATGAGCATTACATTGTAGTGCGTCAGTGCACTTTTTCTGCGTTATATTGCAGTGTCAGTGAGGTTTGTCTGTCTAGTGCAATGTTTTACACCGCATTACATACCATTTAGTGCTGTTTCCAGTGCTGTACAGCCCCTCTTTTTTTTGGTTGCTGTGTGTTATCTGTCAGCGGCAGTCCTCAAGTTAAAGTGCACCAAACACCACTTTCCATTGAATAAAGTGAATCCAATTAAACATTTCCCTGTCTCTATTACATTATAACATTTTGGTAATAACCCCCCTCCCCCCATCATGTCTGGGAGGCCAACAATGAGAAGCAGACGCTCTTGTGCCACTATGAGGGGGCCAACAGTGTGTGTGTGTCCACAGCTACACCTGCCATAGCTCAAGCATCATGCATGGAAGAGTCAGTTGATTTATTTGAACACAGCGTTAGCCACTTGCTCCTTGACAATGCACAGGCATTGTCAGGGCCGTCTTTACAACAGGGCAAATGGGGCAGCTGCTCAGGGCCCTGTCACTGTTGGGGGCCCAAAGCAACCCCCTTTAAGGTTTTTTTTAGGGGTCCGGAGGTCCCCAGGGCCCCAGATGGCAACTCCCCTTTTTTTTATTTATTTTTAAATAAACAAAAATATAATTTTTTAATATATTTTTTATTAAAGGGCAAAAAATTTTTTTTAGAGGTTTTTTTTATTAAAGGAACATTTCTTTTAGGGGTCCCCAGGGGCCCAGAGGCCCCCAGGGCCCCAGATGGCAACCCCCCTTTTTTTATTTATTTTTAAATAAAAAAAAATATTTGTTTAATATATTTTTATTTTATTTTTTATTAAAGGGCCAATTTTTTTTAGAGGTTTTTTTATTAAAGGGACAATTTTTTGTAGGGGTCCCCAGGGGCCCGGAGGCCCCCAGGGCCCCAGATGGCAACCCCCCTTTTCTTATTTATTTTTAAATAAAAAAATATATATTTTTTTAATATATTTTTATTTTATTTTTTATTAAAGGGCCAATTTTTTTTTTAGAGGTCTGGGGGTCCCCAGGGGCCCGGATGACAACCCCCCTTTTTTTTATAAATTTTTATTTTTTTTATATATTTCTTTATTTCTTTTATTTTATATATATATATATATATATATATATATATATATATATATATATATATATATATATAAAATATATTATTATTATTATTATTATTATTAAAGGACCTAGAGGTCCCCAGGGCCCCCGGATCTCAACCCCCCTTTTTTTTATACATTTTTTTCATATTATTTTATTTCTTTTTTTCTTTTTATTTCTTTTTATATATATATATATATATATATATATATATATATATATATATATATATATATATATATATATATATATATATATTTTTTTTTTTTTTTGTTAAAGGGCTCAGAGGTCCCCAGGGCCCCATGTGGCAAACACCCTTTTTTTTTATATAAATGTTTATTTTTTTATTTTTGTTAATATATATATATATTTTTTTTTATTAAAGGGCCCAGAGGTCCCCAGGGCCCTGGATGGCTACACCCCTTTTTATATATATTTTTCTTTCTTTCTTTCTTTCTTTTTTTGTAAAGAGCCCCCCGCTTCTTCTAAATTCGCGGCAGCCCCCCCTGCTTCTCAATTTCAGGCGGCAGCACCCTCCCCCCGGTTCTTTGCTCCAGGGGGCCCATGCCTGAAGCTGTGTAAGGGGCCCCATAATTCCTGGTGGTGGCCCTGCCGCCCGTTAAGCCCCTGTGCTGCCCACAAATCAGGCTGAAAATCATCAGCGGCACGCAGCCAGTGACAGTACTGCTTCCCTTCCCAGTGTTTTAAAATGTACAGCACCCCTGGCTTCCCTTTAGACGTGCACTTCTCCCTTCCTGCCACTGGGTGCTGCTTGTATATAAAAGTGAATTAGAATGTGATTTTATAACTTCGCCAGTTTGCTCTTCCCGAGGCTGACTTCTTCATGTCCTGCTCAAGGTATGTCACTGTTTGCTAATCTATATTGTAAATAGAAGTTTTCTGTAGAGTGTGCCCAAAGTCTTTATAATATTTGATGATTCACTGCAGGTCTGGTCAGTGTTTTAAAAAGTTCCTCTATTTTACACATGGCATGGAATGGGGTCACAGCACCGTCTGTCCATTCTGCTTTAGCACCATGGGACCCCATGCCATGCCATGTGTAAAATAGAGGAACTCTTTAAATCACAGACCAGACCTGCAGTCCAGGCTGAGTAAGGCCTCAGAGCACATGGCATTACTGTCTGTATTTAACTGCTTGATGGGCTTATTTTGGGCCTGGCTGGTTCACATGTATGTGTTTTGGCGGCCCACATTTGCGCAGGCACAGCAGCCCATTCATTTGAATGAGCCGCCATGCCTGCGTTTCCTGCAAAGAAAAGCGCATGCCTCATGTAATAGGCTGCGCACACGGCACGCCTATGCCCATCAAGCACTGAAATACAGCACTGTCTGTCCATTCTGCTGTCTGCTGTGACTGTGCTGTGATCTGCAGTTCCCGCACTGTCAAACTTGCTGCATTTTTAGACGTTTAGGTCACGCTTTTAAAAACACAGTGCGTTTGTGTGTGCAATAACTGCAGGTAAGTAGCATGGTGCAAAAGCAGAATGGATTTCAAGGCAACTGTATTTTTAAAATGCTGAATGCACCTTTTTTCTGCAGGAAACGAAGGCATGGCAGCCCATTCAAATCAATGGGCTGCTGTACCTGCACAAATGAGGGCCGCCAAAATACATACATGTGAACCAGCCAGGCCCAAAATAAGCTGGAGGGGGGCCCAAAAAAAATGTTTGCCCAGGGCCCAAACCATATTAAAGACGGCCCTGGGCATTGTGTCGAAAAATTATAAGCGCGCAATCCAAATATATTAATAATGTGAATAAAAAATTCTAAATCAATATGTGTCTATACACAAATAACAAATATTGTGAATAAAAATGTAAAAACAATGCGTCCACACATAAAGAAACCATATTTATGAATGAATAAACCATATAAAAGTCCAACAAGTGCTCCAAAATGTGCAAATTAATAAACGCAGCGTGCACCTGGTGCTCCTTTTTCATTTAAAATCAGCGCCGCTTACCAGAGCAGTTGAATCTCAAATTTTAGAGATCGTATGCACTCAAGCAAATGTCAGCCAACACGGATAATACACTCCTCGGGCTCCTCCAAACAATGCTCCTTTCCAGTGAGAGTGGGCTATTCAGTTACAGGATCTCTCGTAGGAACAGACCATCTATCTCCAGGTTGTCTCAGACACATAGGATAATGGAAGGAAGAGGCTTCATGGTGTAGCACACAGAAAAGTTATTTTATATTTATATGACATTTATAATGTTAATTATATAATGTTTAGTAGCATACTTAGTATCTTACAAATATTTTTGGGAGATTAGAAACTTTAGAAAAAATATTTTGAATCAAATGACACAGCACAGGATGAGCCTTAAATGGCTCATCCGGTGTCTCTCCTGCTTAATGAGTATTTAGTGCGTGGTGACGTCTTGGAAGAGCCTTCTGTCCCAGTCGATGCCTTTTACGGGGAAACTCGTCGGATGAAGCAGCATTCTTTGACGTCACCACGCTTCAGCCTGGATAAATCCGCGGCTGGGCTGTGTTATTACTGTGGTTTTCACAGTTTTCTTAAATGTAAATGCTACAATTTTTTTTATAAATATACGTTGTTGAGTACTACACAATGAAGCCTCTTCCTTCCATTATCCCATGTGTCTCAGGCCGCATACACACGGTCGGTCAAAACCGATGAAAACAGACTGAAGGACCGTTTCATCGGTCCAAACCGATCGTGTGTGGGCCCCATCGGTCAGTTATCCTTCGGTCAAAAAAAAGAGAACTTGCTTTAAAATTTAACCGATGGACTGATAACCGATAGGTCAAAACCGATGGTTAGTATGCAAAAGCATCGGTTAAAAACCCGCGCATGCTCAGAATCAAGTCGACGCATGCTTGGAAGAATTGAACTTCGTTTTTTTCAGCACGTCGTTATGTTTTACGTCACCGCGTTCTGACACGATCGTTTTTTTAACTGATGGTGTGTAGGCACATCAGACCATCAGTCAGCTTGAAGGACTGTTCTCATCGGATGTACTATCACGTGGAATGCAATGTTGCAGCATCATTGGGCCAGGCAGTCAGCCACAAGGTCCACCTTACTGCTGACAGGTGGTCCAGCGAGCATGATCAGGGACACTATATTTCATTCACAGCACACTAGGTAACTCTGCTTGCAACTAGGAAGGATGCAGGACAGGGCTCAGTGCTAAAGCTTGCTTTGCTGCCACATTTCTATACAGCTGATGGTGACAATCCCATGCCTTCCTCTGCTGAATTGTCCTATGAACCACCAGTACCCCTAAGCATTCAAGGGGCTAATCAACTAGCCAGGCTACAAGATGCCATGCAGTGCTTCAGCTGGCCTGTATAGGGGACCAGAGTCATGCCAGAGCAGAGATTCTTTCAGCTATGCAGGGGCAGGCCCAGAGGTGGTTCACGCCATGCCAGCTTGAGCCAGGAATGGTGGTGTGTGATAATGGCACTAACCTCCTGTCTGCCCTTTGACAGGGAAAGTTAACACATGTGCCATGCCTGGCAAATGTCCTCAATATGGTGGTGCAGCAATTCTTAAACAGATATCCAGGGTTAAAAGATCTTCTAAAGCAGGCCAGTAGAGCCTGTAGCCATTTCAAGTGGTCATACAGAGCCAGTGTTCGGTTTTCTGAAATTCACCTGGCCAAACCAACTTATTTGTGACATACCCACTAGGTGGAACTCAACTTTGGCAATGTTGTAGTGGCTGCACAGGCAGCAGAGGATTCTCAATGAGTACCTGTGTAAGAATTGCACAATGACAGGCTCAGGGCAGCTCTGCTTTTTTTCCCACACCAATGGCTGCTGATAAAGGATGCATGCACTGAACTGTCACAATTTGCGTAGGTGACAAGGATGGTGAGCCGTGACAATGAATGCATCAGTGACATATGTATCCTTCTTGTGTTCCTGCTGGAGTAGTCTCTGCATGGCATTATGGACAGGGCACTCGAGGCAGAGCAGCATAAATATCAGGAGGACTTCCATTCCTCTCAAGGCTCATTATTGGTTGGCGACCCTCCTTGAACACTGTTACAAGGGGAAAGTCTCGGAACTCATACCATCCCCACAGAGGAAACAAAGGGTGAAATATCTTCAGGACACCTTAAAGGGGAGTTTAAATAACGCCTTTCTGCTAGGTTTCAGCCTCATGGAAAAGCTAGTTTTGAGCCTTCTGTTGGTCAAAGGAGGAGCGGTGGAGAAGGGGGCTGCCTCTGTAATGCCTTTCAATTATTTTTTAGTCCTCAGCAACCAGGGCTGTCAGCTTTCACATCTCATTGGCATCATATGGTGGGGAATTTTCTAGGGGAGCGAAAACTGCAATGGAGAGCTTTCCAATTGACAAACCACTGGGTTACTGAGTCATGAGAATAGACCACTAGCCAGAACTTGTCCAGTATGCAATTGAGCTGTTGGGCTGCGCTGCATCTAGTGTGCCTTTTGAATGGGCATTCGGTGCTGCCGGAGGCTTTGAAACAGATAAAAGAGCGTGTCTGTCCACAGACTCCATTGACCGTGTGACATTTATTAAAATTAATCATTCCTGGATTAGAAGCAGCTATTAAGCCCCAAATGCCAAGTGTTTTTTGGATGTGGAATCTGTGCAAGAGTGTCTAGGCTGCCTAGCTTTGTGGGTGTTAATTTTAGTTTGAAGTTTGCGTCCAAACTTTCCAGTAATTGTCTTCCTTTTTCTTCATTTCCTAAATCTCCTCAGTCCTCACCTTCCAATGTACTATGGTTGGGAGGCTTGAGCTTTCCCATAATGCTGCAATACAAGCATTTGCAGCTGTTAATAGATGTTTAAGTAGGAAATTCTTACATTTCTTATTAGATAAAGGATTTCAGGAGGTAAGCAGCTGGGTTCTTGTTAAGAGGCACTCCTGTTAGGGCCTTGATCATATTTTCTACCTCATCCCAAAATGCATCCAGTTTCAAGCAGTTCCAGAAGATACGAAGGAGCATCCCTTCAGACTCCCCACAATGCCAACATGTGTTAGGTACCTGGTGAAACATATGGTGTAATTTTGTCAGGGTTCCATACCAGTGCGTGAGAATCTTATCGCTCCCCTCCTGGTATCTGTTGGCCAAAGAAGCTTTGTGAGAAAAAAGAAGGATTCTCTCATTTTGGACTTGTGAGAAAGAGGTATTGAGGTCTCGTTCCCAATGAGACAAAAGGGAGTTCTGGCGTATCTCCCAAGTCGATGATAACTGCGAAGAAATGAAATGATAAAAAAGGGTTGGCCATCCAGGAAAGTCTACTCAAAGGGAGTAGGCTGACGCAGTGTGTGATGATGAACTGGAAGGGATTTAACATGTGCATTCAATTGGGTACAACAGAGGAAATCAAGTGAGGATTGAAACAAAGCTGCAATGTAATTTCTCGACAAGAGTCTGGAATCAACAGAAAAATAAACAAGTCTATAACAATGTTGCTGTAGCAACTCATCAAATTGGGGGTCTCCCATGCCAGGGTAGAATGCCGCTGTACCAAATACCAGTATAAGAGGACTCAGATGGGGTGAGAGAGATATGTGGTAACCCGCAGAGTGCCACCTACTGTGGGGTGTTGCCAAACAGTCATCGGGTAGTATTGGGAGGGAATCCATGGAAGTCCTGCTAGGAGCAGGCTTATCATCATCAAGGTCAAGCCAAGGTTTGTGATTTTGCGCGACACTTCATTCCATGACACTAGTCCAGCCTTTTTTAACCAGGGTGCCCAGGTAGCGGGTACCCTGGGGTGCCTTCAGATATCTTCAGGCGTGCCTTAGCAAAATGCCTAAAAATTGCCACAAATTGTATACAAGCTGGTGGGTGGATGAAAACTGCCTTTTAATTACACAAAGCCACAGGTTTTCATTGTACACTAATACATCCTTCTAGCTGCCAACCTCCTAATGACCCATGACATGATCAGTTGATAAGGAGGATGTAAGTTGCCTGCATATCATCCTTGTTTGGCCCTCCCTTGCCTCTCTCCATCAGCTTTGGGTGTTGGAGAAGAACTGAGGAAGAAGAAAAATATTGGAATACTAGTCAGTACCCGTTTGCAAAAGTGTATTTACTTTGAAAGAATAAATCACCTCTAACATTGGGTGTCCTATGTGTATTGATGTTGCTGCATTATGTAAAACTATTAGAATTTGTTCACATTTTAGAATGGGGCACCTCAAGATTGTCCTCTTGGCATGCGCACAGGGTATTCCGGGTGTGAAATACTGCAAGAGTGTATAGCGCTTTTAAATTGAGCAGATCACCAGGCTTGTAAGAGCAGCTCAGGGCTTTGAACTGTCATCTAATATCACTGCTTGCAGAGACCAACTGTCAAAACTCTGCACTAATGTCGGGTATGGGCAGGGCGGAACAGCTATAATGCACCAGCAAGCGGGTTAGGGGCTGGGCGGGCCGCTTCGTGTATGTGGCTTTGCCCATTTCTATCAGCTAATAAACACCAGCCAATGATTGAACTGCTTAAAAAGGGGCGGAGTCACATACATGGAGCAGCCCGCCCAGTCCCTATCCCGTTGGCTGGTGTATGATAGCTGTTAGAAAAAATAAATTGAGTTCAAAGTTCTATTTCACTGCATTGATGTGAACAGGCACCAAAGATAATAATTCTATGTCTGCTTCAAATAAAACATTATACAAAAGTCCACCAGTGTCTCAAGGTGCTTTAAGTGACATTCAAATGAATATAAGTACTTCCAGAGCTGCCTCCAGTTTGACATGTTGCATTGTATTTTACAGAAAATTACAGTTCTGAAAATTGGAAAGAGAAAATGACTGTAATAGTAGACACTACACAATTTTTTTTGCTATTTGCAAAAAAGATTCCCATAATAGTGGAGTAAGCCTTTATGTCTTCCATTACTAAGAACATTCCAATATAGAATACATTGCAGTCATTCTTCTCTATTTCTGTACACTTTAGTAAAGCCTAGAGTCAAAACACCTTAGTTGTATTTGATTCTAGGAGTAGATACGTTTTCAACCAGCACCAGGACTCTTCGCCTAATATTCTTGACTTGGTAACTGCCCTCACCCCCTGCCAATTTCAGGCTTGGACACAAAGTCAAGTGGCAATACGTACATTCCCAGTTTGGGTCCGAATCCATAGAAACTTTGCTCTACACAGGGGGGGGAGAGATCTATGTAATTTGGCAAACTTTAATAACTTCAGTATTTGGCTCTGCTGTGTGTCCCCTAGTAATTAGTAGTAAAATGTTGATGCATAGCCAAGTACCTAAAATGTGTGCAGTGTGTCAGACATCTTCGGCCAGCACCTTCTATATGTGAGGCCATTGTGTGGCCATATGTAAGGGATTATGTTCCTTTCTGACTAATTAAAAAGTAAGATAAATACTACAGTCCATGTTTTACATCCCTGTTTGACCCATGATCCCTTTCTAATTAAATAAACTGTTAATTTGTAAATCCCATGACATGATTATAACCTAGACAACAGTCAATAGTAGCATAATTATTACCTGCTAGCCTCTAGAGATAATTGTTATGTGTATAACCCTTATTAAAACACACAATATTTTTAATAACAATTTATTTTCATTTTAAGTAAATTGTCTATTTAGCACCTGGACTCCAATAATTCCTGCATATCTTTCAGTACATTGGTAATATTGTACCATTAAAAACAAAATAAATATCAGAGCAAACACTGTAGTAAAGTTAAAAGTTCATGAAAAATTTAAACAACAAACTTCAGCTCTTGTGTAATATGTATTAAACAAAAGAGCTATTATAATGAACTCATGTCGCTTTTCAAGGCCATTCTTGAGTCTGCAGTGGACACCGAGAGATTCAAATAAGAAGCATAAATAGTTAGCGGAATCTGTGCCATAATTTCATGAATAGTCACGAATGGCTCTATCTGCACAATACATTTTTTTACAATTCCCTTTTTATGAACCACTAACAACATATGACATTACCATTTTCATACAGCAGCTCCAGTGCATTAACAAAAAGCATAGACAGAAGCCAAAAAGGGAGAGTATCGCAATCTGTGATGACATTATAGGAATGTATGTTTCTATATTCATTTGTTTATAACCTTGTTTTTTGCATTTTTTTGTCCGTTTAACCATGTTGTATATTATCTCTGATATTCCAGCAGCATACACTGTAAGAACTGCCCAGCTCTTCTGGTCATGTGATCCGGGTCTGGGTGGTCTGACTCCCCCATTGGCACACGAGTGTCCGTCCGGGGGTGGGAGCTCCAATCACAGTTCCCCCCTTGCAGCCTCTGACCTGGCCTGTGTGCTATTGGGTCACTCGTGGGCTCAGTTGCGGACGGCAGACCACGCCAGCATTGCATAATTGTGACGTCTGGTGTGGTTGGGGATTCCTTACTTAAAACGGCTCTTGTAGCCGTTTGAGTGAGACGTGACAGTCGCTCTCCCTGGGGATATGCAGCAGGACACGATCTAAGGTAGGACTTCGCTTACACAACGCCGGTTCACCGGCAATCTGTTTAGGCCATTCCTTTTAACTATTTTAACAAGGACTCCTTTCTTCCTTTGATTGAACTCCTTAGCTCTGATCCGAGCATATCTACATTGTGCTTGATTACACTCCAGCATTGTTATCTGCACTACCTTGACAAGACAATCACCTCCTGCTTGCCCCAGTTCCATAAGTCCTAAACAGGCCCTATTAGTAAGGAGCTTTATGCTCTTTGGTTTGATACTATGGGAATTGGTTGTACTCCCTCTGCCCTCCACACCTCCAACACCCTTCCTCTGCTAGGTTCCCCACTTTCACCCCTCCCCCCCCCCATTTCCTTCCCCTTCCCTCAATTCCTGCCGCCCCCCTCCCCCTCCTCTCCCTCCTTCTCCCCCACATTCTCCCTTGCTTCTTCCCTTGCCCCCCCTCCCCTTCCACCCCCTCCCCCCTTTTTTTCCCTTCCTTATCCCCTCCCCTCCTGGTTTCTTCCCCCTCCCTTTTCTCCCTTCCCTTCCCCCCCTTTTCCTCCCCATCCTTCCACTATCCCCCTTCCGTGGTCCCATTGCCCCTCCTTTTTCCCCTTCTTTTCCCTCCCCCTTTCCCCTCCCCCTTTGCCTTCCCTCCCCCCTTTTACCACTCCCTCTCTTCCTCATGCCCAACCTTCCACCATAATATGAGGACTGTTTTTTGGCGCTACACTGTTATGTTTATAGTTTTTCACAATCATCCTTTTGTTGTGTTGGCAGCCTTAAGGTTTTTTCAGATTTGCGCAATTTTTTTATATAACAACTCACTACCCACTTCCTTCACTTCACTATTCATTTCTTAACTCTTCATTTCCTCACCTGGTGGTCCCCTCCCATGCTACCTACCTTATTCTATTGAGATTTTTTTTATTAAAACATTCAATGTTTTTTACCTAGAGCCTGTCACATTATTCCCCCTCGTGCGCCATGGGGGCTTTTTGAGCCCATGTCGGATCCATGAATCATCATACTGTAGGTGAGCATATCTGACTCCCTTTGGCAATGTATTACTGCTGTGTTGTTATCATTTCTTGTTTACTGTATCTAATATGCTTGTTTCTATTGTACAATTTCTATATACTTTATAGACCCTCCTGAAGAAGCGTTATTTACAGCGAAATCAGTCGAGGTTGCTGGCTGGCTCCACTCATTAGACCACTGACGGTTTTTGTTTCATTACATTTGCCTTTCTGACATGTGGGGCCTGTCCCTTATGTTTTTAAATCTGTATACTGTTTCATGTTAATAAATACTTTTTTACACTATTTTATGGTTTTGTTATCAGTGCCTTGATAATCCTAGCCAACACCCCTGACCAATGACTATGTTTGGATATTGGGCCCCAAGCAGCCTTTTCTCCTATACTCATTTGGTCACGTTTTTTCATAGTCTTCCCTCTTCCTGGGCTTCCCCAGGGACGTAGCAGAGGGTACGTCAGAGGGTGCGGGGTCACATGACGGGTGGCCCTGCCTCCCCTATATAAGTAATGTCACAGCTTCAGCGCGTCATTCGCTGGGCTGTGTCCAGCGGTGAGAGGAGGTCGGCGATGCTGCGCTCTGGATGGATGGATCTTCTCATCGCTGGAGATCACCCGCACCCGTCGCTGGATCAGGACAACGTTGGAGCAGGAAGCCGGGAACGAGTGGATTATCACTGCTGGAGTTTTTTTCTTTTTTTTTTTTATTAATAAATGACTTTATTCCATTGTGTGTGTTTTTTTTACAAGAATTTACACTTCCTTTGTGAAATGGTAGGGGTACAGTGTACCCCATTAACATTTCACACAGGGGGGGGTCAGGATCTGGGGGTCCCCTTTGTTAAAGGGGTCTTCCAGATTCTGATAAGCCTCCCGCCCGCATACCCCCACAACCACCGGGCAAGGGTCGTGGGGATGAGACCTTTGTCCCCATCAACATGGGGACAAGGTGCTTTGGGGGGCACCCCAAAGCACCTTCCCAATGTTGAGGGCATGTGGCCTGGTGCGGTTCAGGAGAGGGGGGGGCCCGCACTCTGTCCCCCCCTCTTTTCTGCGGCTGGCCAGGTCAACGTGCTCGGATAACGGGTCTGGTTATGGATATTTAGGGGGAACCGCACGTCATTTTTTTTTTAAATTGACGGCAGGGTTCCCCTTAATATCCATACCAGACCTAAAGGGTCTGGTTATTGAATTTGCGGGGACCTCCGCACATTTTTTTTTTCCGAACTCCGAACCCGGACCCAAACTTTTTCCAATTATTCGGGTTCGGGAAAAACCCTAAGTCCGTACCGAACCCGAACTTTACAGTTCGGGTTCGCTCAATTCTAATTAGGAGGGGATCCCTGGGGGAATCAGTAATGGAAAAGGATCCGAGGGTGCTTGTAGATCACAGACCTAGCAATAGCATGTTATGCCAAGCCACAGCCAACAAGGTGAGCAAAATACTGTCACGCATTAAAAAGGACATACTGTATATTCAAGAGATAAATTTATTATTCTACCCCTTTATTAAACACTGCTTCAGCCACATCTTAAATATGTGGTTCAGTTTTGATCACCAGTTCTCAGGAAAAAACATTTTATCATTAGAAAGAGTTCAGCAAAGGACAACAAAATTAATAAGACAGATGGAGGCCCTTAGCTATAAGGATCAATTACATGGATTACAGTTGTTTACCTGGATATGGGACACAGATTACAAAAGAAAATGACAGGGGTTATAACTAGGGCTGCATCGATACCACTTTTTAAAGACAATTACTGATACTTTTTTTCAAACTGATACCAATTACCAGTACTTTTTTAATGTCATGTAAAAGATTTTCTTAATTTCTGTCGGAAGATTTTGTAAGGGGTGGCACTGATGAGGAGGCACTAATTAGCAGCACAGATAGGATTTAGTGGCACTGATGGGCACTAATAAGTCAGCACTGAAGGGCACTGATCGTGTGGCAATAATATGCAGCACTAATGGGCACTGAACTGATAGGTGGCCCTGATATGCAGCACTGATTAGCACTTTTTACTTTTGCTGCAAGGTTTCTCCTAAAAATAAAGAGGGGTTTTGTTTTAGGTGGTGTTGTATTCGGGGGGGGGGGGGTTGTATTCAAAAATGTTTTGGGTATCTAACAGATCATTTCCCAAGTATGTGCCTTATTCAGTCCTGGCTGCATGGTGGTCTTTAAGTCTGGGTCCAGCAAGTCTCTAAGGCCTCGTACACACGATAGGATCATCAGAGGACAACAGTCTGAAGGACTGTTTTCATCAGTCCAAACCGATCGTGTGTACTCATGCTTAGAATCAAGACGACGCATGCTTGGAAGTATTGAACTTTTTTTCAGCACGTCGTTGATTTTTTACTTCACTGCGTTCTGACACGATTGTTTTTTTAACTGATGGTGTGTACGCACGATGGACCATCAGTCAGCTTCATAGGTCAGTCAGCTCCTCTAATATATTTTTTTTGGGGGGGGGGTCATATTTCAAAGCATAAAAACAAACTTTTTTTCTCCTCTTGAATGGAGAAAAAGATACATTGTATCTTTTATCCCTTTGCTACAGTAGAAAAATTTAAACAAAGTGTGTGTTAACCAGCCCACCTGTGGAAGAGCAGACAGTGTAGGAAAAGCGACATACCCATTCGCTGCTGCCTACTTCCAGGTTCAGGGTGCCCCCCCCCCCCCAGGCCAGCTCCGGCTGTATTTGTACACAGCTGGAGGCTGCCAGCAAGTCTTGGGCAATAATTCACAGCCGGGCCTGTTGATTGGCTTTGTTTAATCAAGGCTAGAGCTCTATGATTCTGGCTAAGGACTAGTGATTTATGGACTTTGCAGGCACATGATCGTTATGATAAGAAACTAGATAATTTATTTATAGAAATGTCATAAAAAACAGTTACAAATATAAAATCAAAGAAATTAAATCAATAACAGGTCCACACGGGTTATCACAATCATAACACAGTTCTATCATAAAGGACTCAGAAAGGAGTACGATCAAAGGTTAGCTTTGTGATGTGTAACCAGAGGGTGGGTCCAGATGAAAAGAAGGGCTCGCTCTACATGTTACGCGTTTGAAAACAACGCTTCCTCAGGAACATAGACATATCGATCTATTAAAAATTGTACAAACAGAGAAACAATACATTATTTATATAGATAAGTCAATAAAAACTAACAATACATACTTTATACATATACATTGACAATTATCACTGTGTGACAGGACAGCCAGAGAGCGAGACCCTATAAGTGCTCGGGAAGAAAGGGAAGAGTTGAAAAAAGGGGGAAGGTAAAAGGAGGTATTGGAGGAAGAAGAAAAGAGGGGGAGGGGGAGGGAGGGAAAAGAGGAAAGGAAGAGGAAGAGGGAAAAAGAAAGAAAGACCACGAATAGAAAGAAGAGAGAAACCAGAGGCATAGACCGCCATGTTAGGGCATGTAAAAATGCATATGCCTACACACATATTTGTACGCACACATATGGGCATATTACAGAAGCCATCAGTGGGCAAGCATCGCAGGCATTTATTTAAAGAACTTTGTGTGATTTAATTAAAAATATGCATATTCTATAGAAAGTATATGAGTAAGTACTCACATGGTTAACCTTGTTGGGGATAAACAACAATTGGTGTATTTACCCTAGTGTTTGCCGTGGTTTCAAAACCATTAGTCAGCTAGGGGGTATTTTTTATCTGTGAATAACAGTAGCATCATAATTGAATAGAGCATACCTCAACAACAGTCATTAATATACCGGCATTAGAAAAACATATGTATAAAATGCCTACTAAATTAAGACAAAGGAATTTTGTAACACAATAAACAAGGAGTCTCACCATATAAATGAAGTTATGATGGCAGTTAGCAGGACGGTCAAGAGCTGGTAAGCAACAAACCGATCAGCAGGGGATACAAAGCTGGTAAAGCAGCAGTGGCTTAGTGACAGAGAGCTGGCTTAGAACTTCCAGTTCACTTATAGGTGGGTTCAGGAGAGAAGCCCTAAAAAAAGGGGGGGGAGTATAACAAGCAAGATATGAATTAGAATATAGTCCTATGTAACGACATCCCCATAAGATGTATGGCCATATATCCAGGAAATATATTTACCTTTAGCAGCTGCTATTGTGGAGGGTCCCAGGATCATAGAGAACGCCTGTGCATTCTACAGGCGTCCTCAGTGTCTATAAATGCCCCCTCTAATTGTGCGTCACCTCCAGCTGGGGATGACGCTATCCAAAACAGTCCCCAAGCCGCCTCGCATGTGCCATGACGGCGATGACGCGGCAGCCACGGACCAATCGGATCGCGGGAGTACATGTTTACCTTATTGGTTTTCTTTTTGTTTATCTTTTTTAATGTATCCCTGTGTGACACCTAGTTGTTCAGGAACTACAATTCCCATCATGCCTAGTCATGTCAGTGAATGTCAGAGTCTTGCAATGCCTCATGGGATGTGTAGTTTCGCAACAGCTGAAGGGTCGTAGTTTGAAGATCCCTGCTGTAGATAAACCAACCTAATTGTAAACAAAAAAAAATTTCACCCAAAAAAAAAAATGTCCTGAAATATTATTATCATTTTTTTGGCATTGTTACATGTCCCCATGGGACATGGGGGGGGGGGGGGGGCTTCCCATGCAGTTTTTTTTAAGCAGTTTGCATATTAACCCTAAAAATGTCTGGGGTACACAAACAAAATGCCCTGCCTCCTAGACTTCCTCGCCTCCCAGACTTCAATGGGATTTGCTGCGAAGTTTGGTAATGATGAGGTTTAAACAGAATGGGCCTGACACGATATGCCCATTTTCATTCTAGATATATACAGTGTATGCATAATGTACAGTTTCCCTGATACATATTTAGCATGCAGTTATAATATAAATGCAGCTATAATTAAAATCTATTTCCAGCACATCTCATAAATACGGTATTCCTACGAGCCCTAGACTAAAAATTAACTTCATTTACCAAGTAAATGACTAGTTACTAATTAATTTGAACTTAATCTGACACTTATTTATTAGCCTTGAGGCATTATCACCAATCAATATTGTGGTTATTACTTTAATGGACTAAAATTTCCATTCAAATTAAGTATTTACCGCATTGCAATCTAGTTAATTGGTGCAAAAGTTATTCAAGAGTTAAATAGAAATAGGAAATCAAACACATCAATCAAATGATTATTTTTCCAACCAGCAGACATTGGATCCTAATTAAGAAATAAACAAAGTTAAT
Organism: Rana temporaria; assembly: GCF_905171775.1. Lineage (NCBI taxonomy): Eukaryota > Metazoa > Chordata > Amphibia > Anura > Ranidae > Rana > Rana temporaria. Next base: position 171,330,441 of record NC_053489.1, read on the forward strand.
CAGGACAGGGAGAGTAATTGCAAAATATGCTTGTGTCCTGAGAAAGAAGTATCATGCAAATTATTATTAAATAAGCGCAGATCTGCTTAGCATTTTACATCATTTAATAATACAGAGCTCTAGCTTCAGGAAAACAATATTCCAAGTGTATTAAATCATTTATTTGACTTTAAAGGTCTTCTTAGTCAGTACAGAGGAAAATGTAAAAGTATGTAAAATGAATGATTGCAGCAATCTATACTAATAGGCCCTGGGAATAAAAAATGTTCAGAGGTGAGTTCAAATCAGTCTGAGTTTAATTAGTTAGGCTATGTATTTTTAATCCTTGCCAGTAAAGGTGCTCTAAATAAATATACATACAATGAATAAAAATTACTTTACCAGAACGTGGCCATAGTAAAGGTCACTACATGTGAAGATGATTTTTACTCTAATATCAATTATTCAACTGTTCTATTTAAAATAATTGCATAATGTAGCATGTACTAAAGTAGATGAATCTTGCAAAATTAACTGACAGCTTAAAAATTATAATTTTTTTAAGCAATTCTAGAAAATATGTTTTATCTCATGACAGCCTGAATGGGGAAAAGTTGGGTTGAGTTACTAAAACTGAAGAGGGCAAAATCTGGCGCAGCTGTGCATGGTAGCCAATCAGCTTCTAACTTCAGCTTGTTAAATTAAGCTTTGACAAAAAAAAATGGCAGCTGATTGGTTTCTATGCAGAGCTTCACCAGATTTTGCACTCTTCAGTTTTAGTAAATCAACTCCAATGTGTGATAGTGGTTTGCCTCAATGTCTAAAGTTACTACTTGTGAAGAATTCTGCTGCAGGGTAAACTGGAGGTGCTGACATTAGAAACTTCCTTTGCTTTTGAAAAAGTTTCTCAAGCTGCATGTTTGTTTTTTCTTTAAAGCGGTAGTTCACCCCCCCCCCCCCGACACATTTTACCATCGAGACAGGCATTGTAGCGCGAGCTACAGTATGCCTGTCCCGATTTTTTTAACCCCGTACTCACCTTGTAGTCGTCCATCGTAGATTCCGGCTCCCGCGGGGAATGGGCGTGCCTATGGAGAGGGAGGATGATTGACGGCCGGCCCTGGCACGTCACTCTCCCCGAAGACAGCCGGAGTAGGTCTCGGCTCTTCACGGCGCCTGCGCACAGGCTATGCGCACGCGTCGTGAAGACCAAGCCTATTTCGGCTATTTCCGGAGAAGCGTGACGCGCCAGAGCCGGCCGTCAATCATCCTCCGTCTCCATAGGCACGCCCATTCCCCGGAATCTTCGATGGACGACTACAAGGTGAGTACGGCGGTAAAAAATTCGGGACAGGCATACTGTAGCTCGCGCTACAATGCCTGATTTTAAGGTAAAATAAAAAATAAAAAAAAATTTCCCGTCGATAGGGCGAACCCCCGCTTTAATTAGATATAAGATTCAATGTAGGAGGGATACAGCAATGTTTTTTTAATTTAAAGGGGTTGTAAAGGATTATTTTTTATTTGTTTTAAATATCAAACATGTTATACTTACCTCCACTGTGCAATTCATTTTGCACAGAGTGGCCCCGATCCTGCTGTTCTCAGGTCCCTTGGCGGCTGTCTCAGCTCCTCCCCGCAATAGCTAACCAGCTTCTGGGAAACTCTATCCCAAGGGGATTAGCTTTGGGGCACGCTCCCTGTCATACACGCTGCGTCCATAGACACAGAATGTATGACTCGGTCCCACCTCCCGGCGGCCACATCATTGGATTTGATTGACAGCAGCGGGAGCCAATGGCTGTGCTGCTATCAATCTATACAATCAATGCTAAGATTGTGGAGAAGAGGATGCTGGAGGACATGCTGAACAGCATGTGAACAGGCTCAGGTAAATAAAACGGGGCGGCTGGGGGCCAGTGACAGCGAGGTGTTTTTTCACCTTAATGCATAGTATGCATTAAGGTGAAAAAACCCAAACCTTTACAACCCCTTTAACTGTTTACTCAACAGTCATCAAATTTAGCAAACATTACACATGGATACCAGCTTTTCCAGTTTAGGTATTTTCTGTAATATTTCTGTTGTGTTATATTTTAATTGCTTGAGTTAAAAATTTGTACCGGAACTGTAAAGCTAAACCCTGGACTCAGTACCCCCTCCCCTTTTTTTTGAAGCTCCTTCACCCCACATTAAGCAACCCTGTGACCAAGGGAGATATAACCCGGATAAGGCACCAATGGTAAATACTGCAGCCATTTAAAGGTCAAATCATAAGAAAAATCAACAGAAAATATCAGTGAAAAATAAGAGCAATCCAGGCCTGCAAGTAACACAAATCTTTAAAATAGTTGTAAACCTTACTTATAATAAAATAGAATTTTCAAATGTAAAAAATAAGCCTGTATTTTAGTGTGCTTACTTAAAAAAATCCCTTTACTGGCTTTCACTAAATTCAGTGCAGGTCACAAGATGGCTGTAACTTCCACAGTAATGCATGGACCTGCTGGTGGGCGTGTCCAGTTTTGGGGCAATATATGTCATAACCAGAAGTGACATTGCCCTCAAGCTTCTGCATTTCCATAGCAATGGAACGCCATTGGTCCCAGTGGCATTATATCACTTTCCCCTTTCCCTAGCTGAGTGCAGTGGATGGACGGGTGGAGTGACTAAAGTGGGGCATGAATTTCTACTGACAATGGAAGATACAGGAACGCAGAACTATTGCACCATGAGTGCCAGTATCTTCAAGGAGATGACACAGAACATAAACTGACCACACTAGTATGGACCAGTAGCCATGCTAGCATTGTCCTTTTACTCTCAGGAGAAGGGACACAGGCAGGATCAACCGGGTAAAACAGAACATAGGCAGGCAGAAATGTATTAGTAACATAACAAATCAAATGTAAACAAATTAAAATGTCAGTGCAATTTTATTCTTTTAGGTTTACAAACACTTTTAATTAGCCAGAAGAAAGGAGAATAATGATGAAAAAAAATTGTGGATAAACCGATAATTTTTTAGCATTAAGGTCAGCATCAAGGTTTGTTTTACCAGAAGCATGATGGTGTGTTTCCTTTACCTACATACGTTAGGCTATATTGCATCCCCTTTCCCATTTCACAAAGTTGGGAGGTATGTATTAGGTATTTATTACTAAAGGTCAAAGTAAGACCTTTAAGTTATAAAATCAATTAGAAGCATGTAAAAGTACCTAAACCCCCCCTTGTTTTTCTATCAGCAGTTCCATAGGCATATCCCAGCCACTCTTGCCTTTAATGAATAGATTGTATTCACAGTGTGATCAGGAAGTTGGTCTAGAAACTGTAAGAACTTTTCCACAGAGACGCTGTACAAGGAAAGAAAAAGTAGGTCTGGGCAAAGGAGCAGCTGCAAAATGCTGACTATAAGTGCTATCATTCCCCATTGACTTGTCTTATATTGTTTGAAGACTAAGGTTGGCTGAGTCTAGGTCTGCTTTAAATACCTTCGGTTTGTGCTCTGCAGGGCTCTAAAGACTGAAAGCTGAGGATATGACTGTTTTTCAGGTTCATTTTGCGGTATTCTTAATTCCTCCTGTAGAGAATGATTGTGATTTCTTGTGGACTGCAGATGCCAGTAGCTATGAAAGTGTCTCTATTGCTCCCAGCACTTTCTAGTAATGATAAAACTGACATTTAATTGTCACTTTGCTGTTTCAAAAGTGAATGAATAGTTCATTTTCAGAGACCGCCATGTGGCAAATATGCAGATACTGTTATCAAGTTTTCAGTTGCTTGCTAGGGTGAAAAATAACAAAGCAATTATCGTGATTTAACAGCACTTGCAATTAGCTAAATCACTAGGAGCAGCTGTCAGGTAAGTAATGCTATGCACCCCAATATACTTTCAGGAAAAAGAACTATGTTGTACATGTATAGGTGAATTACAGAGAAGAATTGAGAGACAAAATGTACATGCTCCAAAATGCTCCAAATCAAAAAAAAAAATTAAAACAGGTGCAACAGAAATTTTTTAACTGCTTTAAGAGTTAATAGAAATAAACTGTGGTCACAATGGTACTTTAAGCTTCAGCCATGCTCGTCACTTGCAGCTGCAGCTTGAAGAAGATTCATCCCATTTGCCAGCAGTGTACTCACCCTACTGAGTGTTCCAGGTCAAAATGCTTTAACCGACCACCGTTTTTTTTACGCAGTTTGCCTTCTGCTGTGTTCTGCCTCCCCCCTCAGCTAGCAAACAAACCCACTAGCTTTGTTCTCATTCTAACTGTCTGGGGGGGAGGGGGGGGGGTTTAGATGCCTGCCGCTTCATTTGGCTCCAACAATGCCCAAAGTCAAACGTGCACCTCTGGCAGGAACATAAAAACTGGTTTAACACAACAGGTAAGCAGTGCTTGATGGTGGAAAGAAGTGCATATTGGCAGAAACCATGAATCAGACCGAGACAGACGTACAGTTAAATCATACTTGTTTAATAATAATAATAATAATAATAAAAAGATAAACAGAGTAAGCGTAGTCAAAACATAGCCAGAGTTCAGGAACCGGATCGGATACTCAGACAAGCCAAGGGTCGGGGAGCCAGAGAGGAATGTAGAGAACAGCAAGCAGGATCAGGAGCCAGAAGAGATGTCAGCCAAGCAAAGTCTTCAACATGAACGCAGGAGAAAGTCTCTGTGATGTTGACCAAGGCAAAGGCAAAGAGCAAGTGAACTGGAAGGCTTAAGTAGGCAGGACTGACGAGCCGGATCATCAACAGGTGAGTCACTGTGGAGAGATAGGAGCTGGTAATGACAGCTGAGTGGCCAGCTCAGAGAAGGAAGGGCTGAGCCCAGCCCTGACAGTACCCCCCCTCAACAACCCCTCCCCCTTGGAGGACATCGCTAAAATCATGGCACTCCTCTGGCGGGAAGGAGAGTAAAGAGATGCACAGGACCTTGGCTACCTTCTGGATGCATCTCTTACTGCATTGTGGTGACCAGGACAGAACCTCAGCACAGATCCAATCAAAAGAAGGAATGTGCCTCTGTAACCAAGGATAACCAATAACCAGCAGAAAATTAGGTGAGGAAATAACTTGGAATTGGATTATCTCATGGTGAAGAGCCCCTACGACCATGGACAATGAAACAGTCTCATGAGTCACATGGGCAGGCTGTAGAGGTCTCCTGTCAAGCGCCTCAATGGCAAATTGAGTGTCACGCAACTGCAGTGGAATCGAGTGCTTCGATATTAAGGAAGCATCAATGAACAGGCCTACAGCCCCAGAGTCGATTAGAGCCTGTATCTGGACGGACGACTCAGCCACCTAAGGTTTGTCCGTGACAGGACCTCAAGGTTCGGCATTCCCTGGACGGTTAGGACAAGAATATAAAAAGGGACCAGCCTGGCCACAATAAAGGCACAATCTCTCCCTCCTCCTAAGGGCTCTCTCATCCGCAGAGAGACGCGTGAAGCCCAAGTGCATGGGTTCACCTTCACTGACCGACTCGGTATCAGGAGGCATGGGAGGTGAGGGAGGCAAGGGTGGGACTGCAAAGCTCTGAGACAAGTGTACAGGAGGCTTACGCAAGCGCTCCTTAAAAGAGTGTCTTTCTCTGAGTCTGAAGTCAATGAGGATGGCAAATGTGATCAACTTCTCCAGCTCAGTGGGTATATTTCGGGCTGCTATTTCATTCTTAATATTATCCGAGAGACCATGAGAAAAAGCAGCCACGGGGGCCTCATTGTTCCATGAAACCTTTGCTGCCAGAGTACGGAATTCAATGGTGTAATTGGCAACAGTTCTCTTTCTCTGTTTGATGGACATGAGGCTCTTGGCAGCAGAAGTGGAGCGTGCGGGAACGTCAAATACCCTTTTGAAGGAAGCAAAAATTCTGGGTTACTCAGGACAACGGGTTTTTGCATCTCCCATAGAGGGTTTGCCCAGGCCAAGGCTTTCTCAGAAAGCAAAGATATCACAAAACCCACTTTGCTTCTGTCCGTGGGAAATGCCTGGGGCAGCATCTCAAAGTATATCTCAACCTGGTTGAGAAACCCTCTGCATTGAACTGGATCGCCCCCAAATCGCTGAGGAAGCATGGCGGAACCAGACATGCCTCCTATAGAGGTAATATTTAAGGCGGGTGCCTGCACAGAGACTGGAGCAGCAGCAGGGATGGCCTACAACACAGGTTGTACCGGAGCAGCCACAATGGGAGATTCCAGGTGAGCCGTGCGACTATATTACCAACAAGTGGATTCACTGCATTTTCTGAATTCATGGCCTTTGCCTACTGTCGGAAACCATGAATCAGACCGAGACAGAAGTACAGTTAAATCACACTTGTTTAATAATAATAAGAAGATAAACAGAGTAAGCGTAGTCAAAACATAGCCACAGTTCAGGAACCGGGTCAGGGAGCCAGAGATGAATGTAGAGAACAGCAAGCAAGATTAGGAGCCAGAAGGGATGTCAGTCAAGAAAAGTCTTCAACAGGAACACAGGAGAAAGTCTCTGTGATGTTGAGCAAGGCGAAGGCAGAGAGCAAGTGAATTGAAAGGCTTAAGTAGGCAGGACTGACGAGCCGGATCATCAACAGGTGAGTCACTGTGGAGAGATAGGAGCTGGCAATTAGCCAACAGCTGAGCGACCAGCTCAGAGAAGGAAGGGCTGAGCCCAGCCTTGACACATATGTCCAGTGGAGTAGTAACGTGAGTGCTGAGGTGGAAGAAGTGAGTGGTGATGGAAGAGGCCAAAGAGATGAATGCGGGAGCCTGAATCAACAATGTGTAAATAAGCAAATCTGTACTAAATAGAAAGACACACTAATCATGAGCTGTACTATACCCCTTTCCCTATTATGTTTTATGTTCCCATATCTGGTAGGTAGAACCCACCAGATATGGGGACTCATGCCACAGGAGGTGAAATTACATATTTTGGTCTGGTACCAAGCTCAGGTACCTATAAAAAGAATTGTTTTTATAATATAGTCTTACTGCAAGGGTGTTAATAATCATAAAACTCCATACAGTTAATTTAATTCCCAAAATAATTATTCTTGAATCCCTACGTAGAGTTGTCCTTGAAGGAGTTCCTGGTTCATTGTATCCTTCTGCTTCTGGAGGGGATAACCCAGTTGGGTAATATCTGAACTCATAATACACCTGTGCTTGCAATGGTTGTTTTGGACAGATATGCCTGCAAAAAGATAGGAATACAGAGAAAACAGACAATTATTTACTGCAATATAATACAATTATACCACACATTGGGTAGCACAGTGGTGCAGTGAGTAGCACTTTCGCCTAGCAGCAAAAGGGTCGCTGGTTCGAATCCCAACCACGACACCATCTGCCTGGAGTTTGCATGTTCTCCCTGTGTCTGCGTGGGTTTCCTCCGGGTACTCCGGTTTCCTCCCACACTCCAAAGACATGCTGGTAGGTAAATTGGATCTCGTCCAAATTGGCCCAGTATATATGTATGTATGACTGTGTGTCCCTAGCGTGTCACGATCCTACGGGGTAAAAATGACCGCACCAGCCAAGCAGATACTGGCTGGAAAAAGCGCCCAGAGGCGATTCAGTTCGCATGCGTTGCGCTATACAAGTCATTCATTCATTCAATTATGAAAAACATTGTAATACAATGGATACACCTCATAGGAAAGGTGGTCTGCCATCTGTATACCACTTTCCAATGGATCCTGAACACAGTTAGTCAGTGCTGGACCAGTGTATCCTTGGTTAGAGAGCTCACTTCCAACTGGCACTATTTGTAATCACAATAGTTAACAGTGTAAAAAAATAACAAATCGCCAGTACAATCCTACAACTCCAGATGAAATAGAAGCATCTCCATCAACAGTCCTTCCCTAACAAAGTCTTCTTTGCAGTCACACCACACTGTGCCCATTGTAATGCAGTCTCTTCACAGTAGTATGACCACTACTCGGTGCAAACAGTAGCCTCTCTTATAGCAGCACTGAATCCACATACAGTCTATGGTCCTCTTAGCACATGCACTCTATCTCCAGTTCCCAGTGGGTTCTCTCCTTGTTTTGTTTAGTGGACAGGGCCAAGTCCATGGCTTTAGCTAGTAGAAGTCTTCTATACCACTTCATCTCCTCCAAAATTGCCACCAGTCCCTCTGTATTTGGGACACTTTGCAGTGTGGCACAGTCCACAGTGCAGGAAGGGAGTAAAAACCTGCAGAAAAGGGAAATGTTCTTTAGGTAAGTTAAAAAAGCGTCAGACTTGGCACACGTGTATAGTAAATGAGTGCCTTATTTGGTATTATAATTTTTAATATTCAATCATGCATTGTATTTTATAAACACAGCAATATAAAGTTTCATTTGTTCTGAATACTTGTTGTCACTATGCATGTTTAGAAATATGAACTTTAGAAAAATCATCTTTCAATCTTCTGCCTTGCCTGATTGTTTAAAAGTTTATTGGTCTGTATTTCCAGTTACCGTATATCCTTTGTTAGGTCCAAAAAGAAAGTTTACCAATTGCAATATATATCAGTCTCAACCTTCAAAATATCAATATTGTATATAGAAAATATTTATGGTTAAAAATAAGATCTGCTCGGCAAAATCAAGTTAGCAAAGAGCCGTTGTGTTCCTTGTTATCACTGTTGATGGTCTAAGGTTGATATTTCGTTACAAGTTCTGACACACAGCTCCCTTTTTTGCTGTAAAACGTCAGCTCATATCACATTGGACTGCAGGAATGATGGCAAAATGCAATGTAGGAGTCAGGCATTTCAGCAGATTTCTTTCTCGCTAATCTGTTTTGTCACAACACATAACAAAGTTCTGCATTTTCCTGTGGCTGAAGAACAGATGCAAAAAATTGGAAATGTCAGCAGTCATAAAAACCCATTGTGATAATCAGCACTCAATCAGGATTATCATATGAACACTTAGAACAGCAGTGCTTGTAGTAAGATAAGATTTTATGCAGTAACCAGCCAACTAAGTGTAAAACATAAAAATGAAATATTTAATAGTAACAATAAAAGTAAAAAATCATTACTAGCTTGTAAAAATACTTATTTTTTTTCCATTTGTTGTTAGAAATGTTCAGTGTATGTTTGGAAGGGAATAGAATAACTATCATGTAAGTAAAAGTGTAGTAAATTATGGATTCATGGAGTTGTCACCAAGATACAATGGAAAATTAGAAAACTCCTCTCCTATGTGTAAATGTCATTTGCACATGATCAAGAGTAAACACTGGTGATGTGATCAAAATTTTAATAAATGAGAAACATAAAGAGCTCTTCTTTATAGTCAGGAAAATACAAACTTATATACTGTGGCCTAGATTCACGCAGGGCGGCTTTACGTTGTGCGGGCGTAGCGTATCTTATTTACGCTATGCCGCCGCTACTTAGAGAGGCAAGTGCTGTATTCACAAAGCACTTGCGTCCTAAGTTACGGCGGCGTAGCCTAAATGGGCCGGCGTAAGCGCGCGTAATTCAAAGTAGGTAGGTCGTGGGCGTGTTGTATTTAAATTAAGCGTGACCCCCTGTGGATTCATGGCCGAACGAACGGCGCATGCGCACGCATGCTCAGTATCACGTCATATTTACACCCAAAGATACGCCGGCTCAATGCCTGTGACGTGAAAGTAACCTACGCACAGCCCCATTCACGTACGACTTACGTAAAAAGATACGCTTGTTCCGACGTCCATACCTTGCATGGGCTGCTCCACCTAGAGACCAGCTTTATCTTTACACCGGCGTATGTCTTACATAAACGGCGTAACTAATTGCGACGGGCGTACGTACGTACGTACGTACGTACGTTCGTGAATCGGCGTATCTTGCTCATTTACATATTCGACGCAGAAATCAACGGAAGCGTCACCTAGCGGCCAGCGTAAATATGCACCCCAAGATACGACGGCGTAGGAGACTTACGCCGCTCGTATCTTGGCCAAATCTATCCGTAACTGATTCTATGAATCAGGCGCATAGATACGACGGCGGCCATTTGGACTTACGACGGCGTATCTGGAGATACGCCGTCGTAAGTCTTTGAGAATCTGGGCCTGTATGTATATATAACATCCAACAAACAAATATATCACATATTGGTTTGTTTAAGTAGAGTGGTAAGTTTTGAAGTGTTGACAGGTTTTTATTACTGTCTGTGTCTCCTGCTAAGGAGATTCTATCTCTCTTGTTCTGCTGACATTGCTACCATGATTGAATCCAAAGTTGTCACCAGAACCAGGGGAAATCTTCCAATGGTAACAATTGTTCTGATACCAAGAGTGTCTAATAGGGGATTTCCCTTACTTTTTTCCAATGGAACACAGATTGTCCTACTAATATGATCATAGGCAGTATTGGTCTTTTATGGTTTTGTTTAAATATTAACTGCATTGTTAAAGCAACATAACCTTGGAAGGTTTTTTTTTTTCTTAACTTTGCCATGATATTTTTAATAAATGGGACACAGATGGTCCTACTAGTATTACCATGGGCTTCATTGGTTGTGTTACTTGCTTCTTTTTAAGGTTCCTTTACGGTATAAATCAAGGAAGTGCTTAAAACTCTGTAGTGCCTTAATGCTTTTTCTAAACAGAAAATCTTGTGCAACTGCAGGATATACAGTACAATTCATTGACAAATGATTGCAAAATACGACTACAACATGCACAAGCTATGTATGTGATAAGAATAAGTATACTAATCAACTACTTAACTTGGGTTTCCTGGTGATGAAATCTTCTCATAGCTCCTTGCTCATAGTCCAACACAAAACGTGTTTCCTCCGAATTCTCAAAACACCTCTGTCCTCCTCTGTTTTCCAGAATAACTACTGCTTGTTTGGTCCTCCACCACATGACTTGTTAAAAGTCTTATCCCTCTCCACCTATTTCCTGCTACATCATATCCTGCATCCTCACTTCCTGTGCTAGCCCTGGATAGAATAGTATTATCATATTTAAGCACAGTGTTAGCTATTGCTGCAAGAGGAGGTGAACAACACTAGCATAGAGGGAGGAGATAACAAGCAGGGAGAGCCAATTGGTACTGATGTTCCTGCAACTTCAGCATTACCAAGTTGTCTCTGGTGATAAGGAAGGGGGTATGATAATGAGGTCTCACATGCCAGATGCCAAATATAGGGTAAGAGGAAAGTGAAGGGGAGGGAAAATATTGGCAAGAAAGTATCCCCAGGTCCCTATCAGTGGGCCTTTTTAATGTTGCAGATGGCACCCTATTCATTTGCAGTATCTAATACCAGTGTCTCAAGTGTGGTAATAAAATCAATGATTTGGGTACCACATGTATGCAGAGACACATGAGTATTCACCACGCAACTTGATGGGAGAAGCACCTGCTAGCAGTCAACAGCAAAGGGAAAGAACGCCTCCTCCACTTCTACTTTTCCACCTCTTGCTCCACTATACTCTTTGTCAGCAACCTCAAACGATAGGGATTAACATGGCATCATGCAGAGTACAAGCAAGTGTAGCACCTGGTTACTTTGAAGTACCGGTGCTATTTACATTTAAAGGGAGATCAGAGTGTAGTTAAACTCTGATCCAAATTGTTATGCTCAAAACAGGGTCTCTGTCTCAGCTTGGCTGTGCTGTGGGCTCATTCTGTTGTACAGGGGTGTTCTACCCACCCCTGTGCAGTAGATGGCAGCAGTGGAGTCAAGGTTTGGGTGCTCTTCCCCAGCAGCCAATCAGGAGGGTGTAGCCTCTCTGTGCATGCTGGGGGAGGGTATTTATGGGGCAGACACCATTGGTTCTGGGTCTTCTTCATCCAGTGTGACACCCACCTTAAGGGTGGCCACATCACGATGCCCCGGCGTTATGGCCTACCTGGCCGGGGCGTGCGTGCCACGCAATGTCCCTGGTTCCGGGGCCATGTTGGCCTGGAACATCTGAGCAGTGACGGGGACCCAGTGAGCGACTGGGTTCCCACCTTTGAGGATCCCAAGCGGTTATGCTGTTCGGTGGGGAGTCTATCTTAGGAGCGCCAATGAGCGGCTGGCGATCCAAAGGGGTCTCGACAAACCACTGGGGATCAAGGTACCTTGGCGACATTAACAAGGAGATCCAGGCGTAATTCACCAAAGGAGCATTACCTCCGTACCTGCAACCAGAGAGGGCCTGTGGCAGAGGCGTCTCCCTGAAGTCCATTGAGGAGGGTCTGTGGCAGAGACTTTATTCTACAAATGTTCGAGTGATACTCTGGCTGAAAGGTCAGTGAAAGAGGCCTGTCCGGGTACACTAAACCCACTCAGGCAGGAGTGGTATGGAAAGTGTTACATATTCCTCTCAGGTATCCAATCCTGAGAAGAAAAAAACATTTAAGAATAAATGGAAATCTCCCAATAAAGGCATTAACAAAAAACAATGCACAGTGGAAGTCAACTCAGGTCTAATTGATGGTGAGGGTGCAAGTAACAAATTATCTGGACCACGTGGGGGAGGGGTCGAACAATCAACCTCTAGCATACTTTTTCCTCATATTGGAGCGCCGGACAGGGGGGACCCCCTGACGGACATCAATACAACAAATATGACATCATAGCTGAACTCTATGCAATCTAATGAGGGAAACAATTTAAACATTATTAACCTTTCTGATTATACTCTTTAGATGAACTATCAGTCCTTTCAAGGGGTCTCAGCTTCTGCCCGGATACAGATGTAGATAGATTTGAAACCATAAAAGATCTACATCTTTTTTCAAGAAAACTACTCCTAAAAAGTATGTATGACAAAAATAAGCATATTCCCGATGCAAAGGAAGCTGAACTAATCCAACATGAACACGATGTAAAGTTCCTGGTCGATTTATCAGAGGACCATGATGATAGAGATCTAATTGATAAAATCGATTTGGACAACTTATTGACGTCTGTTGTTCCAGAAAAAACAATAATTTTACCTAAAATACAATCATCATTAAAGAAAAAATCGGATAAATTTCCCGCTCTAAACGCCAATATGAATCTGAACGCGTTCCTAACCATGGTGTCTAGGGACATCAACAGATTAAATTTTCACCCCACCTGCTCATCTAATCTGACCAAAAAAGAAAAACTTGCTCTAGATAACCTTATCAAACAAACACAATTAACTATCAAACCAGCGGATAAGGGCGGTAATATAGTAATTATGAATAACCAGCAATACAAAGAGATGTGTCTAAAAATCTTGAGCAACAATGAATGGTATACTAAAATTTCTAGGCTGCAGATCAATAAGTTTTATGAGGAATTTTACAAACTTATTGACAATGCGTATGCTATAAAAACCATTAATCTTCAAACGTGGAATTTTGTAAGGACTATGCACCCCAGAATTCCCACGTTTTATAGTCTTCCCAAGATTCATAAAAACAAGATACCACCCCCCGGACGTCCTATCGTTTCGGGTTGTGGCAGTATCACAGAAAACATTAGTAAATTTATAGACGAACAAATACGTCCATATGTCAATAATTTACCCTCCTTTGTTCAAGATACATTGCACCTTCTCCAACAACTGGATGGTCTGTCTGTTCCCCCTGATGCCCTTCTGGTGGCTATTGATGTGGAGGCACTTTATAGCTCCATTCCCCACCGGAGGGGCATCGAGGTGATCAGACACACTTTATCCCAATCCCATAGAGACAACCGGACCTTTGATAATTTTTTGCTTTCAGCCTTGGAACATGTTCTTACTCGAAACGTTTTTTCATTTGATGGCTCCCACTTCCTCCAGGTACAGGGCGTAGCTATGGGGACTTCTTGTGCCCCAAGCTACGCAAACCTGTACCTGGGGGAGTGGGAGCAGGGGTTTCTGTCTGAGGAGGCTTACTTGCCCCTAACAGACCACATTATACACTGGAGTCGATATATTGACGATATCCTGCTGGTCTGGACTGGTACCCCCCAAATGTTATTAGCATGCCTTTCAGCCATGAATGACAACACATACAATTTAACCTTCACTATGACTTATAGTGATGTCTCAATCAATTTTTTGGATGTGACCATTGAGAAAGACCCATCTGGTAAACTTACAAGTGCGTTGTTTAGAAAGGACACTGCATGTAATTCTATTCTACATGCACAAAGCGCACATCCTGTATCTTTAATTAGATCTATTCCTTTTGGCCAGTACTTGCGGCTACGCCGCAACTGTACAAAGGATGAGACCTTTAAAATAGAAGCTGACAAGCTAAGAGATCGGCTCCTTCTAAGAGGCTACTCTCCAACTTGCCTCAAAAAGGCCTTTAGGAAAGCCAGTGCCAGACCAAGAAATTACCTACTTACCAAGAAAAAACAATGTAAGAAATTACCGACCGACGCAAATCCAAATGCCCTTCGGATCATTACCAGGTTTAATAGGCAGAGCAAACATGTGGGCAGGATTATCTCTAAACATTGGCATCTGCTTAGTGTAGATCCATTACTAGCCCCCTATGTACCATTAAGACCCTTGATCACTTACCGTAAAACCAAGTCACTCAAAGATAGCCTTACTCAGAGTGAATACGTGGGTGAATTTCGCACAGATCCATGTAAAAGGCCTGGCACCTTCCGATGTGGAGGATGCAATCTGTGTCAATATATGAACATTGGGGACAATATTCTATTACCTGATGGTAAAACTTTCAGACCTTCCCACTTTGCGAACTGCAAAACACCTGGAGTGGTATATCTACTTTCATGCCACTGTGGGGCTTTTTACGTTGGAAAAACGAAACAACCTTTCTTTAAACGCGCTTCCAGACATATTACATGTATGCGGAAAGCAGACCCGGACCTCCCCCTGGGGCGCCATATTCGAGACGCCCATGGTGGGATGATCCCTAAAATCAAATTCCTCATTTTGGATAGAATACACCCCAACAGTAGAGGGGGCGACTGGAATAGGACCTTGCTGCAGAGGGAGACAAGATGGATAGCCATGCTAGATGCTACTAGAAAACCAGGCCTTAATGAAATAGTTAGCTATCGCCCTTTTCTGGAGGGGTTTTCCTCCGGGGGATGGGAGGAATAGATTTCTCCACATCCATCCCCATACGACCATTTTTTGTACACTCATTTGCTGTATAATGCTTCGCGGGTGAGGGTATCTATTTGGCCCCCACCTGACGCACGTGGGGGGCATATCATGCGCACCTACGGTTCACCACCTGGGTTTTGTTATGTTTGCCCCCCATATTTGCAGTAATTACTGCTTTCTTGCGTCAGCGCACACTCCATGCCGGCTCCTTCCCATTATTTGGGCGATATCCGGCACGCCCTGTGCGAAAGGCCCTCTCCATCTCCCTTCCTTCTTTCTTTCTTTCCCACCCCCCCCCTTTTTTTTTTTTTTTCCCCCGTATTGATGGCATTGTCATCCTAATTCGGGTTATATACTTGTGTAAGGGTGGATTGGCACTGGCAAAATCACTCATTTAAGTGATATCTCCTCCCTTTATTATTTCCAATTTTTTATTTAATTTTATTTTCAATTTTTAATCAATGTCATATATGGAATCACCATATTGACATTGATATAATTGCGACTTTATACCCGTCTGCCGCGATTGCATCATCATGCCAACGCTACTACATGTGTCATTGCAGCAATGGTGTTACCATGCTGATCGACACATGCGACGTCCATACTTTTGACTATCATGGCGTCTGTTAAATGTATTTGGACTGTGCAGGCAATAATTGTTCGTGTGTAGTCACCGCATTGATATCAATGTGCTGGTGTCCACTTGCGAGTTTCATCACAATAGCGTCATTTCCGTAATTGCGTCATTACGCAGCGCATACGCGCGCGCATGCGCCTATGCCGCTAATGTACTTTATTCAAGCCCATCCCATTTTTTTTTTTTTTTTTTTTTTTTTCCAAGACGCAATTGCGTCACTACGCAGCACGTGCGCGCGCGCATGCGCCATAGCCACTAATGGACTCTATTTAAGCCCATTGCAGACACTATTGTCTCTGACTGTCATGGCGTCTGCTGGACTTATGGAGACTTCTCACATGCAGGTAGGACCACTGGTTGTTGATGTTTGGCTTATTGTTTGTTTTTGGTGCTGTGCCTTTATGCACACTTCACCAGACTAGCCATACATATTATTTATATATACTCCTAAATTCCTTTTTCCAGTGATCTCTGCCTGCGATCACCCAGCAATCCACCCTTCCTGAAACATAGGATAATCTGGGTAGTTTGTCTCCTTGTGGCTGAACTTTTGTTCTCTGGCACATGCATACCCTCTCCTATATGGATTCCCATATCTGGTAAGTTACTCTCCATTTTTGGATTACCAGCTCTATGGGGTTACTCTTTTTTGCTATAAATGTGTGTCTGCATTTAACTCTTTGAATGCAACAAATAATGATATATGCATATTATATATATATATTATTATTTTTTTTATTTTTTTATTTTTTTTCTTCTTTCCTCTTTCCCTTCCTTCCCTAGGCGTGGACCTTTTTGGTAGGCTATGATTGTATATCCTCCCCGTGAACACAGAGACATTGATCTCCATATACAGCATTTTCCCCTTGTTTTTGGCGTACTTTCACACTGAGACAGGACTCTATCTACAGATCTTATTGACTGTAAGTAACTCATATCTGTTTTGATAAATGACATAGTTGTATGGCTGTCCTTTTCTTGTCTCCCCCTTCCCCATGTTTTTTAACAATTTCGGTCACTAGAGTTGTAAATATTGTTTAAGTTGAATTTTTTCTATGTAATATGTGTATATATCTCTTTTCTAATAGACATGTATTTCTCTGACACAATGATCGTCTGTAATACCCCTTGAAGAAGGATCACAGATACCGAAACGGCTGTCGGGTTGGACCAATTTTTGTCTCATGTCTGTTTTATTGCTTTACAAATAGGATCTGTATACCACTTGCATGTGTTTTTTTATCCTTGCTAGGACACTGTACGATGTCCTTACTTAAATTGTTTAAATAAATTTGCTATATATTTTTCTACTCATTCACGTGTTTGTGTCACTTATAAAGTCCCACCCTTGAGGGGGTATTTCATGTTTTTTCCATAACTCTAGGGATGTGGTGACTTACAAACACTGACATTCTCCTGATTGTGGGGTCCCTCTTTTTCATATATTTAGGGTAGCAAATACCCAAACCCCCATATCTTTTTTCCCACAATCTCGAGACTGTCTACTCTTTTTTATGTACTCTTTTACTTAAAAATTCATAGAGAGTTCATATATTTTAGAGACTATTTTTCCTTTCTTGTTTGCGGCTCTTGGTGATTGAACTGTTTTGTCCTCTAGCTCAAGTTAATTGAAGTTAGAATATTTTACTTTTTATTTTTTATTTTGTGATTTCTTTCTTGATTTACTGTATCATCTTGACTAGGTCCCACTATGTTTAGATCCAAAGATTTTGAGGGTCATATGGCCAGATATAGAGAACAAGCTAAAAAAGAGACACAAACTTCCGAAATGACGGCATGTTTCTCACAACTATCAAGACTAGTTGAGAGAAAAGCACATCTATTATGGCATATTGAGGGTTTTGAACAATATATCAGAGAAGATATGAACCCTTTAGGACTCCGTATCCAAATTTTTCCCACTTTTGAAAACATTGAAGAATCGTTTAAAATAAAATGGGAAAAAAATCTACAACAGTGTAGTCTCGTCATGATGAGACTTCTGATTGATGAATATTCCACAAGAATTTCTAGGCTTAATTTGGATATTGATAAAGTCTATACACAGTTAAGATCATGTGAAAACCTTGATGGCTATAAAGCCCAAGAAGAAAGCATTAAAACCCGTCTGGACCTATTAGCAAGCAATACTCTACCTGCCAAGGAGAGAAAGTTTTGGCGTGACAAAATTGCTTTTAAGGAATCAAGGGCATACCATTGGCATAATAAAAGCAATTTTAATGCTCGTCAGAAATCTAATAAAAAGCGAGACACGGGTAGAGAGAAGGGGTCCAATACTTCTTTGAACTCCTCTCTCTCCTCTTCCTCTCAGGTATCCAATCCTGAGAAGAAAAAAACATTTAAGAATAAATGGAAATCTCCCAATAAAGGCATTAACAAAAAACAATGCACAGTGGAAGTCAACTCAGGTCTAATTGATGGTGAGGGTGCAAGTAACAAATTATCTGGACCACGTGGGGGAGGGGTCGAACAATCAACCTCTAGCATACTTTTTCCTCATATTGGAGCGCCGGACAGGGGGGACCCCCTGACGGACATCAATACAACAAATATGACATCATAGCTGAACTCTATGCAATCTAATGAGGGAAAAAATTTAAACATTATTAACCTTTCTGATTATACTCTGTCTTTAGATGAACTATCAGTCCTTTCAAGGGGTCTCAGCTTCTGCCCGGATACAGATGTAGATAGATTTGAAACCATAAAAGATCTACATCTTTTTTCAAGAAAACTACTCCTAAAAAGTATGTATGACAAAAATAAGCATATTCCCGATGCAAAGGAAGCTGAACTAATCCAACATGAACACGATGTAAAGTTCCTGGTCGATTTATCAGAGGACCATGATGATAGAGATCTAATTGATAAAATCGATTTGGACAACTTATTGACGTCTGTTGTTCCAGAAAAAACAATAATTTTACCTAAAATACAATCATCATACAGCCCTGGTTCACACTGGGTACGATTTGGAACGATTTGAGATGCGATTTGACATGTCAAATCGCATCTCAAATCGGCGGCAATTGTCGGCAATGGCACTGTCCTAATCAGTGCGACGCCGCATCTGCGATTTCAAAAAGTAGTTCCTGTACTACTTTTTGCGATTTCGGGCCGCGATTTACATTAAATTGCGGCCGAAATCGCGGCAAATCGCGGCAAAATCGCGGCCGCGAAATCGCGGTAAAATCGCGCATTTTACCGCGATTTTGAATTCGCAGCAGTGTGAACCTAGGCTAAAGAAAAAATCGGATAAATTTCCCGCTCTAAACGCCAATATGAATCTGAACGCGTTCCTAACCATGGTGTCTAGGGACATCAACAGATTAAATTTTCACCCCACCTGCTCATCTAATCTGACCAAAAAAGAAAAACTTGCTCTAGATAACCTTATCAAACAAACACAATTAACTATCAAACCAGCGGATAAGGGCGGTAATATAGTAATTATGAATAACCAGCAATACAAAGAGATGTGTCTAAAAATCTTGAGCAACAATGAATGGTATACTAAAATTTCTAGGCTGCAGATCAATAAGTTTTATGAGGAATTTTACAAACTTATTGACAATGCGTATGCTATAAAAACCATTAATCTTCAAACGTGGAATTTTGTAAGGACTATGCACCCCAGAATTCCCACGTTTTATAGTCTTCCCAAGATTCATAAAAACAAGATACCACCCCCCGGACGTCCTATCGTTTCGGGTTGTGGCAGTATCACAGAAAACATTAGTAAATTTATAGACGAACAAATACGTCCATATGTCAATAATTTACCCTCCTTTGTTCAAGATACATTGCACCTTCTCCAACAACTGGATGGTCTGTCTGTTCCCCCTGATGCCCTTCTGGTGGCTATTGATGTGGAGGCTCTTTATAGCTCCATTCCCCACCGGAGGGGCATCGAGGTGATCAGACACACTTTATCCCAATCCCATAGAGACAACCGGACCTTTGATAATTTTTTGCTTTCAGCCTTGGAACATGTTCTTACTCGAAACGTTTTTTCATTTGATGGCTCCCACTTCCTCCAGGTACAGGGCGTAGCTATGGGGACTTCTTGTGCCCCAAGCTACGCAAACCTGTACCTGGGGGAGTGGGAGCAGGGGTTTCTGTCTGAGGAGGCTTACTTGCCCCTAACAGACCACATTATACACTGGAGTCGATATATTGACGATATCCTGCTGGTCTGGACTGGTACCCCCCAAATGTTATTAGCATGCCTTTCAGCCATGAATGACAACACATACAATTTAACCTTCACTATGACTTATAGTGATGTCTCAATCAATTTTTTGGATGTGACCATTGAGAAAGACCCATCTGGTAAACTTACAAGTGCGTTGTTTAGAAAGGACACTGCATGTAATTCTATTCTACATGCACAAAGCGCACATCCTGTATCTTTAATTAGATCTATTCCTTTTGGCCAGTACTTGCGGCTACGCCGCAACTGTACAAAGGATGAGACCTTTAAAATAGAAGCTGACAAGCTAAGAGATCGGCTCCTTCTAAGAGGCTACTCTCCAACTTGCCTCAAAAAGGCCTTTAGGAAAGCCAGTGCCAGACCAAGAAATGACCTACTTACCAAGAAAAAACAATGTAAGAAATTACCGACCGACGCAAATCCAAATGCCCTTCGGATCATTACCAGGTTTAATAGGCAGAGCAAACATGTGGGCAGGATTATCTCTAAACATTGGCATCTGCTTAGTGTAGATCCATTACTAGCCCCCTATGTACCATTAAGACCCTTGATCACTTACCGTAAAACCAAGTCACTCAAAGATAGCCTTACTCAGAGTGAATACGTGGGTGAATTTCGCACAGATCCATGTAAAAGGCCTGGCACCTTCCGATGTGGAGGATGCAATCTGTGTCAATATATGAACATTGGGGACAATATTCTATTACCTGATGGTAAAACTTTCAGACCTTCCCACTTTGCGAACTGCAAAACACCTGGAGTGGTATATCTACTTTCATGCCACTGTGGGGCTTTTTACGTTGGAAAAACGAAACAACCTTTCTTTAAACGCGCTTCCAGACATATTACATGTATGCGGAAAGCAGACCCGGACCTCCCCCTGGGGCGCCATATTCGAGACGCCCATGGTGGGATGATCCCTAAAATCAAATTCCTCATTTTGGATAGAATACACCCCAACAGTAGAGGGGGCGACTGGAATAGGACCTTGCTGCAGAGGGAGACAAGATGGATAGCCATGCTAGATGCTACTAGAAAACCAGGCCTTAATGAAATAGTTAGCTATCGCCCTTTTCTGGAGGGGTTTTCCTCCGGGGGATGGGAGGAATAGATTTCTCCACATCCATCCCCATACGACCATTTTTTGTACACTCATTTGCTGTATAATGCTTCGCGGGTGAGGGTATCTATTTGGCCCCCACCTGACGCACGTGGGGGGCATATCATGCGCACCTACGGTTCACCACCTGGGTTTTGTTATGTTTGCCCCCCATATTTGCAGTAATTACTGCTTTCTTGCGTCAGCGCACACTCCATGCCGGCTCCTTCCCATTATTTGGGCGATATCTGGCACGCCCTGTGCGAAAGGCCCTCTCCATCTCCCTTCCTTCTTTCTTTCTTTCCCACCCCCCCCCCCCCTTTTTTTTTTTTTTTTTTTCCCCCGTATTGATGGCATTGTCATCCTAATTCGGGTTATATACTTGTGTAAGGGTGGATTGGCACTGGCAAAATCACTCATTTAAGTGATATCTCCTCCCTTTATTATTTCCAATTTTTAATTTAATTTAATTTTCAATTTTTAATCAATGTCATATATGGAATCACCATATTGACATTGATATAATTGCGACTTTATACCCGTCTGCCGCGATTGCATCATCATGCCAACGCTACTACATGTGTCATTGCAGCAATGGTGTTACCATGCTGATCGACACATGCGACGTCCATACTTTTGACTATCATGGCGTCTGTTAAATGTATTTGGACTGTGCAGGCAATAATTGTTCGAGTGTAGTCACCGCATTGATATCAATGTGCTGGTGTCCACTTGCGAGTTTCATCACAATAGCGTCATTTCCGTAATTGCGTCATTACGCAGCGCATACGCGCGCGCATGCGCCTATGCCGCTAATGTACTTTATTCAAGCCCATCCCGTTTTTTTTTTTTTTTTCCAAGACGCAATTGCGTCACTACGCAGCACGTGCGCGCGCACATGCGCCATAGCCACTAATGGACTCTATTTAAGCCCATTGCAGACACTATTGTCTCTGACTGTCATGGCGTCTGCTGGACTTATGGAGACTTCTCACATGCAGGTAGGACCACTGGTTGTTGATGTTTGGCTTATTGTTTGTTTTTGGTGCTGTGCCTTTATGCACACTTCACCAGACTAGCCATACATATTATTTATATATACTCCTAAATTCCTTTTTCCAGTGATCTCTGCCTGCGATCACCCAGCAATCCACCCTTCCTGAAACATAGGATAATCTGGGTAGTTTGTCTCCTTGTGGCTGAACTTTTGTTCTCTGGCACATGCATACCCTCTCCTATATGGATTCCCATATCTGGTAAGTTACTCTCCATTTTTGGATTACCAGCTCTATGGGGTTACTCTTTTTTGCTATAAATGTGTGTCTGCATTTAACTCTTTGAATGCAACAAATAATGATATATGCATATTATATATATATATTATTATTTTTTTTTTTTTTTTTCTTCTTTCCTCTTTCCCTTCCTTCCCTAGGCGTGGACCTTTTTGGTAGGCTATGATTGTATATCCTCCCCGTGAACACAGAGACATTGATCTCCATATACAGCATTTTCCCCTTGTTTTTGGCGTACTTTCACACTGAGACAGGACTCTATCTACAGATCTTATTGACTGTAAGTAACTCATATCTGTTTTGATAAATGACATAGTTGTATGGCTGTCCTTTTCTTGTCTCCCCCTTCCCCATGTTTTTTAACAATTTCGGTCACTAGAGTTGTAAATATTGTTTAAGTTGAATTTTTTCTATGTAATATGTGTATATATCTCTTTTCTAATAGACATGTATTTCTCTGACACAATGATCGTCTGTAATACCCCTTGAAGAAGGATCACAGATACCGAAACGGCTGTCGGGTTGGACCAATTTTTGTCTCATGTCTGTTTTATTGCTTTACAAATAGGATCTGTATACCACTTGCATGTGGTTTTTTATCCTTGCTAGGACACTGTACGATGTCCTTACTTAAATTGTTTAAATAAATTTGCTATATATTTTTCTACTCATTCACGTGTTTGTGTCACTTATAAAGTCCCACCCTTGAGGGGGTATTTCATGTTTTTTACATATGGGAACAGGACTGTTCCAAATACTATGCATGAATCTGCTGTTCTCCATCTTCCTGCAAACTCTATCCCTTTCATCACCAGTTCATTGTTTTTACCCGGCTGGGCAATAAAGAGCACAGCAAAGACACTTGTTGCAGACATTCCTTTACTATTGCTATATGCACCATTCACCCCTAGGAATTCGGAAGAGCCACAAGGTAAATGTGCCACCCAAAACAACCAGCAGCTCCTCTGGGGGTAGTGCTACACAAGCATAGGCTGCAACCATGTCCTGTTCTGACAGCCCCGCTGGGCCTTTTTTTTTTGTCCCAGTCCGGGCCTGCCCCCAAGTGACTAACACACTATACAATGGTTTAGGCAAAACACTAAAATTCAGTTTTTGTCACGATCGTTACCGTGCCAAACAGACAGCGAGGCGTGGTCACGCCCCTAGTGGCTCTGGGTGGGATTGAACCCAGGACTTCTCCATTGCTGCTCCAGGTCTTTGCCTCTGAGCCACTTCTCAAGTTGATATTCTGCTTGCTGTCCATCAAAGCCTGGTTCTGAACTATGTGCTGATTGCCTATCTTTGGATCTCCCTGCAATCTGCACCTGCCTATCCTGGTCCAGCTGAGGCAGGTTACCCAATCAACCAGGGTCTAAAGCACTGCCTCACTATGAGGGATTTGTCAGTTCATTGTTCTCTGACGGTCCTGTCTGTGCCAATGGATCCTGTGTTCCTGTGGTTGTCTTCAGCCTACTAGACTGACCCCGGCTTCTGACCCTTTTGGCTTATGTACCCTGGAATGCTGTTGTCTCCTGCCCTTTGACCCCGGCCTGTACTTTCGGATTTTCCCTGCCTTCTCCAGCCCTTGATCCACGGCTTGTGCCCCGGACTTGTCTTTGCTTCCTGTCTGCAACCCTGAACTTTCCGTCAGTAGTTACCTGACTCTCTCTGGAATCCTGGACCACGGCTATACTTCGACTATCCTTGGCGAATCCCTATCAAGCCCCCGTGCACAGACTCACAGCCCAGGTAGTGTCTTACCTTATTACTGTGGGCTGTGTGTATTTGTAAGGGTGAGCATACAAACCTGCAATATGGACTCCACTCAAGGTAAGCCCTTACAGTTTTGTGCCTGGTATGCCTAGGGGGCACAGGCCGCACTGGGGATAAGCTCTGTCAACTCTGCAGGGACAGGTCCATTGGTGACTAACTCCATGCCATTTTGTGCTAGAAAAGGTCATGTGTGACAACAACACCAACCTGCTGTCTGTTCTCTGGCTGGGAAAGTTCACATACATGTCTTCTCTAGAACATGTCTTCAACGTGATTGTATAGCAGTTCATTGTTAGGTATCCTGGCTTACAATATATTCTGAGGCAGGCCATTTCAGGCCGTCATACCCAGCTAATGTTTGGCTGGGTGAAATTTGGCATGAACTCCATTTGCCCACTAATGGACTTACCATATTTTTCGCTCCATAAGACGCACTTTTCCCCCCTAAATAGAGAAATACCTGTGCGTCTTATGGAGCGAATACTAACTAAACCCCCGCCCGTTGTCGCCGCTGCTACCGCCGCCATCTTACTATACAGGGCAGCCGTCTCCCTCGAGCACTGGGTGATCTCATGTCACTCACAGTAAAAAGAAAACTGAGTAGCCCCAGTGGCCGAATGGAGTACTGCCGCTGGGGCTGCTCTGTCTTTTGAGTGACAGATGGACAGGTGACTGTGATGACGTCCTTGCCAGTCGCCAGGCACAGAACATGCTGCATTTAATGGACACAGAACAGGCTGCATTTTATGGACACAGGTAAGGTTGCAAGTCAGGCTGGATTTAATGGGCACAAGTCAGGCTGGATTTAATGGGCACAAGTCAGGCTGCATTTAATGGGCACAAGTCAGGCTGCATTTAACGGGCACAAGTCAGGCTGCATTTAATGAGTACAAGTCAGGCTGCATTTTATGGGACTGGTAAGGCTGCATTTCATGGGCACTGGTAAATATTTTGGTACACCGTTTGGTTTCAGAATATTTTTTTCTTGTTTTCCTCAACCAAGGTGCGTCTTATGGTCAGGTGCGTCTTATGGAGCGAAAAATACGGTATATGTAATATTCCATTAGGTGCATGAAATTTTCCTGAATTTCTCCTTTATGAACCAGAGAAATAAAAAAATATATATAAAACAATCCAGTTGTATAGACATATTGTAAAAAAATGTTAATATAATTGACAGTCTACTATTCTTAGACACGTTGACCTTATTTATGGCCTGCAGGGGAGAATTATAATCTATTGTACAGTCTTGGCAATCTAACATGATTTCAGGCATTAGGGTCAGAAGTGGTAAATGTTTATGAAGCTCACAAAGAGGATCTGAACTCAGCTGATCAGGCAGAAGACATAGGAACCTTGAAAGCTGCAGTTGTACATAGTGATGTCATTCTCCTGGTTATGCAGAGT